>NC_142602.1:26759290-27092661 GCF_041222555.1 Hakea prostrata
TCTAGTTTTAACGGTTTTTTGGCCATTGTACGATTGAAGAATCAGTCGTATCAAACTGGTCTTACTTGATCTCATTCTGGTGTTTGCCATTGGTGATCTAGGATCCCATCAGATTAAGTTAGCAACTAATCTTCTAGTTAAGAACCAACATGAAATTCAAAATTTCCAGCAGAATATTTAACTTGATAGAGGGGGGGGGGGGGGGGGAAGGAAAGAGAAAGAACAGAATAACCAGATTATCAGCCCCCAACTTTCATCTATGAATCTCACCTTAAGCTTCATTAGAATAAATGGGTCTTCACTACTGAATCTACAGAACTGGGGCAGGAGAATAGCATTCTCATTCATCAAAATCGAGAGGCAGGTCTGAAGGAAGGATTGGGTTGACATAATTTTAGTCCATGTTGAATGAGGACAAATAAACTCTGTTTTTTTTTTTTTGGGTAAAAAGGACAAATTAAACGTAGTCTAAAACAAGGAAAAAGAAACTTGAAACAGAATTACAAATCAGACTAGGAGTAGGATTACCATAAAGAATAGAACAAATTACATATACACCCCTTGAATTTGCAAACTGTTACATTTACATCCCTTGGAATTTATTCGATTACGTTTACATCCCTATATTTCAAATTATATCAAACACCCCCTCACTTTTAGAGTAATTTGGTTAAGTGATTACTCGACATCCATTGTATTTTCAAGATTCCCTTACCCTCAAGCCTGTTTCAACTTTCAAGGAAAAGAGAAAAAAGAGGAAAGAAAGAAGAGGGCAAGGTGAACAACTACTGTGGCTGATTTTTAAGTTTTTTTTCTCACTTGTAAGTAGATAGATTCTGCAAGGGTAAATGATGTGAACAAAGGCGCCCCCTGGCTGAAACATTGGTGTGGGCCTCAAGGCCCCACCTAGGTGGATCACCTAGGGCTGGCTGAACTCCTAAAAGGGGCAATTTGGTCATTCTCTAGCCCTAATTAGCTGCTGATTCATATTTTAAGAAGTTTGTTTTAATTTTCTGAGTCCAATCCTATCTAGAAGTCTTAGGTTGAATTACTTGTTTGAGTTCTATGTCATAGGGAGTCTCTCTTTTAAGTAGGACTCCTTCTGGATAAATAGGTCTTTTATTCGAGATAAATTCTTTATTTTATGTGGTTGTTATTTATTTATAAAGGGTGTCCTAACTTGTAAAGGAAATCCTAGTAGAGTTAGTTTCTAATTCCTGGTGCAGTCAAGTTACATTTCCTTATTAGAGTCCAAGTCTTTTCCCTCCACTTGTAGGCTATAAATAGCCCACTCTACTTCATTATTAGATATGTTGAATTGAATAAAGAATCTGAATTTGAGGGAATGGAGTCGTCGTCTTCTTGGGAGGGCCACAGAGGATTTAGAGAGAGTTTCTTCTTCAATTCAGCATGAGATCTTTACTCAGCAGCAGTCCAGCATTCAATCATTTTCTTCCAATCAAACAAGTACAGTAGCCCTAAACCCCTCTCTTGCCCTGTGACTCCATCAAGAACCCACCCCGACCTAGCTCCCTTCCTGCGCAAGCATCCCCAGCCCCCTCCTACCCCTGCGACAGCCGCAAGATCCCCCCCGCCTTCTCTTTTTCTTGCGGCAGGCCCTCTCTCCCCCTTTTTCTGTTTTCTTTTATTTCTGAAACTTGCAGCAGAACTGAAATAGAAAAGAAAGAAAAGAAAGAAAAGAAAGAAGAAAGGAAAGAAAAGAAAAGAGAAGAAAGAAGAAGAAAATTCAAGATTCTTGAAAGAATTTTGGAATTCTTTCAAGAATCCAGCAAGAACACCCCTCCCCTTGCCGCAAGGTTCCCCTACCCCTTCCCTCCCAATCGTATTTCTCAAACCCTCTCTACCTTTTCCACAAGATCCTGTATCCCTCCCTCCCTTATCCAAGATAATTCCATTCCATTTTGAACACTTAATTCGTTTTACTTTTCCTTGATTTTCTTGACATCTGAAATCCTTATCCATATCGATTTTTTTAAACCTAGGATATTCCCTTCCTTTTCCCATCAACCCTAAGTCATCCATAGGGTCTTGGCCTCTTGGGATGTTCCCACAACCCAAGATACTTAAACAGTGGTCCTTTTCTCCCACTCAAATCATCCCCTAGATTATCCTGTAATTTTTAGCCATCTCAAAGTATACACAAAACCACCCATAAGATGTCCATAGGGTACCTATCTTCTCAAAACATTACCAGATCATCCAAGGGGGAATTTAGTAAAGTCCTAACATCTTTCCAATCTTCCCATGACCCTTCCCTTAGATTTCTAAGTTATCTTGACATCACCCATTCGGTTCTTGAGATTTACCTGCTGAATTGATTGAAAGATTCTAGGCAAGCCCTCAATTTTAGGGAATTCTTCTAAGAAACCCTAACCCTAAAATTGGGTTTATATCAGTGAATATGTCTCTTTCTATTTTAAAACTAACGATGTTAAGCATGAGGGGACATTTGTAATATGATATATATATTTCAGGAGGTGTAAAAGTAATAGTTTGCAACCAAGGGTGTGTGTATGTAATTTGCTCCAAAGAATAACTTGTCCCTAGCTGTTGCATGAGTGGCTTTCCATATTTTGCCTTTTTCCTTTGAACATTCAAAATCTGCTGAATTCTTTAATGTGTCTTCAAAGATTCTTTGTCTTTAATCTTAATAGAGTTTTTAGATTTTATTTACCTACAGGCTTACTCCTTTTGGGTGGAAGCTTGACATATGAGGGCCTTGGTGCAGGACAGGTTTAGGAACCCAATTCAAGCCCAATGATTGAGAGATTTTGGTTTGGGAAGGTCTACTGAACAAAACTCACAATATAGATGCAGAAAACTAAGTCTTACAGCAGCTGAATTGATGAAAATTTTCAGATACAGGTGCAGAAAATTCATTCTGAGGATTCAGGGATAGGTCAATATTCTTAAATGGAGTGCTAATTTAAGCCAAAAGTGGGGTAAAGGTGCCCATAGATGACGATTGATGATCAAGCTTCAACAAATTCAATGGAAAACTCTGGAACAAAACCAAATTAATAACAGGATTCAGAAATCAGAAGGTTATGATTTATAGCTGAACCAGACTATTAAACCTATTCAAATTTTAATTGGGTGGAGGTGCATGCTGAATAGTATATGCTGCAAATTTATTTGTAGTCTGATGTTTTGAATAAGAGTTACGTTAGGCGATCCAGTAGGTGAATGGAGTTAATGGGTGGGTCAAATGAAAGAGAGGTGAAATTGAATGATGGTCTCATATGCAGCAGATTTTACTGAGGAAGTTTGAAAAGGTTAAAAAGCCAGAAGTTGCAGCCGGCACCAACATAGCATAGTAGCTGCTTCACTTGATTGGGAGTAACAACAGCAGTAGAGAATCTTGAAGGATTGGTAATGTTGCAGTAATGTTGCAGTAATGTTGCAGCCCTCGAATGGTTTCCATTGCATGAAGCAGTCCAACACTAGCAGCAGCAAATGGGATATTAAAATGGAAGAAGGTAGAAGAGAAGATAGAAAGGAAGGCAGCGGAGGGAGAGGGGCTATCTTGACCCTGGGACTCTCATCCACAGCTATCCCTGCTGTTGAAACATGGAATTTCTTCTGTAACTGAGGCAAACTTGGCCACAGATTTTGATTTAAAGTCCGTTTCTATTACAAAACAAGGGGCTTAGTAATAGCTTGGCAAGCTTCACGAGGAATTGAAACTTGTAAAATTGACACTAAACTGAAATAAGAAACCACTAAAATAGAAACTAAAGACGTAGAAAGTAACATTCCTTGCTACTAATGGAGTAAAAGGTAACTATATTCGTGGTATTAGAAACTAGGCTTTATAGGACACCCAATATTCTCTTAATAAATTGAGAACCTAATAAATATAGAAACTACTAAGGAACTGCAAAAGTATAAACTTAGTTGCAGCAGTCTTCATTGATTAATCAAAGAGAATTTTCTTAAATTGATGGAGCATCTTTGATCATCTTAGAGGGCGAATTGGCTGGTTCAAGTAGGTCCACTTGTAGTTGGCTCAACTCCGTCTAGGGTCTTCAGAAATGAATCTTCCTTTTTTTTTTTTGGGTGGGGGGGTGGGGGGTGCAGGTGTGGGGGGAGGTAGCTGAGGAGTGAAGATGTGGCCTATGATAGAAAAATTAGGGAAGTGAAACGGGTTTGACACTTATCTTGGTTTAACTTTAATGTTAGCAAATAATGGATAGATTAGCTCACTAGGTTTGAAATATGTCATTCTCCAAAAGATTACAAACTAGGCTTCAGGAGCAATGCCATACATTAAAATTGGGGACCATGTCAGTGGCCAATTACATACAACCATGGTTATCAAAGCGTCCGCCTAGGCAGCAAAGCGGTTTTTCAACCGCTTAATTGACGCTCAATCTGCAGAGGAACTCCAAGGCCCAAAGTGACCCCTGTGCATGTCGGCAACAAAATGTGAAGCATAAGCCATACTCAACATCAAGGATCAATGAATCAGTAAATGCCTGAGCGGACGCTTTGACAACCATGGTTGAATGAGATGAACTTATGTTTGTGTTCTTTTTTTTTGAATAATTTTTCATAATTATGATCCTTGAATTTTTTTTTTTTGGGATGAATGTTACTATTGAATATTTGTTTAGCTTATGATAGAAAGTAGTTGTATTGAAATTTTTTGACCCAACCGCTTTGGTCGCCTTATTGCTGCCTAGGTGCCGCTTTGTTGCCTAATTGCCTAGGCGGAGCCCCAATCCCTTTGGTTGCTTTGCTGCCTTAACAACCATGCATAAACAGTTTAATTCATTAGCCTCCAGGACAGGGACTCGAGAAAGCAAACTGCAGACCATGAGCCGATTCAGGATTGGTCTGAAGTATGAGATACAGGTGGCCCTAGGTATAACAGACAGAGAGAACCTCAGAGACTTGTTTGACAAAGCCCTACATGCAAAGACTCTGCTTGCTCAGAAGAAGCAACCCAATCAGGCTTTGGAGGGACCCCACCACCACCACCATCACAATTTCATATAATTCATCACCATTGTACCTCCTAAGGATCAGAGTAGAGAACAGAGTTCGGTTTTCAGCAGCAACCCAGGATAATGCTTCTACTGTCATGAAAGAGGACACTAAACAATACAGTGCCCTAAAAAGAAGGGGACTTGCAATCTTTGACACCAACTAGCAGAGTTCAGAAGAGGAGGTAGTTTGTCCTCCACGAGAGCTGGAGCTAGAGGAAGATTGCTAGGACTCAGGAGGATTACCTTGATCCAGAGTCCCGCTTGAATGCGATGTCAAAGATCTTAGTTACTGAGCCAGGACTGGAGAAGGAGCAATATATTCCACCCCAAACTTAGAACAGGAGGACTACTTGCACAAACTATTGTAGATGGTGGCAGTAGCATGAATGTAGTTTTGGAAAGTTTCGTCAAAAGAGCATGACCCCAGACAGAAAAGCACCCCAACCATACAAGGTCTTCCGCCTCAACAGTGTTAGAATTGAGGTAACATCAAGTGCCTAGTTCCAATGACTCTTCACTGCTATGCTGTCGAAATTTGGTGTGATGTAGTACCTATTAAGCTTTCTGATATGATCCTTGGAAGACCCCATTTGTTGGACAATGATGTCACCATCACTTGTAGGGAGAAATCACGTGTCTTTGAACATGGAGACCAGAAGGTTGTGCTACTAACTTTGAACTTACCAGAAGAAGCCAATAAGAGACAAGCCCTAGGAACCAACTAGAACGACTTGATCCCTGGTGAAGTCTTTATGGCTCAATCTAGTGAAGCTACAAAGAAGTCCAACAAGAGTCTAGCAAGCCAAACTCCAAGCAAGCATGAGGTTCAGAAGAAGAACCCCCATCATTGGACATGAATGCTTTCAAGAGGGGGAGAATTGATGTAAACTGTTTCCAGGAGTTGTGTAGGGCCTATGTTTACTTGCCCAAACCCTATGGCCCCTAATTGATTCAGGGGTTTTTGGGTCAATTTTGCAATTTTCATGGGGTCCTAGGCTAGGGTCTCATTGAGTCTAGCTAGTTGTCAGGACTCTAGATCTCTACTTACTTTCTTATTTGGGTCAATATATTGTGATTTATTGAAGAGTCCTTGTCTAGGTTTGATTCTAGTTTCTGTTGGAAACCCCTAGTTTCAATCTACTTTTTAGTAGGAGTGTATATCTTTCCTTAGAATCCAATTTGGATCTCTCTAGAGCAGTAATAGTAGAGTCCCTTTTTATGTGTCTTTATTTAAGTTAAGAGTCATAATTAGAATCAGAGTCTCAATCTGAAGTCCAGTAGGTTTCCTAGTCTGAGTCTTAGTTTGTTTCTTTTTGAGGCTATAAATTTCTATAAACTCAATTTGAATTAATCAAAATTTCTGATTGAGAGTTTGGAGAAAACAAGTCGTGGACTTCTTTGGGAGGTTTGCGGCAGCCTTGTGAGGTGATTTTCAACCATTGTCTTCAAGCTACAGCAGCCTTCCTTCAGTTCCACCAGCAACTCAACCACTCCAGTGGCTTTACTCAATCTCCAAGTAAACAACACCCCAGCACCTTCCTAGCCCTCTCCCCCTTCACTTAACCTACTCGCAAGATCCTCCCACCCTTCTTCTCCCTGCGATAGCAGCATATCCCCTCCCCCTTCAGCCCTAGATTCCCTATACCTCTTACTCCCTTCTTTCCCTAGAGGATTGCACCCTTCCCTTCCCCTTATCCCTACTTATAGTTTCAACATAGGCCTTCATCCATTAGCTTTTCAAAATTTCTGCAATTCGTCTTTGACCTCTAGAAACCCCTAAACCCTTGCTTTACTAGAAACTAATAATTCCGAAATTCCTCAACCAAACCTCAAACCCCTTTTAGGATTGCCATCTCCCACTCCTATTCTTCCTCCCACTAACTATAATTGACTTCTCTAAGACTCCTCATCCAAAAGTAGGATATTTCAAACCAAACCCAAACCCATTAGGATTAACCAGAACTTATAAACAATCAACTACAGCCTTTTACCCAACCTAACTGAAACCCTAGAACCTTATTTTTAAAACAATAACTTCAATTTTCAATTCTGGAATTCCCTGCCTGGCAGCTGAACCATAAATCCTGTTCAACTCAACCCTAAAACCCGTAACCTTACCCTAGACCTTAATCCTAGACCTGAAAACCAAATTGCAGCAAGGTTTAAATTGCCAAAACCTAAAGTTCTAAGACCCAAAGCCTGGCCAAAATCTTCTAGGTCTAACCCTATCTTTTGCAGACCTTAATTCCTTCAATAATCTTTCATTTAAAGGCACCTACTGCCCTGGAAGACTGCTGGTTCACTGAGAAAAGGTCCTGGGGTGAGCTAAATTCTAGGTCAATAATCCTACAAGGTAAACCCCGGATTTGGTTCACATCAAGAACCTGTGAGCCCTAGAAGACTGCTGGTTCACTGAGAGAGGATCTTGGGGTGAGCTCA
Organism: Hakea prostrata; assembly: GCF_041222555.1. Lineage (NCBI taxonomy): Eukaryota > Viridiplantae > Streptophyta > Magnoliopsida > Proteales > Proteaceae > Hakea > Hakea prostrata. The sequence goes on from NC_142602.1 coordinate 26,766,742, forward strand.
ATTCTAGGGGCACTAATCCTACTATCTAAACCCTAGGATTTGGTTCACATCAAGAACCTGCCAGCCCCAGAGGACTTCAAACCTTACTTCCTTCAATAATCTTTCATTTAAAGGCACCTACAGCTCTAGAAGACTGCTGGTTCACTGAGAGAGGATCCTGGGGTGAGCTTAATTCTAGGGCAACAATCCTACAAGCTAAACCCTAGGATTTGGTTCACATCAAGAACATATCAGGGAGGGGTTGGTTCTTCAACTTGAACTTGAAGGGGGCTTGTGTAGAACCTCTTGGGTTCACACAATCTAGGAGTTGACTGATTTCACAGTCCAACTGATTCAGCTGTAGATTGAAGAGTATTAACTAGGGGCTGGTCTTCCAAGACCTTGATTCAAAAGAGCAGGGTTTAGGAAATTTAGGATTTTTGGATAGTTTCGTAGAGATTTAGAGTAACGGGGTGTACGGGTAAACAGCTCAGGTTCTTGAGATTTGGGATTCAAAGTTATGGGGATTGGGTCAATTTTGAAGAAAACTTGGGCAATGGTTTATAGGGATGATCCCTAAAGTTTGGAACTGTCTAAGGGTTAGATAGGTGTAGGTCTAAGTTGGAAATTTGGATTTTTTTTTCCGGGAATATGAAAATAGAAAGAAAAAAAGAAGAATTTAATGTTAGGAATTTTAGAAGGTTAGAGCAATAATTGGGGATGGGACACCTTACTTTTGTTGAAGATATGCTTGAACATCAAGTTGAACGAGAAAAGATACTTTTGGGAGAAAAAAGAGGAAAACACTAGGTAAGAAATCACATAGGAAGAATAAAAAGGGGGGGGGGGGGGATGCTGTGTCACTGTACCTCACCAGCAGCAATAAACTAACTCGGAATTCAATTCATCAATTTATGGCTCAACTGAGCAATTACATCCATATTTATAACCACATTGGTTAACATAGTTTCAAACTCAAAATTAGATACTGACTCCAAAAGAGCTCAAATGCTGAAAGGGAAATGCCTAACCTGACCTTAACCCATTAGGAAATCTAATCTGACTAGGAAATTGAAATAATAAAGAAAATAGATATAAAACAGAACTCTTAACTAAGGCCTAACTCTTAACTAAGGGCCTGTTTGGTTACATGAATCTAGAGATTTCAAATCTCTGGATTCATGAATCTGAGAATTTTACCCGTTTGGTTGTAAAAATCTCTAGATTCATGAAATCTAGAGATTCACATTTTTACACTAAAAATGTGAATCTGTAGATTTATGGGTAAGGGGTGAAATCCAGAGATTTCAAAAAAGCTATACATTTGTACATTCACAAAAATCACGTCGATCAAATAATTTTTTAGGATGAATCCACAAATTTCATTCCACAACCAAACATCTAATTTTATAAATTATAACTCCATAGACTTGAAATCTATAGATTTGAAATCTCTAGATATTTGATATCTCCAGACTCATGTAACCAAACAGGCCCTAAACCAATGAATGGAATTCCATTTTCCTACTTTGTACTTATACTTCAGGCCTTTGAAGTTGGCTAGTTACAGAATAATCCCATAGAATCATAGGCCAGATACGTATATCATCCAACTATAGACTGTTCTTAAGGAAAGAAGCCGAACTTGTTGATTATCCTGCGTCATTATCAGCAACTTGGGCCATAAATTCCAGGTAAAGGAACAGTCTAGACTTTATATACTAAAGGATCTCACATTAGAGAAAAGGCTAACATGCCCGATAACTTGCTTGAGCAAAATTTGATTATTAGTGTCTGGTTTTGATCTTCCACTATGGGGTACTAAATAGGGGCTTAAAAGCCTGTTCCATAGGACCTGATTCTAATCACAATAGCAAATCATATAAGACAAGCATAGCACAACCTCCTTAATCATGGGAAGCTATGAGATTTGTTGTTATAATCTAATTAAGTCATGTGTCTTCTTATCATATGACCTCTAATTGAATCAATTCACTTACTAAACTTGATTTGAGCCACTGTTTCAATTGACTTGACAAAAAGAGTTGAATTTAAGTATGGAATTTTTCTTACTCAACATAATTATCCATGTTCTAGGTCCATTAGGTTGGCCAATTACAATGTAAACCCCATGGAATGAAAACCCAACAGATGCACACATTAACATTCAGACACAAACAGACAAGTTGATTCCAAGGTAAAGTAGCTCAATTTGGTGGTGGACCTGCATCAGTGGGGTAGGATGATTGGTGAAGAGGAGGGAGTAGTGGTTGATGAACAGTGGAGGTGTAGCCAAACTTTGCTAAGATTATATTGGTAGACAATGGTATTGGGCGGCAATGGTGGAGAAACCTGGGAAGCGAACTAGAACAATATATATGTCGGGAGATTAATGCCCGAGGTAGACAATGGTATTGGGCCGCAATGGTGGTAGAAACCTGGGAAGCAGAATCTAGAACAATATATATGTGGGAAGATTATTGCCCAACTCAGTAACTACTAAAGGAAAGCATAACCGTAGGCTTAAGAGTTGATATAGGCTGTGACAAAACCACCAGGCAAAACTAAGGAAGGTATGCAGCTAATGGGGTGACGTGCAGTCAAAACAATATCAGTCAAAAAAAGCTTATAATGGGGTGACATGCCGTCAGAACAGCATCAGTTTAAAAAGTTTGGTCGTCTTCCTCTCAAGTTAAAGAGACGTGTAACATCCATTAAATGATGATTCTTCGTTTCAGCCACAATATCTTGTTGTAGGGTGTTGGCTCCGGAAGATTGATGAAATAATGCCATGTTGAACCATAAAAGTAGTAAGGGAAAGGAAGAGTACTCCTTGGCATTATCACTATGAAATAACATGCAATGGAGGGTCAAGCCAAATCTTTTCATTCACAAAACCACTGAAAATAGAGAACAACTATCAGTGATTTTTCAATGAGTAAAGCCAATTACTCTTGAATAGTCATTAGGTTTCAAGTGTGTTTCTCATTGCTTGTGACTGACTTTTGGCATTTGCTCACTTCTCTTCGTGTACTTTTTAATGGTGACTTGTACTTTGGTGGCCGATTTGTTTATTTTCAATCTTTTCAATTTATTTTGTTTTGTTTTGAGACTGCAAATAATTAAACTAGGTCCATGGAATTTTAAAAACACGGATCATCTGTAACTGTGTTCTGTTTTCAGGTTTTTAGTCGTTATCTTCTTTGGTACTCCATCCTGTATATGCAAATCATAATTGTTATTGTAGGCTGATGACTGGATTTGTTGAGGGATTTCAGATTCTTGACAGTTTTAACCTCAACATGGAGAGAGATCTATGAATCATTGTCTTACCTCTACATGAAGCTTGTAAGCAGTTCTGTTACTATCTTGCATCATTGATAGAAAAGATGGTGACAAAAAGAATATCCTGTTACTCAGCTCTCTACTGATACAGAGGGAGCATTGGTTATGACAAGCTTAGTTTATCATCTGGTTGATTCTGGGTGATAACAGGGATTTATATAGTTTCCAATCCTTGCCCCTCGAATGAACCTCAATCGTTATACTGGATTGTTGACACGGGAAATATTCGAATCGAATTACAACTTTGGAACTGCTTTTTCAGCCATCCTCATCTCTCCTTTCTCACGAAGAACCCCAAGCCAGATTCACCATCAACCATCTCTTTGGCGTCTGACATTAATTTTGTTCTGGAGTTTTAGAGAAAAATTTTCTCCCTCCAATTTTCTGGTAGTGGGGGAGTTTTGTTTTCTGGAGTACACAGCTGAGACATGTTTTCTTCACTAGTTTGGGGTTTCCGGTTGAGTAGGGAATGAAAATGGATTTGAGCAATTGAATGTGGGTGCAGGGGTTTTCTGGATCTGTTTGGGGTTCTTAAATCTACCCCAAGTAAGGCCACCCACCCTTCTACAAACTTTCACTACTAAAGCCATTAAAACTTTAGTATCTAACTATTATAACAGCCTATCTAGCTTCTACCAGGATCATAACTGTAACATTTTGATTACTTCCAAGTAATGAATTTTCTTTAAAATATAAAAAAATAATATACCCCAAACAGCAATTGATTCTAAAGTGGAAAAGTAATTGAAATAATACAAATCCAAAGTATTTAGAGTTGCATTTTGTGCAAATGGGAATATATGACTAGTTTTAAGAGCAATTTGCTCTGACACCCCCAAAATAGAGGTTTTAAAGCACTAACACTTCCATTTTATGTTTAAAAAGCATAAAAAATTTAAAATTAATTTTTTATTGGATAAATTTGTCAAATTTATTATTGAAAATAATTAAATCACTGTTTATTTTAAAAAATATCTCTATAATAAACTGTTTCTAAAAGGTTTTCAGTGACAAATTGGACAAATATATTTAATAGAAATTAAATTTTGGGGTCTTTGTGTTCTTTAAGCATAAAGTGGGGTGTCAGTGCTTTAGGGCCTCCATTTTGAGGTGTCAATGCAATTTGTTCTAGTTTTAAATGAAAGAGTCCTACAATGGGACAATGCAATGTGCTTAGATTTTTGAGTACTTTCCCTCACTTCCCGTTGTTGTTGGCCTGTTAGGCTTGTGTTCTCAAGGCAATAGGAAAGTTATTTGAATATGCAAACTAACCTGAAATGTAGGAAATCGATGAGGAACAACAGACTAGAATGAAATGTAAAGATCTGTCCCTGCATTTGACAAATAAGTGAACGATCAACATTCTTAAATATAAGATTTAAGAGATCTATGGAATAACAAACATGCAAATCCCTTAAAAACCTCAGTGTAATCTGAAACTAACAGATGCCTTGAGAATCAAGTAAGCCAGTTGGAGATTTCATCAATCTCTAAATCCTTTTTCAGTTTTCTGTTTTTGGTTTCAAGATTCCTTTGCTGTCATCGTCGTTGGTTTTAATTTCACATGATTTTAATTGTTTAAATAAAACCATGAACTAGCAGAGCCGGTTTATCCGGAACCTCGGATTGTATCACATGGCTTTTAGTAATGTAGATTGCATAGCAGTCCCACAAGAGAGATTTTTTTTTTCAAACTTGAGGGCCAATCAACAATAAAGAAAACAATAAATCAAATGTTTCTCTAATGTCTTGGATTTGCAGGAGATTTCATAATAATAACAAAATAAAAAGGAGCAAATACCATCAAAGTGTTGGCCCATTAGGAATGATCAACCTCTTAGTGAAGAGGTCCCTACTATATATATAAAATGTCAGTTATTCATGTTTTTTAAATAAAAATTCTCTACTATCTTTGAAAGTTAAATTCACTATTCAAGAAAAAATGTCAATGTTATCATTTCTTGTATATTATAAAAACCAACCTAGAAATTTCAAGGGGTTGGCTTTCTTGGGTCTTAAGGCACTCCCCAATTTAGTAATTTCATAGATGCTTAACAATGTATTATTTGTGGCCTTCTTCTTCGAAAATATCTTCACGACCCTTTTTTCTGTCAATGATGCTACACCCCTATGCCCTAACTCCCTCAATTAATTAAGGAACTGTCTTTATTAATAAAGCTAGGAGTCCTTTTTGTTATTTGAAGTACTAACAAATCTTTAAAGTTGCAAACACAGACTTGAGCGACTATGACAAAGACTTGGAACTCCTTTTACCTCTTTGAGCAGTTAAAATAATTTTCTTTTAGAAAGTTTACTTCATTTGGTTTGTTCTTGTTTATCAAGCTTGCCAATTGCCGTGCCATAATACCTATTAAACTTCAACAAACTTGAATGCTACACATTTAATGCGCAACACTTGCTGCCAACGGTCGAGATTGAAATCTCGAGTACTGAAGTTGAATCTAACTTCATGATGTTTACGGTTATTACTTTTTTTCTCTCTTTTTATTGTCCTTTAAGAGAATAACACAAAATAAAATAAAAAATTCTGTGATTTCACTAATAAGAATGACCTTGATTCAAATAGTTCTACCCAAAGAAAGTAACAAATAAACACACCTAGTATATTAGCATTTTTAGTATATCTTGCCTCCCACAAAAAGACATTACAAAAAAAATGTAAAATTAAAATTTTGAAGTGACTTTTACGGATAGATGCCATCAGAGCTTACAAAAATTACAATGGTGAGATTTTTCCAGTGAGATGATTCCTTTGGACATCATCTGCAGAAGGAAGAGAGAGGGATGTTGGAGATCCAATGGCTTGAGGATTTGGATCTAGAAACGATCTACAGAGATGAATGAGAGACAACAGAAAGAAGAAAAACAAGAAGAAAAAAAATTTGGAAAAGCTAACATTATTTCATATATGCCTAGCTATTTTGAGAGATCGAACAAGTGAATTTCACATTAGAGAGAGAGAGAGGTTAAATTAATTAAGAGATCCAAAAATAGAAAAAATATTGGAGCTCTCCATATGAAGATCAAAGACGCAAGAAGTTGGAAATCCTTCGATCCGACCGAGTATTGGTGATGCAGCGAACAACTTCATGGAAAATATTCTCATGACTGGGAATCCAGAGCTTGCAGTGTGGGGTGAAGTCACACCCATCTTGAGCTTGATCTAGTAATGCTTTGAAGAGTGGATGCTTCAATAAGCTCACTTTGATCACAAACCTCTTGTAAGCTTCTCCAACGTACACTACCAAGTGTCCCTTTGGTACATCTTTCGGGATGAATTCCTCTTCTTCTTTTTCTTCTTCCTCCACGATTCTAGGCAATTGAGCCCATGCTGAACAGCATTGTTGATCATAACTTCCTGGATGAGTTCTTCTGATATCCACCCTTCTCCATTTCCTGAGAGACATTAACTTACTATTCATCTTGCTTGTTATAGTGGGTAGTCAGAGAACGAGAGAGAGAGAGAGAGAGAGAGAGAGAGAGAGAGAGAGAGAGAGAGAGAGAGAGAGAGAGAGAGAGAGAAAGTGAGAGATGGGTAGCTACTGGAAAGGGAAATGGGCTTATATAAGAATGAAAAGGGTAGTATGATCTGAGAAGGACTACTGTTTTGTCATTCTATGAATGGGAAATATTTGATGCTCTTCAGAGTTTGCAGGTGCTGTGGTTTATAAAATATATGACATTGCACTTTGTGTTATGAAAGTGTACGAACCGTAGCAAGATAGAGAGAGAGATTGGTTTTGGAAATTTTCAAAGTAAAGTAAAGAAGACCCCACCATTCCAGAGTCACAGCTCTTGAAGATTGAAAGGATAAGAGATATATAATAATAGAGGTATGGGAATATGGGATGGAGGAACAGCTCGATCTGTTATTCAATTCCTACTTCTATACATTGGAATATTATTCTCTCTCTAATTTAATTTCTAATTATCATTGCTTCCTTCTGATGATCATGATGATTAAGAGAGAGGGAGGTTATCAAAACGTGTACAGAAGAGAGAGAGAGAGAGAGAAAGATTCAAAACGTGTACAGAAGTGTGAACGAGCATCGTATAGTTAGATCAAGAGTCTAAGATTATACTGAGAGATTAAGAGTTTCAGATTCCACTGAAAGATATTTTAATTGGAACCGCGGCTCCAACGCACTACCATGCTAATGCATACTCTGGATTATCGTATCACCTTCACTTGCAGAAGAATGATTGGAAAGAGAGAAAAAAAGGAGGATTCCATGCTCTATCTTTTTGCTTCTAAAGTCAAATTTGGTATGATTTGTATTCACAGTTCTAGCTAGAATGGGTTCATGTTCTAATCAACGAGTAGATTTTCATTCAAGAAATTGATGTTATTTTATTATTTCAAGAAAGAAAAAACATTTGATATATAGTAATTTCTAAAAGAAGTAAAACTCAACTTATGAAAAATGTCATATCAATGAAAGATTGATCTCCACCAAATTTGGTGGGCAATTTTAATAACTCATTTTGTGAGATTAGTGAGGGAAATAGTAGGTTTGAGAGACCACCATTGATCTCCATCCTAAACAAGGTGCGGGAACCTAATAGATCAACTCATTACTCTAATAGAATTTTATAAATATAGAACTTATGTTCTCTTATAGAAGCCATCGTGAAACTTACGATAGATTTCTGCCTAGAGTTTTGGATGATTCTGCAACACCTCTTTGGCAATTACTAAGAAATCTTCATTGTATTTCTTTTTTCCTTTTTTTTTGGTAGGAGGAAGCTTCTTTTCTTTATATGTATAAGGGAGGAAATATTATATATACCCCAAAATTTATAAGTAATGATATATTATATCAATATTCAATAATTTAAAGAGACTAATTATCTTATATCGTACTCTGCAAATATATTTTATTACAATTCAATGGAAAAACATATCGATACTGTATCATGGGATACTTCAAAGTTTAAACCTTGTTAGGCAGTTCATTAGCTTAATACATGTCGGTGAGATTTCTTAGTTGAGCCCCTGTGAATATGTTTGAATTCCATTATTAGTACGGAAAGAAGTGCAGGAAGTAGGTAAGAAGATGATCAGTACTGTGCGTGACTTGTTAGATGAGCAAATGGGAAAGCATTAATGGAGATGTGTAACTTAATATTTTCTTATGAGGGAAGCCGCGTTGTCGTCAAAATGTCAAAGCATGTTCAGGAGCCGAAAGTGGTGCGAAGTTGCAGCAACAAAGAGAAGCAAGGGGTACAAAGGTGAGCTGCTGTTAAGGCTGGAAGGTATTCCAGTTGAGTTGTGAGTATTTTTTCCTACTTAATTAATGTTGCCAATCCATACAAAACCACTACGTCATTGATTTCTTCCCCCCTTTTGAGTGTGAAGCATAGTGGAATCCACCCTGTTGCAGGTTTTGTGATGGGTTTTATATATCTTTAGTTTTTTTTTTTTTTTATTAATCTCTCCATATATACCTTCCTATCTAGTTGACCAAATGGTATTTAGACTCCTGCTATAATATTATTTCTCTCTTGTTTAGCTGAAAAGTATCAAACACATTATTTTATTAACTTTTTCACTTAAATTCTATTTTTATATAGTTGAAAGATGTTTTAATTTAAATTTTAAATTATACTAATAGCAGGGGTGGAGTCTGAATTGAATATTGGAGGGAGGTTGAATAATAAGTCTGTACCACCTCTTCGTCGGGCGAACACTAACGTCTTTTTACCATATATATTGTGGGTCATGCAAGACCTACCGTAGATCCCACATTTGAATTATTTTATCATATTCCTGATGTAGAGCTCATATTAAAAAATTTGGTAAATTAACAGAAGGACTAAAATATAGATAATGCAGTTATAAATAAATTAAAGAAAAATATTAAAATAAAACATAGGAGCTAAAATTGTATTGATTAGATTTGTTAATATTTAAACTTTAAAAAATTAAGAAACAAAGAAGGTGGAGAAGAAATTGTAGGAGAAAGATAGACTTGAAGTCCATAATTAAATATGGAGAAAATAGTCAATTTTCATAAGTTAAGTAAAAATAAATAAATAAATAAAATAAAAAAATAATAATTATGATTAGATCTGATAAAATGAATGGCTAGAATTTTAAATGAGATTTAAATTACTATTAGTAAGAATTGAAATTTTAGGAGAAAATGGAGCAGGGGAATTGCCCCCTCAGCTCCTTAGTAGCTCTCTACGGGCTAGTAGTTAAAACCATAAATTACCCTCAAGTAATATTATTATTGAAATCCAAACTACACTCAATTATCTTAATAGCTAAAACCATAAATGACCTTCAATTAATTTTATTTTTAAACCCCCAAAACACCCCTATGTTTTTTAATTTACACGTCATTATGTTATTAGGGGAAAAAACGAAGAAAAGGAAATTAATTAAAAATCTAGATGTCTTTCTTATGCTTTTTTTTTCCGTTGAGCTAATTAAAGAGACATCTAGATTAAAAAACATCGGGATATTTTGGGGTTTAAAGAATAAAACTAATTGAAGTTAATTTAGGATTTTAATTATTAAGGTAATTGAGGGTATTTAGGGGTCTTAATAATAATATTAATGGAGGGGGTAATCTAGGGTTAATTTAGACCCTCTGCTCTTTGCTGCCACATACACACCTGCTCCCACCCTCAAGGCCTGCACTGTGTCAGGCCTGCCGCCTCAAGTCGGGTAACGAGGGACCCACACTCTTGTGCGGGTGAGAGCAGGGGTGTATGGGCAGCTGGGAGCACAGGATTTGGACTCCTCTAGGGTTTTAATTAGAATTTTTTATGTATGGGTCCTTTTAGTATAATATAAATTAATGTTAGATCTCCTAAGTACAATAGATTACGTTTAGGTCCTTATTAGAAGGTGTTAAATTTGTTCGTGAAATGATTAAAATACCCTTTCCATCCACACCCATTCACCCTGTCAGAAATCATCTACCACTTTAAAAAAAAATCATTTTTTTTTAAATTTAAAATTTTATTTTAGAAATCTGTTTATTTAGGGTTGAATCGGTACGGGTGATTTCTAGCTGGGTGGATGGGTGTGGAGGGCTGGGTGTGGGTGGATGGCATGAACAAATTTATCACCTCTTGGATGATGTTAGTTGCTTTGGGACCCAGACGTAGCTTATTGTACTAAGAGAACCTACATGTAAATAACTCTTTTAATTATTAGGGTAATTGAGGGTAATTTGGGTTTAAGATAAAACATCTTTTCAATTAAATGTAGTTCGAGATTTTAGAAAAATATTTAATAGTAAAATAGAATTAAACTGAAAAAGCTAAGAGAAGGGAGGTGTATGATACTTTTACCATGTAAGAGGGGAAGTGAATGATATTGTCCAACTACGATGGGGTCCAAGTACCGTTTGGTCAACTAAGAGGGGAGGCAAGTGATAGTTAACCATAATTATATATTTTGAATCTTTGGTAAGATCCAAAGTTTGAATTTCTTTGAGATCAAGGCGAACCCATATATATATTTTTTGGATCTAGCTTGGGTAATATGTCTGACATGGCGGTGCCTATGACTTCTTTAATTTAGGGAATGGACAGTATTCCATTGAAGGAAGCTAGGGTCCAAATTTTAGCTACTATTTTTCAGTAAAGATAATTTCATGTTAAAGCATGTATGTTGGTTAACTGCATGTAGATCAAAGTTAGATAATTATAAGATGGCTGTCACACCTCACTTAGCTGGACCCGATCATACCCGAATACCCGTGGGGTGGTACACTACAGGACCCAAGTTCGGTGACAAATCCATACAAACATATATATGATATAACATAATCCAAGGAAAATAATAAATCAAGTTTTTAAAGCCAAAGTTATAAATCTAAAATAATCAATGTTTACAATCATCCATGACTAAAATTAATCCAAATAAATATTAAAGTTTGGAAGAAGAGAATAATTGTTTGCAGCGAAAAATGATTAAGTATCCTGATAGAAGATACCCTTGCCTCTCTCAAAAGATATCAGAGTATAAATATAAAATAGTGCCATAAATGACACTACAAAATCCCTAAGCATGGCGAGGTCTCTACTAGAACCTAGCTCCATAGGAGCAATCTTGGTACGGGCACGAAGCTTCATGCGCGTTCACTTCCTTTCCAATGGCTCCCTCAAGATAATCTCTTGGCGACGGATCTTCCATTTGAATAGAGTTCTCATAACCTATAGAATAGTATAAAGAAATATACATATACAAATGAATGAGTTTCACAAAACTCGGTGAGGTCAACTCAACAATCATGTCATGCATTCGTTCACAAATTACACATTACACATATAAGATTAATAATGTAATTAATAACAATAATATGATAAATGAATGGTTATAATGTTATGCTCCTAACTCTATTATGAAGTCTTTATGGTGGATACGCATTAAGTTAAACACCAAGCTCCTTTGGGCGGTCTCAGTTGCTCTCCCTAAAAAAGAAACGTCTATTGGGTTCTTCGTGGTTGTTGGGTAAAGTCATGTTAATCCATGGTTGAGCTATAAGTCACCACTCTCTTACATCAGCGTTTGACATAAGATTTGGCGCTTGTCAAAGACAACTCTAGGCCCAATGCAAAGTCATATGGTCTCGTACTACATATGGTCCGGACATCTCCCCTCATGCCTAGTGCCATTTTGGTTCGATAACCTTCCCACCTATGAATGATATCTTCAAAGGAAGGCTTCTGTTGGTTCTCATTCCTTAACCCAATAATCATCCACATATAATGGACATGATGCTCTCCATGTCCTCTCAAGGGGTGGTTACCGGTCTTGAACGCCTATGAGCCTTATCTATTATATATAACTCTACCATTCAATGACGATAGTGGACCTGCTTGATTTCTAAACACCTGGCATTCATGTACCTAGTCTAAATGCACATTTATATAATGTCACTAAGGTAATGGGCGAACCCACAATCCTAGTTGGTAAATTTTAATAAGAAAATCAAGTCTTAAATCAATCTCATTCATTCTCACATCATCAACATAAGATTTGAAAAGAAAATAAAAGAATCACCCATATATTCTTACCTTTTATTCGCGCAAAGTCACGCACAATCACATGATAATAGATATCGAACTAAAGCAAGATGTCAATAATGAAATTGAAATAACAATATTAAACATACAAGACATGGTTAGCATATTCCTCACATTTCAATTTGGTTTCGTTCTCCAGAGTCCCAAAAATCACACTCAATAGTAGGTAATTATGCTCAAAATAATCCTAATTACATAAGAGAAAGAGTAAGTATTAATTGGGGATCAATTGGGATTCAAAAGAGGTCTAAAATTACACTTCTCGGACACAACCGGTTGAACAGCTTCAAACCTGCCGTTCTCAACCTAGTTTAGGCAAAAATCCTTATTTCACCTCCGACTCGAAATTGGATTGAAGTGAGACTTTGGGGACTTCTAATTAACAGTAACAAGGTCCTAAAAGTATAAAAAAATTGTCCCAATTAGACCTCAAATGAAAAACCCCAAATTCGGCTCTCTCGAGTGCCCGCAGACATCTTTGAGAGGTTTAATGCAATATTGTTCGCAATGAATCGCATAAAACACTCTCAAAACGAAAGGGAAAAAAAAAAAAACTAATGGAAGGCATTCAATGCATTCAATATACCCCAACTACCAAAACCTAGCATTCATTGATGAATAAAACCATTAAACCGAGCCTCGAAGTGTTGCCACGTGGATGAAATCCAAAATCCTTCTTGGTTTATCCTCCTCTCCAAGCCTTAGCCCCACTTAAGCATTAAAAATGCGTTCAAAGGTGAGTGGAGTCATAAATTAGGATTTTAAACCCAAATTATTGATATCTTGATTTTAACTCCCATGCCTACAAGTTGTAAATTATCAGCTCTCCAGTGCCCCAAGACTGAAAAGGAGGAAGAAGAGATGACATCAATTCCCTATGCAAGTGCTGTTGGGAGTTTGATGTACGCAATGATTTGTACTCGTTCAAATAATGCCCAAGCAGTGAGAATATTGAGCAGATATATGTCCAAGCCAGGAAAAGAGCATTGGATGGCAGTGAAGCATGTGTTTCACTATCTTCGTGGTACATCTGATTTTGAGTTATGCTATGAAGGCATGAAGAGCTCAAAAGGACAACCACCATTAGAGCTACAGTGCTTGGTGGATGCTGACTGAGGAGGTGACATTGATAGTAGAAGATCTACCAGTGGATATGTTGTATGCTTATTTGGCGGAGTTGTTAGTTGGATGAGCAAGAGGCAAAGCACAGTTGTCTTATCTACTACAAAGGCATAATACATGGCATTGACACATGCTGTCAAGGAAATAATTTGGCTGCATAGGTTGTGTAAAGAGCTTGGTTTTACACAAGGTGAAGTGACAGTTGGGTGTGATAGTTAGAGTGCAATATTCTTAGTAAAAAACCCAGGTTTTCATCCAAGGACCAATCTTATCAACATACAATACCATTTTATCATAGAAAAGATAGAACAAAAGGTTGTGATGCTAGAGAAAATTGACACAAAAGTAAATAATGCTGATTTTCTTACTAAGGCAGTGAGTTCTGAAAAGTTTGAAGGGTGTACAACTGCTTTGAATTTGATGAAGCATGTGAAGCATTCACCAAGTGGGAGATTGTTGAGTATGGCTCGTGCTTCACATTGTGTTGCTAACGGACATGGGTCCCGCTCCTCGGTGAGCGGGCGAGTGTCTTATATTCTGTGGGTCCATGTAAATATAGTTTTAGTTGTATTTGTAATTGAAACATGATTTGGGTAAATTATTAGTATTGGGTTAAAGTTGTAATTATATAGGGATTAGGGTTTTAGGTTTTCCTATAAATAATCTATGTGGAATAATCTAGAAAGAGAACAAAATCAAATGGTTACACTTGTGGGTGTGAGAATGGTGTGAGGTTTCCTGGAGATAGTGGAATCTCTTTTCTCTCTGGTGGACGTAAGCAAGATTTTGCCAAACCACGTTAAATTCTTCTTGTGTATTTTGCTTGTGTTTATTCTCTGTTTGTGATTGTGCATCCGTATCCCAATACCGTTGGCAATGTATATTATCTCAGAACTAAAAATACATTACTATTCACTAGGATGGCTGCATTACATCTTTTTTTTTATCTTAATTTGGGTGGGATTAAGTTACCATCAAATGGTGGCACCCTCGGTATAAGATTATCTTTCCTGGTAAGATTATCTCTTGGAGACTACTTCACAATGGACTAGCAGCAGTAAAGGGAAGAATTTCTAAATGGAAAGCTTTACTGGACCGTATTGCCCTTTATGTTCACAATCAGTTGAGACTATCTGGCATCTATTTTTGAGTTGTCATGTTGCTAAACACATCCATTTTGCGGGGCCGTTGGGCTTAAAGACAGAATTCTGTAAAGCTGATTCGTTACATGATCTCTCTGTTGTCAGTCACTGGAGTTCTCAGTTGAGATGACAAAAAAGCTTTCTCAATTGATTTATTTCTGTCTTTGCTGTTTCCTGTTAGTATATTTGGAAATCCAAAAATGAGTGGGTGAAAAAACGGTAAGATAGTGAAGCCAGGTAATGCTTTGAAGACTATTTTGGTTAGTCAGGTCGTTGTGTATATATTCAAGTAGGCAAGGATGTTTTTGAAACGTTGCTTGAAGCTATATTAGATGGGGTGCTGCAAGGCGTTTTGAAGGTAGGAACCCATCAACTTTCGCTTCAAGAAGTGTGGTCTAACAGTTCTGTGGTACCTACCCTACTGCCCATACCACATCATGAAGCGTTTTGGCCTAATTATTTAGCACTGGTTTTGTTAGAACCATTCCAAAGGCTTGTTCATGTCCGGTTTTATACAGTCCCTTTGCCTGCGTTGTTGTGATGTCTTCAGTCTTGTGTTCTCTAGGATATACAATAGAACTCCTTATATTTCTGTTGTACTCCCAGAGCAATGCAAATGCTTAGTTGTAACGGTTCCTTTTTCTATAATGTAATGTTTGCTTTCCCTCCAAAGAAAAATAAAAAGGAAAGGAAAAAAGAAGAGGCCAACACTTCTCCCAACCTCCTTCAAGGGTTAGACCAGGGTTTGAAGAATCTTGAGTCTATTTGATCCTGTTTCGCCCCTTAGCTTATGGATTTTTGAAGACGACTAAATTTGTAGCGACTCAAATAAAGACTAGGAAATATTTTTTACTTGGATAACTTACAACCCAATACCGTCATATAGTTCATTTAACATAATCTACATGATTCTTGACCAAGTTTTCTAATTTTTCTAATTTTTACTTGACTTAATTGAAACGGATAATAACAAAAAAAAAAAACTTAATTGAAACCAAAATTTCCAACCCTTACCGAGGTCTTCTTCCCCCACCCTAAGCAAAATAATAGTAGTTAGTAGTTGTTTTTTTCCCCCCACCCTAAGCAAAATAATAGTAGTTAGTAGTTGTTGTTAAAAAAAAAAATACTAAGCAATCATGAATAGAGATTGAAAACAATCTGAAATACAAAGAAGAATAACTTTTATTATACAGGAAGAAATTGTAATGGAGGTCTCTCAACCTGATGTAATCTTGCATTGACATCATCCAAGCTTAGAAGGTAAAGAGAGCTGATTTGAAAGGCTTGGAAAAAAAAAAAAAAAGAAGATTTTTACCTATTTAAATTATTAGTATGTTTACTATTATTCCATTTAAGTGATTAGCACATTTACTACCTTTCTAATCAAATAATTAGCATGTTTGCTATCTCTCTATTAAAATAACTAGCATATTAGCTATGTATCTAATTAAGTATTTTTTTTAACTAAAAAGATCAGACTTTTATTGAAATTATGGAAGAAAGTATACATTTAAAGGAACCAACATACACTCAACCCTATAACAATGGTTGCCCGCAACCTGGCCAGTTCTCATATCAATGATAAAACAAAGAAATTGCCACTAAAATATGAACTTTGAGAGCTCTGAAGCATCCCACTACAACTCATGATGGATATGTTCATGCCACTCCCCTAAAAGAGGAGAAGTTTGATCCCTTACTATAGATTTCGCAGGAAAGTCTGCCACTGGATTCATTTATACTAACTATGCGAGATCCTCCATTCAATACTATCCATAAAGCCCTTCAAATCCCACCACTTTTGTAACACATACGAAGGGAAAGAAGAGGATTCCATGACCATGACCACTACCATTAAGTCCATCTCAATCCACAATTTTCTCATCTGCAAGGAATGGGCTGCTACCAAGCCTTTCATGAATCCAATAAATTCAGCCTCTAGACTGGTTTTCACTTCCATGAATCAGGAGAAAGACGAGATAACCCTGGCACTTGTGTCTCTAATCACACCACCCACTCTAGCTCTACTAGGAGACCCAAGAGCTGACCCATCCACATTTAACTTAACCCACCCAAGAGTAAGCCTCTGCCAAGTCACCTCTCTGGGTTCTATACTAACCTTATCCTTGATCTTGAAGTTAGCACACTGCATCACCAAGAGATCCACCCTACTCAGCTGGCCATCCGTCAAATAGGTCTCCTCATGTAGCTCCAATAGAATAAACATGAAAAACCCACTCCACCCCACACACCTTATTCTCAAACCTCCTTCAATTGCACTCTTGTCAAGTCAAATAAGGAATGTGCACAAAGTCCTTCAACCACACATTCACAAGGGCAGTGAGATGGCCCTTACTATCCAAAAAATCCCAAAACTCAACTAGGGGCATTAAGGGAGACCACCTAACTTCAAAAAGAGCACAAAACTACCTCCATAGCTCCCCAACAAACTCACATTGCACAAACAAGTGGTCAAAGCTTTGAAGCTAATGAGAAACCACATTGCTGCACATTGCTATCCGTTGGAGCCCTGCCCAACATCAAATGCCACCCAAAAACACTCTGCCTTGGTTGCGGAAAAAAATCCCCTGTTGTGCACAGTTTGCTGCTATGCACATCAACGCATTTTTATACCAAATCATATGCTGAGATTTAAAGCTTGATTTCAAATTTGAAAAGTTCAAAAAAGCCTTATAATTTCTTTGCTTTCCTAGCCTATGATTTGGTATAAAAGTGCATTGATGTGCACAACAAATGATGTTTTTCCTCAAATGCATACCTCAAATTGTCCGATGCCAAGACACCTTGGTAAACTTTATTCCCAAGTAATTCCAAACTGGTTTTAAGCAAAACCTACCATCCATTTCCAACCTCCAATGGTAGCAATCTTGCAAGTTGGAGTCATCCAAGTCTATCATTTGAATAGCCTATGTAATCTCTACCAAAAAAAACATAAAAAAAAAAAAAAAAGCCACCGCAATGGAAGACAGCGTATGCAACCAACTAGGCGGAAAACCCACCTTCCATTTTGAATATGTTTTGACACTTTGTTTAAAAAAATTCTAGAACACCCCCCCCCTCTCCAAGTCATTAGTATATTCTTTTTACATAAATGAGAACATTGCTTTATTTTGTTACTCAACTGTGATGTTTCTTTGCTTTTATATACAAGTCCTTGCGGCCATTTATCAAGTTGATTTGGATTTGGGCCTTGAAGAATCTTTTTTCTGTAGCCTTGGAAAGCTATTGAATGACGTACCTATTTTTATCCTTTCTTTTCAATTTTTTTTATCCTTCATACTGATCCTAGCGATCCTAGGATTGCATCAAAGAATCATGAATAGGAATTGACATAATAAGAATAATTGGTTAAAAACCATTAAGGAATCATGAATAGTAATTAACTACAATCTGTAACACAAAGAAGAAAGAGAAGAATTTTTATCATGTAGGAAAAAATTGTAATGGAGATTTCTCAACCAATCTCTAAAAAAGCATTACAAAAAACTATCACTAGCCCAAAAGCCCTAAAGTGAATCTTAAATCTCACAATGACCTATTAGGAAAGCATATGATACATATTTATATGATACGGGAGGTTTTGTACCCGATCCGGCTTTGGACCCAGGTGGGGCTAAACCAGATGATCAGTCAGGATCTTTACCGATTAACCAAGGAAGAGCATCACTCATGCTCAACCTATATGGCAACAACGCCATAGATAGAAGGTCAACTACAAGGATGATTGAGCGGGACGAACGACAAGAGAGCGTAGTCCAGGGAGAAATAAAGGCTCTCGTCGAGGAAACCTGCCCAATCCGGAAAAGGTAACAAATACACTATTTAAACAAGGACTCACCCCTCCGGTAAGCATCCAATATATTTTGAACATAATCTTGTATAGCTTTTGCACGGGATTTTAATCTGTTCACTGTTTGACTTAGCCATCGGAGGCGGTTGCCCGACATACGAGCCGGCCCGCGTCTAACCTTTCTTGCATGACTCATCGTTTCTGGAATTCGAAGGGCTTAGCCGGCATTTGAATAATAATTGAGACACATCATTATAGATTATGATCGGATAAATGGATTGATCCACCGCATCATTCCCCATCGCCCCAAGCCTTCTGCTTCCATCATAGATTTCACGAATTAGGTTATTCGAATCACCCAGCAACTATATGGATACAAGTTTATCTTCGAACTTAAATACCAGGAATTGAGCCACAACATAACAATAATAATTTCCTGTTCACTTAGTGTGTATTGATTGCTCCACGCGAACTGAGAAACAAAAGAGTAAGGTCCCATGTAGCCACGAGCACCTCAGAGGTACACCCACACCTGAACTCACGAGATCAATGGGAGCTGAGACAGACAGCTAAGCCATTAACTATATGTTCCCTAAAGCTTTTGGCAGTTTGGCTTTCCAGTTTCCGCTCTGGTCCACTTCGTCTTTCCCGGGAATTATTGGATCCAAATGCTGGCACGCAAATTTCTTCTTCTTCTTCTTCTGGCCCACAACTTTCCATTTGGATTAATTTCTGATTTGATTGCACCTGTTCCTCCCAGGCCGAACCAGAGAAATTGCCAAATCAAAAGCTCAGCTGGCTTTAATGTCTCTGGTCTCTCTTTCTAGCTATCAACCATCACCTGGGCCTCTTCTGCCTTTCCCTTTCGTCAACTTTTGCTTCACTTCTCTCTTATTAAATGCAGCACTGGAGCTGGCAATGGGTCCATATATTCAGGTCTCTTGGCCCCTAGCATAAGAATGCATACATGGATGAACTTATGATCAAGTGGAGAAAGGTGATGCCATGCATGGCATAAAGATGATGAATTTTATACTAGGATTAGGAGTGTTTGCTTAAAACTATTATCTCAATCTAGTTTGAACTATCTAAACCATTGCTTTCAGTTAGTACTTATAGACAATACTAGATTTCACACATTAATGTACTCTCTCATAAGACTCATTACACTGTTAAGTCATAATTCAAATACCTCAACATTTCGTCTATGCCTCTTCTGATGAATGATTTACATGAATGGTGGTGTATAGCTGCCATATGATTGATGGAAAGGGGATCATCATATGGTTCAGAGGAGAGAAATCAACCAGCAATGGCCCAACAAGCGCACATGAATTCAGGCCCACACGGCCACGGTTGTCAGGGAGAATGAAGTCAGATGGTGGAACTTACATTTCATGGTAAGCATGGTTTTTAGGCATGCATGGTAAAAAATATCCAACGGTAATACTACTAGATACGTATTCATATTGGCTATAACCATACATTTCATATTGATACATTTTTTCTCTCTTTTTAATAAAAGACATTTGTTGGATCATAGAAAGATATATTAGATAGAAAGATACAATATTCGATACGAGATAATACGTCTCTTAAAATTACCTGACTGATATGATACTCGATTTCGATACTTTAAACCTGAATTTTAGAAAGATACATTGCTTGAGGTCATTAGACATTGCAACTAGTAATTAAACAATCTACTTCATTTACCATCTTCTGGATTAGTCAAAACCAACTTGAGTTTCTTAATCCCCATTGAACTGCCTGAGATTAAATTCCTTAAGTCCATCATTAAATGGTGCTAAAATCAAAATTAATGGAGTATATAGTGCAACCCACTAGATTTTTTCCCCCTGTTTTTGGTGGAGGTTCCATGACCTAATAATTCCTTTGGATATTAGCAAAGGATTCTTCTCTATCCTATCCTTTAACCCTGGCTAGATATTTTCTATATAAGGACCTCAACTTCTCCTTCTAAGCCACAAAAAATTTCGTCTTCAGAAGTTATCTTTCTATCTCCAAAAGGGTAACAATGAAGTTGGTAGCTCTTCTTCTGGTATTGATGATCGTAACCCCTACTTGCCTAAGGGCAGGAAGGAAAGCTCTGGCAGATGAAACGTTCGGCCAAGCCCAAAAACAACAACTAGAGGAAGAAAAAGGAGGGGAAGGCAATTACAAGGATAGCAGCACATCTGGGTACTCTAAGGAGGTTTACAACGACCACCATGACATGCCCATAGGAGACTTCAACAACAGGAGTAAATCCTCCGGTGGCTGATGTCAAGGGTATAATGGTAATCAATGGCCACCAATTACTGTAAGCTATGGTTGATGTGGCCCTGGTTTATGCCATAAAATATAAAAAACAAATTAAACCCTTGTTAGTGTAAGAGATACAAGTAAGTCTGTTTAATTAGCATTTGTAAATATTGTGCAGATATAGCTAGGCTACCTCCATGTAAAGTTCTATTTTGAAAATAAGGTTTAAGGGGCATTTAGGTTATTTTAGAAGTATTTTGAATTTCAACCATTATGTATAAACAATACCTGACGTAGGGATCTTTTTGTAAGATTTGCAATGGGAGATTCCACGGTTTTGATGCAAAATGTTGTCTATTGTGTGTCACGCAATATTTTCCCCTCATTTTAGTTGAGGTTCATGAGCAAATTTCTTTGGAAATAGGGAATCTATATCTTATTCTTTTAACCTAGCTAAGGGCCTTCTGATATCAATTCTCATTCATTATTTTATTTATTTATAAAATAAAAAGAATACAAGAATTTTTTTATTATTAAAAATGAAAAATAGTTTGGTAACTTTTGTCTAGAATAAATTATGGCATAAAAAAATAAGTTAAGTACGTCACAATAAAAATTGATAAAAAGAGTATAGATTACTATTAGATCCTCAACTTGCATTGCAATTTTAAGTAACTTGCGCAAAATTGAATAAAATATGTCTTTAACCTAAAATTCAAAATAGACAAAAAAAATATTATGAATTTTCTATTCTTCTAAATAAAAATAAAATTTAAAATAAATACCAAACATATAAAAAAATGAAAAAAAAATCAGAAAATGAGAATGAGAATTGATAACCAAAAAGCCATAAGACATGTTAGAAGTTACCTCATCACCTTCCATTTCTAAGCCGCAAACATTGCATCCCTCTTTAAAAATATCTTATATGTTTATCTTTCTCATCGGTAAAAATGAAGTTGGTAGCTGTTCTTCTGGTCCTATTGATGGTAAGCCCTTGCCAAAGTGCACAAAAAGAAAGCTCTCATGTATGAAACATACGAGGAAGCCCAAGCAGCCGAGCTAGGAAGAAAAAGAAGGCAAACTAACAAGCCTAGTAGACATTTGGGTACCCTACGAAGGAAGTTAATGAACACAGTCGGCAAGACTTTGACAAGACGAATAGACCCCTAGGAGGCTGATGTAAATTAGGATAATAGTAGTAAGTGCCTACCAAGTAATTTTAGACCAACGGTGTGATTTGTCCATTGTTTATGCCACAAAATAACCCTGGCCTTTTTACTTACTTGTTGCAAGGAAATATATAAGTTTAAAACTAAGTTCAAAGCATTGGTATCGAGTATCGTACCGGTGAGGTGAATTTAAGAGACATGTCATCGCGTATCGAGTATTGTATCATACTGATCAATGTATTTTAGTGCAATCCAATATAGAGATGTACCAATATATATCATATTAGTTGTATCCAACATGGGTATGTATCGGCTAGTATCATATCGTATAGTGGAATACTTCAAACCTTTCATATAAGTAAGCCCTCTTATGTATTTAGGATTTGTGAAATTTCTGAGCAAACATGCATCTCTCCCTCTCTCTCTCTCTCTCTCATGTGTGTGTCTCTTTTTGCTCGCAGGCATCATAGAAAATGAGAAATTTATTTTCAATATTCAGATAATTTCCTCATTATTCATTAATGAGCAAATTACATTTACACCCTTCATAACACTATCATTCTATCACATTCACATCCCTTGTGTTTTGAATAATAGGGTTAACTGATGCGTCAACATGTATTACATTTTCAAAATTCCCAAATTTACCCTTCTTTATTTTAAACCCTTGAAGAAAAAAAAAATTTTAATTTTTTTTTGTTGAATTTATCATATTCTTGAGTTTACCCAAAAAAAAATTTCATGCAAAAGTCTCCTATAAAAGGTTGAGCACCCTAGAAATTAACTGAATTTTGTGCATATATATATTTTTTATTTTTGAAACTTAAATTAAAATTTATAAAGGATAAATGTTTTTTATATTTAAACTTAACGGTGTTAAGCATGGGAAAAAAATTGTAATAAGATAAATTTTAAGAGGTATAAAGGTCATTCATTGCTTGCAACAGAGTGGATGTAAATGTACTCATCAATAAAAAAGGAGCGAGGAGGAAGAGTGGAACAAGCACATAATAGAAGGAAAATCAGATTAAAATTAGAGTTAGATTGGGCCAGCAGCTTCAAACCCAGCCCAGCCCACTCCTAACCTAAGACCTGTAATTTCCAGTCATAAGTCATAGCCCAACCTCTGAGTCGAAAAACCAAACATAAACCCAATCCGGGCTTAGAGAATTCAAACCTTCAGATCAAATTTACACCTGTGCATATAGAAGGTGTTGCTCTCCTCCATATATTTTTTTTTTGGTTGATAAAAAAGATACCTATTTAAGAACAGGTTCATAGAAAGTGTAGGAACAACTCTTCCAGGCCTCATGGTTGGTATCTTTGGCCTGTGATGCTAGATTCTCAAACCATTTCACTATTATCTTGTCCCTAAACATTTCTAGTTTCACATCCCCCATACACCCCAAGAAGTTGACAAACGCAAGGACTAGGTCTATTGGTCATGTAGTACTATGCTTTGGCACCGGTAGCAGCCTATGAAGGGGCCGGAGGGGGCCATGGTCCCCCGGATTTTTAAAAATTTTATGCATATTCCCTTAATTCCTTTAATTTTTTCAGTTTTTTTTCTTCCTACATGTGAAATGTCACTATTTGTCCCCCCCCCCCAATATTGTGAACAAATTTTAAAGGTAAAATAATGGGTATAAATGTCATTCTTAATAAAAAATTAATTCATCAATCCCTATTTATTCTCCCCTCTCTTCTCTCTCATATTTTCTTCCTATTTATTATCTTGTGTTTCTATAAACGTGGGTTAAATGAAATTTTTGAAAGAAAAAAAATCTTATGAGGTATTCAAAAATCAAAATGTTATTTCTAATTAAAAACTAACTCTTCAATCCTTATTTATTCTCCTATCTCCTCTCTCCTCTCTCCTTTTTTTTTCTTCTTCCTATTTATTCTCTTCCCTTTCTATAAGCGTGGCTTAAGGGCCTGTTTGGTTACTTGAGTCTGTAGATTTCAAAAATTTAGAGATTTCAAATCTACAGACTTCAAATCTCTAGAGTCATGGTTCATAAAATTAACTGTTTGGTTAGTTTGAATTTTTGGAATGAAATTTCTAGATTTATCCCAAAAAAATATTTATTGAATTATGGTTCAAATCCTTAACGTTTTGATGGTATGGGTGAAATCCCTGGATTTCACCTCATACCCATAAATCTACAGATTCACGTTTTTAGTGTAAAAATGTGAATCTCTAGATTTCATGAATTTAGAGATTCGTACAACCAAACAGGTAAAAATCTCCCTTTTGTGAATCCAAAGATTTCAAATCTACTCCACAATTAGGTCTCTTTCTCTTGCTCAATTTATTTATTGTTTATCTTTTTCTCTTTTCTTTTTTTGTTATTCTTTTTTATTTTATTTTATATTTTATGTTTCTTTATTTCTTCTGCAATTTTTGTTATTTGATTTTGTATTGTGAATAAAATGTCTATAGTTAGTAAGTAACTAGCTACCATTGATTTACATCTCTTACCTAAAAAAAAAAATTTGGTTTACATCTCCTATCAAAGAAAATTTTAGTTTGCATCCAACTTTTTAGGGTTGAAGTAATGTGTATATTTTTTTTTATATTGTTGTTTTAATTTTACCTATATTTTGTTAGAAGAAAATATCATTATCAATAATTTATCATTTTTTCAAATATGTGTGGGCCCCACAAAATATATGTGGGTCTATTCTTTAATCTAATAAAATAGTTCAGAGGTGGGATCCCAAATGGGAAGGTTATCTGGCTTTCATTCTTCGGCCCCCCACTATTGCATCCTGGGTCCGCCACTGGGTAGCAGGTTAAGGAGGTGCCGTTGATTGCACCAGATCTGATTAACTTTGATTTGAGCTTCCTTGGTCCTCTCAAGGCCATCAATCATGCCTTATAGCATCATTTTGATTGTATCGATCACAACCATCAGTGTTTTTGCATGTGATGATTCAAAAAGTGTCGTTTGAAAGTAGCCTACAAGCCCATCCACGGGCAACCCCAACACTCACAACAAGGAACCCATTGGAAGTGGTGATTCTCAGCCACCTCAACATCAGTCATAGGCAAATCTGTTTAAAGGAGGGTAGGTAATGAATGGATTGACTGAATTACCGTTCACTGAACCCACGATAGAAGACGACGAGATTATAGCAGACTTCATTGATGAAGTAGTGATTCAAGAGGAAGATCGATGGTCTTCGGCCCTAATCGGCTATGCCTTCGGGGCTAAACCATCTTACGAAAGTAAGAAGAATTATGTGGAGCATAGCTGGGCACACGTAAGTGGGTGGCAATCTTTAGACTAGATAACGATATGTTTGTGTTTGAATTCAAGGAGAAAAGCACCTGCAATCAAATAATGGCTGAGGCACCTTGGATGTTTGGGGCTCAACGAGACAACGACTCGATGGAGAAGAAAGAGGCAATAGAACTGCCGATATGGATTTGTATTTACGGCCTCAACCTGCACCTCCAGGGCCCCAAAACCCTGGGAAGAATTGCGAGTACTCTAGGAAACCTGGCCAATATGTGCTGATCAGTTGACCATGAAAAAGGAATGACTATGTTTCGTAAGATTTTGCTTTTCAGTCAGTAAGAGGTCTTGTAGGAAGTGTTAGTGTGTTACCATTTGCTTATGAGATGGAACGAAGTACAAACAATCCCTCGTCTACGAATGGGCACTCTCCCATTGTTCTAACTGCAAGCTTTTTGGTCATTCGATGGAAGCTTGTTCTCAAGTCCTTGCCTAGCAAGAGACTACCACCCAGAACCCTACTTGTTGCGATGCAGAACGCCAACGACTGGAAGAGACCACCTCGCAAGAAGTAATGTATTTAGGGTTTGTTAATTTTTGAGCAATACAGGCAACTATACGTACATGTAACTAAATCCTTATTCAAATCCATATAAGCAAGTTTGTGTTTTGCCTTATGTTGAACCTCTGGCTTCGTGAAACGGCTGTTTTTAACTTGTAACCATATATGTATGTGCACGGTTACAATTATCCCGACTTCATGAAGAGGCTGTTTAATTAGGATTTATAAATATTGTGCAGATATAGCAAGGCTACGTAAAGTTCTACTTTGAAATTAAGGTTTAAGGGGCATCTAAGTCATTTTAAAATTATTTTGAATTTCAATCATTTTGTATAAACAGTACCCAACATAGGGATCTTTTTGTAAGATTTGCAAGGGGGATTCCACGTTTTTTTATGAAAAATGTGTGTGGTGGGTTTGGGGAGGGGGAGGGGGCAGTGTTTGTAAAAATTTAAAATAAAATTAATGAAATTTTTGTGTCCTACCATTTTTTTCCCCCTCATTTTAGTGGAGGTTCCATGAGCAAAATTCCTTTGCAAACAAGGTATCTACATTTTATATATTCTTTTAATCCTAGCTGAGGGCTTCTTTTTGTATCAATTCTCATTCTTTATTTTACCTATTTAAAAGAAATGAATATAAGAATTCATTTATTATAAAAATAAAAAAATAGTTGGTAACTTTTGTCTAAAATAAATTATAGAATGAAAAAAGGGGATGTCCTAACCGAATGATGTTGAAGAATCAGTATGAGTTGTGGTTAGAGGTGAAATATTATTCGAACACAGAGCTAGTTGGTTTTCTCCTAAATTTATTGAGGCACAATAGCTGATTGGACATCTAAGAGTAAATCACTGTTTTGGTGTGGGCTGCGAGAACGATACCAAATCCAAACAAACTCTAAATACTTGATATGACCCTAGAAGAAAAAAAATAATGAAAGTTGAGAACAGATTATTAGGGTTTGGAAGTGAGAAAATGAGTAATAATATCGCTTTCATCAAAAGAATGTATGTAAATTATTATATCGTCAATTTGCATTGGGATTTTCAGTGACTTGCACAAAGTTGAATAGAATGAGTTTGACCCAAAATCCGTACCATAAAGTCTATTATGATCTAAGTAGAAAGTCTATTTTGGATTTTGAAGGATTTTCTACTTCTCTGAAGAAAAAATAAGATTTAAAATAGATACCAAACACGTAAAAAATAAAATAAAATAAATCAAAAAATAAGAATGAGAATTGATACCAAAGAAGCCTTAAAGACGTGTCCCTCATAATGTGCTCATCACCTTAGCTTTCTAAGCCACAAACATTTCATTCCTCTTTAAAAAACAACTTAAATTTCTATCTTCTCATCAGTAACACTGAAGCTGGTACTCTTCTTCTGGTACTGATGATGGTAAGCCCTTGCCTTAAGTGCACAAAAGGAAGGCTGTGGTGTACATATGAGGGAGCCCAACCACGCGGCTGCTTGAGGAAGAAAAAGAAGGGTGGGCAGGCAGGTGACAAGGTTAGCAGACATCTGGTACTCTACAAAGGAAGATAATGACCACCATTGGCATTACTTTGACAAAACGATTGAATACAACCCCAGGAGGCTGATGTAAATTAGGGTAAAAGTAGTAAGTGGCTTCCAAGTAATGCTAAACCTCATTCAAATAATAGAGGTTCTTTTCATATAAACATTGGGCTGTAGACTCAATAGAGTAAATTCTAAAGGGTGTAAATGCAACAGTTTGCAAACTTAAGATGTGTAAATAGTTTACAACAAAAATTAAAATTACATATATAATTCTTAAGGATTGATACATGAAGATTTTTTTGTTTTTTTTTTTGGGTGAAATACATGGAGATATGAGAGACCGAAGATAATGTTAGGAACGAGACTATAAAGGACTCAGTTACAGACATGAAGTTGGTAGATTTCCAAACCATCCATCTTCATCAATGGTTCCATTTATGTATTTAGACATGCAGACCCATACCATAAATTTCTTCAGCGATTTACTCAAAAAAAAAAAAAAAAAAAAAAAAAAATTTAGCCACACTAGTCCCATGAATACATACCAGCTCCATAGACATGGACCAAATCTTATTAGGTTCAGAATGAGAAAATGATGAAAAGCACTAAACACTCCGTGTGCAGTTTAGATAAGATCCCTTGTCAATTCAAGTGCCACCTTTAAAATTGTGAATCTAAATGGTAGAACAATTGAGTAATCATTTAAAAAGAAATTTCACTTCATCTACAATGAAATAAAATTGACTACCATCAACCACTTGCCCTGTCCTCAAGTTATTACCTGGTTGAGGAGAAGCTCAATCCATCATTAAAAAATGCAATATACACAACTTGGCCTCTAAATAAAATAAAGGACCATAAAAAAAATTTTCAAGAGAATTTTTAAAAGTTATACTTGACATCATTAGCCAATGCAACAGATAAATGACTGTTTTTCATTCACCTTCTTTTTACTTGGTCAAAAACCAACTTAAGTTGCTCAATCCCTGACTGCCTGAGATTAAGTTTTCTAATCCCATCAATTAATGATGCTAAAAACAAAATTAATGGACTATATTGTGCATCCCACTAGATTTTCTCCTCATTTTGGTGGAGGTTCCATGAATTCCTTGAGAAATTAACAAGGGACGACACAAATCCTATCCCTTAACCCTAGCTGGGACCTCACCTTATCTTCTCCTTCTAAGCCATTAACATTTCATCCCCCAACGATACCTTTCTATCTTCACATTGACAATGAAGTTGGTAGCTCCAAGGGCACAAAGGAATAAAGCTCTGATGTATAAAACATATGAGAGAGTCCAACCACGGTGATTGAGGAGGAGAAAGAAGAAGGGCAAGGTGACAAGGCTAGCAGCACATCAGGCTACTTTACCATGGTTGCCAATGACCACCGTGGCATGACCATTGGAGACTTTAACCAAATGAATTCACCCACAGGAGGGTGATGGTAAAGGGTAATAGTAATAAGTGGCTGCCATAAATTACTCTTTATCTATGGTGTGATGTTTCTCTATTTTATGCCACAAAATATATGAAAAAAACCTGATCAAGTGTGTATGCATAATGGTTGAAGAAACTGATATAAATCAGGCTACTGTGTATTTAGGGTTTGTTAATTTTTGAGCAGTATAGGAAATTAACTATATGTACATGTAATTAAATCCTTATTCAAATCCATATAAGCAAGTTTGTGTTTGCCTTATGTTGAACCTCTTTTCTTTTTTTTTCTTTTTTTTTTTTTTCTTTCCCTCAAAGTAACCTCAACATCTAGTAATATCTATATTAATTTGTAATCAGCATTTATCTCACATGTATCATTATTCCAGCTCCTTGAAGAGGTTGTTTCTAACTTGCAACCATGTATGTATGTAAATGGTTGCAATAAACTTGGCTTTGTTCCCACTCACAGATAAACAAGAGAAAAAAAAAAACTAGAATCTGAACCGAGAGCGTCTAGATGCCTTGAGATCCAGTTCACATTTTATAGATGTTGTCTCGGGCGAATTAACCACTGAATGTCCCAATCTGGCAGCCTTATTTGCCAAGAAATGAGTGTCTTATTATTTTCCGTATTTTCCGTATACCAATGGGAAATCTTCCAAACAATGCTGGCTAAGAATGTGCTAGGCCTCTCCATCGTTATAGGATGATCCAGGGGATTTTTCTTTGCTGTATCAATATCACCACAACCATTGAATCATATTCAACCCATAGCCTCCACACTTCCATCCTTTTTGCCCATTCCAAACCTTGCATGAAGGAAAAAAGCCTAAAGAAAAAAGAAGGAAAAAAAAAATTCAGAAATTGAGAATGAGAATTGATACCCAAAAAGCCTTAAGACATGTCCCTTACAATGACCTCATCACCTTAGCTTTCTAAGCCACAAACATTTCATTCCTCTTTAAAAACAACTTAAATTTCTATCTTCTTATCGATAACAATGAAGCTGGCATGGTAGCTCTTCTTCTGGTCCTGATGATGGTAAGTCCTTGCCTGTGCACAAAAGAAAAGCTCTGGTATATGAAACATATGAAGGAGCCCAACCCCGGCCGCTTGAGGAAGAGCAAGAAGGGTGGGCGGGTAAGTTGACAAGGCTAGCAGACATTTGGGTGCCCTACAAAGGAAGTTAATGACCACCATGGGCATGATTTTTACAAGATGAATGCACCCCCAGGAGGCTGATGTAAACTAGGGTAATAGTAGGAAGTGGCTGCCAAGCAATGCTAAACAAATGGTGTGATTTGTCAATGGTTATATATGAACTAACCCTGGCCTTTTATGCTTGCAGCTTACTTGTTGCAAGAAAAGATAGAACTAGGTTTAAAGTATCAGTATAAAATATTATAATGGTCAGATGATTTTAGAGACATGTCGTCACGTATCAAGTATCGTATCATACTAGTCAATATATTTTAATGCAATCCAACAAATAGACATACCAATACATATCGAATGGCTTGTATCCAATATGGGTACGTATCGGCCAGCATCATATTGTATCGTGGAACACTTAAAACCTTTCATATAAGTAAGCCTTGTTATGTACTTAGGCTTTGTAAATTTTTGAGAAGATAGGCATCTCTCCTCTCTCTCGTCTGTGTTCATGTCTTTGCGCTCCCATGCATCACAGAGGATGAGAAATCTATTTTCAGTATTTAGATAATTTCTTCATTATTCATAAATGAACAAATTACATTTACACCCTTTGTAATTTATTATATTACATTTACATCTCTTGTGTTTTGAATTATATAACTTTATCCTTATTGTTAGAGTAATAGAGTTGATTGATGAGTCAACATGTATAATATTTTCAAATTCTCAATATTACCCTTATTTATTTCAAACACTTAAAAAAAAAATTATTATTTTATTAAATTTATTACAATCATGATTGCACCCAAAAAAAAATTCCTTTTCTATGCAGCTTCCTATAAAGTCTCGTAAAAAAAAGTTGATTCACCTTAAAAATTAACAGAATTTAAGCATGTTTTTATTTTCTAAAACTATATTAAGATTCACAAATGGTATTCATGTATTTTTATACTCAAAATTAACAGTGTTAGGCATAGGAAGAAATTTTATTGGAAGAAGTTGGTAATAAAATGGATTTCAGAAGATGTAAACATAATTGTTTATAAACACAGGAGTACTTGTAAAATACTTTTGTTATTAATAAAAAAAATAAAAGGCAGTGACGAGAAAGGGTGATGTAAGACCTGTAATTTCCAGTCATAACTCACCCTCTGAGTTGGAAAACCTAACCTAAACCCAATTAGGGCTTAGAGAATTCAAGCCTCTGGATCAAATTTACACCTCCAACGAAGAAGAAGGGGAAAAAAAAATCAAATTTACACCCTTGCCCGTAACGACCATTGATGCAAGATATATATATATATATATATATATATACTAGTAAAAATGTGCACGTGCAAATGCACGTCACTTATTGTGTTGTATATATAATTTTAGGTCTTTTCTTTTTTATGCTTGATTTTATAGGTCTTATTCAAGAAGTCCGAAAACTTTAATGGGTCTTAGTCATTTGTGAAGCCCATTTTCTTCCCAATGCTAGTCGAGTAGAGTTATTGATCTGGTCGAGCAGCGTCCTTCCAATGTCGGTCGAGCAGATTGATTGTGGTTGACTCATAGGTTTCTAGTATAGTAGTCTTTTAGACTTGTATATCTAGACCTCTTTCGTTGAGCATGGCTACTTGTCATTTTTTAAATCTTTTATGCTTTGTGTACGAGGAGGTCGAGATGTGAGATGTTTATATCTCACTCTACTCCCCCCGAGCATGATAGGTCAAGTCTTTGTATATAAGACTTTTGTTGTTGAAGCTAAATATATTGTTGCTGCTGAATTCTAGTGTTAGCTGACTTAAGAGTAATATTGCTTGATATTCCACATTCAACTCTAGGTTGTATATGGCAAATAATCCCGATCATGCATCAAATGTAAAAAGAATTTCTGCAAATTGAAGATCAGCAAAAGAAATAATGATAAGAAATCTCTGATATAGAGTCATCTTCTATGAAGAAGGTGATAACATCTCTTGAAGAATCTTTGCTGTTAGAACGAGAACTCCGCTTTGAAAATTGTTGCTTGCATTGTAGAAACAATAATTGAATTTCCGAATGCTCGTCACTTGTTTTGAGTGAAAAATAGCACATCATAGATATCTAGGGTAGATTGGTTCGTGCATGCAAATGGCTTGATGAGATGGGAGAGAACAGTACTCTCTGTGCTCTTTCTCACTGCTCTGATATAGAGTCATCTTCTCTGAAGAAGGTGATAACATCTCTTGAAGAATCTTTGCTGTTAGAACGAGAACTCCACTTTGAAAATTGTTGCTTGCATTGAAGAAACAATAATTGAATTTCCGAATGCTCGTCACTTGTTTTGAGTGAAAAATAGCACATCATAGATATCCAGGGTAGATTGGTTCGTGCAGGTAAATGGCTTGATGAGATGGGAGAGAACGGTACTCTCTGTGCTCTTTCTCACTGCTTGAATATGAAGATCTTGCTTCTTTTCAATACGGTCGACTTCAAGAATCATATGGTTATAATTTGATGTGGAAGTATGTAACTTCGATGTGGCATTCTTTGATGACCTTGAGAAGTACGCCACAGATTCATTGTCAACAATGTTGCCTTGAGCTTATAGCATTGGCCCTCTTCCATTGATCCATTGATTTGGATTAGATTAAATATGAGAGCTTCAAGTCCATTGGGTCCAATTTATGAAAATAAGAACTTGTGTGGTGTTGAATGGCTTGATTCCATAGGACCCAGTTCGGTGGTTTATGTGAACTTTGGGAGCATCACAGTTATGATGCTTCAACAACACGTGTGAGGTGGCTTTGGTTGGAGAATACTCCATTCTGAAGATGCATGAATCTTTCTACAAATTCTATCCGAATGACTCGTCACTAAGGAGACTGAGTAAAGCATGACTGAATCACTTAAGATTTGCTGTTCTTGTTAATATAGCGGCGGGGATGCAGTTCCTCTTTTCCATGGGCGAATATTTGTAAAAGAATTTAACGTCAACATATCCGAATCCTCAAACTGTCTTGGCTTAGAGTTGAGGAATGGGATGTGATTCACTTTGATGCTTCTCGCTGCATCTGAAATTCTCCTAGCGTTGATTATTCGGGATATTCGGTGGAGGGTTTTGCAGGTTGATGAGACAAAAGCAAGATCGGGCAGTGAAAGCCAGGGAAGGATTAGCTCTGCGCATTATAGTAGCAGTTTTTCTTTGTCCGCGATTCAAGAACGCTCACAAATCCGCTAATGGCGTCACGGCCGAATTATTGCTACGAAGCTTAATGCCCTTTTCCATGCTCGGTACAACATGCTTTCTTTCTTTTTTTACTCAAAGAGACTGAATGAATCCAATGATATGAATGTAATGGCGGATCGATAAACACCCTGACTTTTTGAGAGCACTCTTCAATTTCCACACGAGGAAAAATGTACATGAACTGCCCCTCATTGAGCATCGCTGCTTCTTCGAACACCTCGGTGGTGGCGTCGCCGTTGAGATAACCAGGTTTGACGTTGAAGGCAAGTTTGCAGAAACTTCATGAATATATCTTTGTTGGAATCCAGTGCCTCCAATGCATCTTGGTATTTCTTAGACTGGCGAAGTTTTTCATGTGTGGCCAGACGTTTTGCCTCAATGAATTTTTGACGAACAACAACCATAAAGTTTCATTATATTTCTTCTTCTGCAGAGATTTATCTTGAAATTATTTCTTAGAGGCTGCTATTGTAGTAGTTCCGGCGGTATCTAAATCAGATCTGCTCTGTAGTGAAGTTCGAATGCTAGCAAGCCCTCCATACCGTCGCCTGGCTCTTGGGTCCTTGAAGAGACATTAGAAAAGCTGCGCGCTGTAGATTTAAGGTCGTGCATCTTGCAGTTGAAATGCCTCACAAGGGAGTCTTACAGTTGAGATAACATGATATAAACGGGCTTGGTTGCAGAAAAATTAAAAGCATTGTATCTAAGAAGACCCACCACTGGGATTATAAAAATTTAGATGCAATCATACTGTGAAAAGGATTTTGCCACATAGACACTGCTCCAAGCAGCCAACGGTTAGATTTAAATTTTTATGCTTAAATTAAATCTTCACCGTCCATTATAGGCATGTGTAATAAATACCAACTTAAGTGATACTAAACGGAATTTTTCACCTAACTCAAATGGTTCAAGCGACTCAAACCCATGCTAATGGACCAAAGGAATCATTTGAGAGGTGGATTCTGTCTTCAACCTTTGGAAAGGTTTGACGAATAGGAAGAAAACGAGAAATTTTTTCCAAGTGATTCCGGGAGAAATGCCTCCCTTTCCCGGCTCTGGAGCAGTTCCACCATCGCTGGCTTAAATATAGACTAAATTACAGAATGTGAAACAGAAACTTATGCACCAAGAAATTGTAGGATTCTCTGGAAGATATAATCAAGTCACTAACAGAGCATCAATAAACAAACACAACTCTCAATGGGCATTTAAATAGGAGTGGGACTAAATTCTTGGAAAGATTAACAAAATCTGATCAATCAAGCACTAAAAGAAACACTTGAACACAAAATCCGAGTAGCATCTTTGACATTTTTGTATAATTTGATGGATTCTGGATGACAAACAAGATGTCTAACTGTTCATACAAAATAAAATAAAAAATAAAAAACAGAAGATCGTAAAACTCAGTAGCAGCCTTATTGGGGAAAAGGGTAACTAAGTACAATTGTGCTTTTTCTTTTTGTATAAAGATCATGGTATGAAGCCTCTATAGATCTTGAATGCTGCAAGGAGAAGATGGAAATAGTTTATAATCCCAAGAACTGCTCTGGAGCAGTTCCATCATTTCTGTTTCCAAGCTTGCTTCTTGGTTGTTTGAGCCGCAAGAAGATTTAGATCGGCGGCAAGAACAGGTCTACATGATGTAATATAAGGCTTTGCAATGGATGCAAGTGTCGATTAAACTGAACATCCCTTGATTGATACGAGCAACCGGTAGTTGAAGAGCCAGTGAACAACCAAGAAAATAATTCTGCTGCAGTGATGCGCTGTTACCAGTCGTGTTGATTGGTTCTTGGTAGCAACAATATCTGCAAGTATCGTTGAACCTGAAATTAATGCCAGCGATGGTGGAACTGCTCCAGAGCCGGGAAAGGGAGGCATTTTTCCCAGAATCACTTGGAAAATTTTTCTCGTTTCTTCCCTGTTCGTCGAACCTTCCCAAAGGTTGAAGACGGAATCCACGTTTAGAATGATTCCTTTGGTCTATTAGCATGGGTTTGAATCGCTTGAACCATTTGAGTTAGGTGAGAAAACCAGTTTACTAATACTTAAATTGGTATTTATTACACATGCCTATAATGGACGGTGAAGATTTAATTTAAGCATAAAAATTTAAATCTAACCGTTGGCTGCTTGTGGCACTGCTCCCAAGCAAAATCCCGTGCAGATCTGTAACATGCGTTGGCAAAAACACAAAACTATAGAATAGTAATCCATCATAAATCTCAATGTTCTCTTACCAATTCTCAAAAATCTAAGCGAATTCCCATCAGATTTTGATTGATTGGTTTCGCAATGGGAATAGCGTAGCAATAAAAAAATTTCGATAAATAATTCATCAAACTCCATGAAGAATAATTATTATTTTTAAGAGAAGAGGGAACGGACGACATACCTTATGATTGAATTACTCAAAAGAGAATTTGAAGGTAGTATTACCTCACAAGAGAATTTGATCACCTTATTATTATTCGGTTGATTTAGCATTCTTGATCTGATTTGCACGGGCTTTTTAATCAAGATTCCCACAGACAGCGCCAATTGTTGATACGAAATCCATGTTCGACCCCTTCCCTGTAACATTCCTGCAAAACACGTGCTCGACTTGGGGGTCGAGATACGTCAGCAAGTCAGTATCAATGAAATATGATCATAACTACTCAATAGATAATTTAAGTAATTGATCACATAGAATATGAATATTGAATACTTATTACATAAAGCCTGCCTGAAGTGCTTATATGGCTTTAGATATCAGAGTTAGATTTCGAATATAATTCTAAGAAGAGTTGTGTTAGGAAAGTAACTCTAGGAATTAAATCGAATGAAAAATTAAGAGAGGAATTAAAATTAATGATAAATTAATAATAATTTATGACTAAAATGTCCAAATTATCCTTGCAAAAAAAAAAAAAAGGAATAGCAAATAGTACAGCATTATTGGTATTTGGAAAAATAATAAGGACAGAAAATGACAGAAAAAGATTTGCGAAAAAAGAAGAGTACATGCTTTTATTATAGTAGTATGATATATATATATATATATATATATATATATATATATATATATATATATATATATATATATATATATATATATTTCTTTCGAATAATTATATACTGTTTTTATAGCATATGAAAGGTGTGTCTAGTACTAACGGGGGTTGGTCCAAGTGATAAGCAGCTTGGTTTGCTTAAGCAAGGTTCCAGTATCGAATCCTTGTGGATGCAAAAAATCCCTGCTGGGAGACTCACCCACCACAGCCAGGTGTGCGACGCGGGTCGAACCACCGGTTTATAAACTAGCAAACAGAAAAAAAAAAAAAAAAAAAAAAAGTTGTCTAGTATATAATATATCTAGCGTTACAACCTTAACTTCTATTAATAATAAAAATGGACATAACAATTTTACCCTAAAAATGTTAAATGTTATAATATATGTAGTGCTGTATAAGATAATGCTTGGCGCTCTTGTAAGAGTCTTTGTTTCCTGTACAGCTTGAGATTCTCTTGGAAGGTGGCATATGCATCTCTTAGGATGTAATGGCTGCAATTACAAAGTGAGCGCAAACTTAAGAGACGCAAATATAATTTACTACAAAAATTAAAATTACATAAATAGTTCTTAAAGATTGATGCATGGAGATATGAGAGGTCGGAGATAATATTAGGAAAGTTTTGCATGACCAATCTCGCAAGGCAATGAAGGACTCAAGGACATGCATTTGTGGAGTTCCAAACCATCTTCATCAATGATTCCATTTATGTATTTTAGACATGCGGATCCATATCATAAATTTCTTTGGTGATTTACTCAAAAAAAAAAAAATTTATTTAGCCTGACTAGTCCCATTAATGCATACCAACTCTGCAGACATGAACAAAATCTCATTAGGATTAGAATGAGAAAATGATGAAAAGCGCTAAACATTCCTAATGAAGCTTAGTTAAGGTCCCTTGCCAAGTCGAGTGCTCTCTTTTGAAATTGTAAATCTAAATGATAGAACAATTGAGTAATCATTAAAAAAAAGACATTTCTCTTCATCTACAATGAAATAAAATGACTTCCATCAACCACTTGCCCTGTCCTCGTGTCTGTACCATGGTTGTGGAGAAGCTCAATCCATCATTAAATATGCGATATACACAGAACTCTGCCTCTAAATGAATGAACGGCCATGAAAAAAATCCAAGAGAATTTCATTCTAAAAATTATGCTTGACATCACTAGCCAATGCAATAGATAAATGACTGTTTTTTTGTTCACCTTCTTTTTATTTAGTCAAAAACCAACTTAATTTGCTTAATCCCCATCAGACTGCCTGAGATTAAGTTTTATAATCCATCATTAAATATGCAATATACACAGAGTTCTGCCTCTAAATGAATGAACGGCCATGAAAAAAAATCCAAGAGAATTTCTAAAAATTATGCTTGACATCACTAGCCAATGCAACAGATAAGTGACTGTTTTTGTTCACCTTCTTTTTATTTAGTCAAAAACCAACTTAAGTTGCTCAATTCCCATTAGACTGCCTGAGATTAAGTTTTCTAATCACATCAATTAATAATGCTAAAACCAAAATTAATGGACTATATTGTGTGTCCCACTAGATTTTCTTCTCATTTTGGGTGGAGGTTCCATGACCAAATTCCTTGAGAAGTTAACAAGGAACGCCACATATCCCATCGCCCTAACCCTAGCTAAGACATTTTCTATATAAGGACCTCACCTTCTCCTTCTAAGCCATAAACATTTCATCCCTCAAAGATACCTTTCTATCTTCACATTGATGACAATGAAGTTGGTAGCTCTTCTTCTGGTCCTGATGATGGCAAGTCCTTGCCTTAGGGCACAAAGGAATAAAGATCTGGTGTATAAGACATATGAGAGAGTCCAACCACGGCTGATTGAGGAGGAGGAGAAAGAAGAAGGGCAAGGTAACAAGGCTAGCAGCACATCTGGCTACTCTACAAAGGTTGCCAATGACCACCATGGCATGACCATTGGAGACTTTAACAAGGTGAATTCACCCACAGGAGGGTGATGGTAAAGGGTAATAGTAATAAGTGGCTGCCATTAATTACTCTTATCTATGGTGTGACGTTTCTCTATAATATATGAAATAACCTCGATCAAGGGTGTATGTTTAATGGTTGAAGAAACTGATAAAAATAAGCTTGCTATGTATTTAGGGTTTGTTATTTTTTGAGCAATATATGCAACTATACGTCATGTAACTGAATCCTTATTCAACTTCATATAAGCATGTTTGTGTTTGCCTTATGTTTAATCTCTTTTTTTTTCTTTTTCTTTCCCGTTCTTTCTGTTATTTTAAAGTAACCTCAACATTTAGTAGTATCTATACTTTGTAATGGGCATTTATCCCAAGTGTCATTATCCCAGCTCCCTGAAGAGGTTGTTTCTAACTTGAAACCATGTATGTATGTACATATGGTTACGATTATCCGGCTTCGTGAAGAGGTTGTTTCTAACTTGTAACCATGTATGTATGAGAATGGTGGCAATAAACTCAGCTTCATGAAAAGGTTGTTTCTAACTTGTAACCATATATGTATGTCCATGGTTACAATTATCTGGACTTAATGAAGAGGCTGCAGTTGCTAACTTGTAACTATCTATGTATACTTTGTGAAGGGGCTATTTCTAACTTGTGACCATGTATCTATTTACATGGTTGCAATTATTTAGCCTTTATGAAGAGATTGTTTGTAACTTGTAACCATGTATGCATGTACATGGTTACATTTGTCTTGGCTTCGTGAAGAAATTGTTTCTAACTTGTAACCATGTACGTATTTACACAGTTATAATTATTCCAACTTCATGAAGAGTATATGTATGTACATAGTTACATTTGTCCTAGCAGCTTCATGAAGAAACTGTTTCTAACTTGTAACCATGTACATATTTATATGGTTATAATTATCCCGGCTTAAGAGATAGTACTGTTTCTAACTTGGCAAAGATGGCAACAAGGTGGGAATCATCTTCAATGACCCTCAGTGGTGGTCTCCTTGATTTTGTAAGAATTAGAGTGGGATGCTTCAGGGTGGTCCGACTAAGTATTGTAATCTTTGAGTAATCAATGAGTTCAGGTGTATTCAGGACAACTAATGTTGCAGGGATTGAGTGGTTTAGTTCCTCATTTGAAGTGAGGGTACAAGCATACATATGTAATTTTTTTTACTTTATATTAACACAAATTTGTAACCGTGTTTGTATGTACCATTGTTTCAATTACCCGGCTTCGTGAAACCATGATTTTGTTGTTAATTTCAGATTATCTAGGAAGAAAAAGAAAAATAATGAATTAAGAACTACCACGCTCCTTTCTTTTCTTTTTGTCGTTCTAACTCTATCTCTGGCTAGGCATCTCTTGTTGAGGCTTTGTTTCTGTTATTTTGCCTAGGCTTTGCCTTGGTTTTTCTTATATCCATCGAAAAAAGATACCTACTTCTACTTGCATAAACATTAATGGTTAAAAATAAGGAGTTTTCTATTGTTTCACAGAATGAATATATCATGTTATTGCAAAAAGACAACCACCTTACCTCTGGATTCACGTTCAACTGTGTAAAGAAAGGGAATCCATGAATGATCATCACCATGGTTGAAGAGAAACTCACTCCATTTATGAACTGAGATGAATGAATGGCCGTGAAAAAGAAATCCAAGAGAATTTCTCATAATTAATTATGCCAAGTTGCCATCATTCTGCGATGCAACAGATAAATGACTTTGCTTCATTTACCTTTTTTGGATTAGTCAAAAATCAACTTAAGTTGTGTAATTAATCCCCATTAGACTTCCTGAGAGTACTTAATTTCCTAACCCCATCATTTGAATGATGCTAAAAGCAAAATTAATGGAGTGTATCATGCGTCCTACTAGATATATTCTTCGATGACCTAATTGCTTTGGAAACATGTAACCCAAGAACACATCGTGTATAAGGAATTAAGGATACATGTGGCACAATCTCAACGGTCAGCAACAAATGACTAAAGGGCTTGAAACACCACAACATCAAAATCCCAAGAGAAACCTGAAGGAGTGCTCTAATTGTGCTTAATTAGCATAATTGTTAAGCAATGAAACAGTGAAAACCCATTAATATGCTTGATTAATTGATCTGGACTTTGGATCATCAATTCCTCTAAGAAGCAATACCTCCATTTTCAAACCCATCATCTGAATTTTGTATTAAAAACAATTTAATCCAAAAATATCAGAATCCCACTCAATGATGTCTCCTTTTGGTGGAGACTCCATAAACCCATCCCTATTAATCTTCTCACGTTATTTCTTTTTCTATATAAGAGCCCCATTTCCCCCCTTTGCTCTCCCATCAATACTATCTCAGACCTCTCTTCTTCTTCTTTTTCTTCTTCTTCTCTACTCCAAGCAAATATTTAAGAATGAAGATAGTGGCTGTTCTGCTGTTGCTGATGATGGTGAGCTCTGGTTTAGCAATCCAAAGAAAGGCTTTGCTGATTAATGAAATACATGGAGAAGCCCAATCAGGCCGGAAGCTTTACGAGAAAGCTTTGGAAACAGAAGATGATACGAAGGAAGGCAATACAGGTAGGAACCGTACTGAAAGCAGCACTGAGAACCACCATAACATCCCACGACAAGACTTCAACAGTGGAAATGATGGCGGCGGGTAATAGTAATTAGGCCTAGTTTGGGAATGTTATTCTAAGCTAGAAGTTTGCGTACCCTATAGTAGGGACTGCCTTACATATCTTGTGTGTATAGCTTCTTAAGTATCGCGAGTGGGCTTATGTTTTCTGTTCTGTGAGGACTCATATGTTGTGAACGTACACCAAGAATAAAACAATCTTTATCATATTATGAAGTAAACTCTTCGCTAATGCATGCCTGAACAAAAGCGAAGCAATAAATCTATCACCGACGTACTCTTAGATTTATCCATATGGGGCCATAAATATGGAGAGAAAAAAGTATTGTAACCATTTATATATTTGTAGGATTTTTATAGTCTCAACTGCAAACTTTCTCAAATGAATTTCAATTGCCCCTAAGTGTGGGCGAACATCAATTCAAATTATTCTTGAACAATAAAACGGTTCTTAATTTTTAAGCTAAATATTGAGAAATTCAGACATATTTATGTTTAATTTTATGTATCTTTGAGCTTTCTGGTATTCTTTGCACAAAAGAGCAGCCGGAGTTTGAATACCTGCCCAAATTCGTATGCAAGGCAGAGGATTGAGGATGACGAGGGGATGATGTTAATGATGCAATGATGAAACATATGAGGTATTGGCACCCCTACATGTTAGTAAAACACCATGACGGATAAATGTGTTTTCGCGTTGGATGTTCATCCTTATATGTTCCTTGCCATTAAAAATAAGTATAATTATATTTAGAAATGTTACTATGGTTGGCAGGCTTAACCCTAATAACAGTTTTTCTATATCTATATTCGTGCAAGCACTGAGGAATTATAGCAACGTAATCATGGTTAAAAGATCCATTAAAAAAAATTGTAATAATGTGGTTTCAAAGATTAGTAGCTAAAATGAGATGCTTCCAATACAATACCAAATCTGAAATTCCATCATTCTCACAAGCCATCCACGCTGATTTGTTTGGTTTATATTTTACTGGGGAGGACATGCATCAAGAGGCAAGACAAAAAGATTTTATTGGAAACTCTAAATGCCCCCATGATTGCCTATGAATCAATTCAAGACCAATGAATTTGTTGGTGAATGCAAATTTATTGAGATAGATATGAAGAGTTCATGTGAATGTCAATATTGTGGTAGAATTTATGGACTAGATTGATATACGTCGAACAATCTACGTACGTATCAATTGCAAGGCTTTCTTGCTAAAGACTCAAGTATGATGTTAAATTCCTTGAGTAGAACACTGATTTATGTCAAATAATCTGGGACAACTAATGCATCAGGTGAGGCATCCAGAGATTTTCTATCCCCAACTGACTATGTTCTCATGTCACTATACTAATGTGAGTGTGGGGTTTATATTGCCCGACTAATACGTGCAAATCTGACATGGTGTAAACCCCACACTCATGTGAGTTTGAATGGTGGGCAAGAAATCTCAATCCTCAGTTAGAAGACAATCGACCAGAAAACTAATTTACAACATGTGGATAAGAGACAAAGTGGACAATGTCCACAAAGTTTGAGAGCGAATCAAGCTTACAAGGATTAGAGGAATGAACATTCTGGGATAGAAACTATTTGTTTCGTTTCTTTATTGGTACATGGCAAAAGAACTCTAATGCGTAGAACTCCTAGATGGATTGGAAAGTGATCAACCGTCGCATGCAGAACCGACAGTCTTCCTTGCCAACAACATTATTGTCTTCCCTCGAAATATGTTTTAAACTACAAGTCAGAAATACTGCGCTAAGCTAGGTTACATCATCTAAAGCATCTCAAATATCAAGAGGTAGTAAACACTTACGACCACTTAAATAAGAAGCCACCTGTTTATTATCCAGTTGAACATTAAAATGCCATACCCACACTTTAACGCTCGGCCCACAGCCGAAGATTCACCCATTAAAGCACCATCCATAAGAGTAGGCTCAGAGACACCTCTCGGCAGTCGGCACAGTACCTGTGGTATCGATGAAGACATACCCCAGCCCACCTCTATTATCCAATGCCATGTAGCTCGCATCACAGTGCACCAACACCATTTCGGTAGCTCTAAGAAGCCCATCTTCAGGCCAAGATAACATCATTACCCCCTTCCTTCAGTGGTCTAATTTGAACTCTCCTGGTTCTCGTGGTGATTATCCAAGACTCGCACCATCACATATTCCATCGCTCCCTCTTGTGCTCAATAGATCACCACCTCCGAAGACAATGCAGCCTGTCTAATCACAAGGTTGCAACAAGAAATTCAAACATGCCACAATAGGAAAGAAGGTAACAGGTATAATTCGCAACTTTCTCCTTTCCCTACTGTGCAAACTATCTCCATCGTCTTAGCATAAACACTGTGAGAGAGGGCGATGATCCTTCCGGTGGCTGAAATCCCATAGTGTATCGATGTTATAGTGCCTGGGCAAAAGGACACCCTAGAAGCACATATTAATGGTCTTTGGTTCCCCACTCGGAACACATGAAGGATCCACAACCACACGATATCGCTGCAACGACACCTCCATTGCTAAGCGATATCATGCAACTCCTCCACAAGAACCTTTTTTTTTTGGGCATGGTGTCTTGCACCTTTTAGACTTGCTTCCATACTTCATCAGGGACTCTAGGTTGATCAATTACCCCTAGAGGTCAATGCTGTAGTTGCTGCTTGGGTATTCTTAATGTTTCAAAGCATTTAGCATCTTTTTACTGTAAAATTGCCATTCTGGGAAAACACATAATTGAATATGAAGGATTTCAATTATGTTGAGCTATTAAACCAATATTCCAAGTTATCTGATCTTGGTTTATAAACTCGGCCACCAAGTGCATAACCGGTTCTCCAAGAGTTTTTTTCTCTTTGTAGCAAAGAAAGGGGTTGTAGAAGTGGCAAACTTGCATCCCCTCACCCCTGCTGCACAAGGTTCGAATTTTTTGGGTTCAACCTATGCAAGCATTAGCTTGTGAACTATCAGCACAAGCACTGGCCCCACCAAAGGCCTAGTATAGTCTACAGAAGCCGGTAGAGATCCCATGCTCGTGTCGAAAATCACCTACAACCCATGCGGGAAACAAGCCAGAAGCCGGTAGAGGTTCCATGCCCATGTCAAAAATCACTCTACTACCCAATGCGAGAAACAAGAGAGCAGATGGGATTCAAATGTGGGACATGGGGACTACCAAACCGCATGGGAGTAAGCCTGTGACCACTTCCCCAGTGGTTCTCCAAGAGTTTGAGTTACTACAAAACCTTGTGACATGGGAATCCACTTATCAACATAGGGGTTTATACTGTGCTAGCCTCTACCAACATAGTGGAGATCTTTTCCACCTAGTTTTCCCCCTCCACCCATCCACCCACATTGTCCTGCCTTGACATGGGCAGACCCTGTAAGTGTGGGTGGATGGGTGAAGAGGATCTGGACTCCTACCAACAGCCCACCCAACTCCCTCTTTGAGTGCCTCAAGGCCCCACAATATACTTCTCCAGCCCCAGCTGGGCCTCCATCCCAAACCTGCAACCATTATAAATCTCTATTTGGAAAATAAATGGACTTCACAATAGAGTTTGGTTGTGAATGGATGAGTGGCGAAATCCAAGCCCTCCCTTCCCTTTAGACATGCATGGCTTCTCCCATGAAACAAGTGAATATTTCAATGCCCATCCTTGTCACCCTAGAAAAAATTCGAAGAAGCCTCTCAAACATATTTATGATGAGATCTAGGCAATTAAAAATGCATGGACACATAGTTGGACATTGATGACACCACCAACTTCAATAATATTCCCCTCCTTGCATGAGACAATAGCTTGTAGCTTGATCCGTTATTCCACTACTAATCCTTTCATTTACCTTCCCTGCAAGATGCCTTAACAAGTCTAATTTTGAAATGCCAAAATCTATTGGTAATCCAAGATATTTCGAGGGACCTGAGTTGTAGGGAACATGTAACACCCATGAGAACCATCTCTCTCAACCATGGGTACATGA
The DNA here is from genome assembly GCF_041222555.1 of Hakea prostrata. Taxonomy (NCBI): domain Eukaryota; kingdom Viridiplantae; phylum Streptophyta; class Magnoliopsida; order Proteales; family Proteaceae; genus Hakea; species Hakea prostrata. Next base: position 26,811,470 of record NC_142602.1, read on the forward strand.
GTAATTCCAAAATGGCCACATTTTCTGTCGGATTTATCTATAATGCGTTTTTCTCAAATGCCGCTATAGCACCATCCTAATTACCGTCATTGACCCCTTTTCTTGTACTTGTATTTGGGAGAATGTCAAAGAGGCCTCCTGAAAATTAATAGCTAATTGCTTGATGCAAAACAATAAGTGGCCAACAAATCCTTCATGTAATAGATCTCATTAATCATGACCCCAATTTTTATTTTTTTTTGCATAGAATCATCTATCTACAAATAATAAATGGGACAAGCCGGGGCAAGGGGGTGCTGCTGTGTTTGCACCCTAATGTTGGGAACGTGACCCTACTGTTGATTTCATGTATAGAAACTAACTTTTTTTTTGAGTAATCAATTAAGAAACCGTGTTAAACACCCAGCTGAGGGAAGATTCTACGGCCAAGGACTAGAATGAGGACAAAATGTCCTACACGGCGTGGCCAATATACAAAAACTAATTAAGTTAATGAAAAAATTAATCTTATTAGGTAATTATAGATAATCTATCCGGAACAAGTAAAATTACATTCGAGAGTCAATAACACACCCATGTGTCATTCTCCATGCTCAATGTGACATAAGGTTGATTATTGAAAATGGGTACAATAGAAGAAGTGGCCCAATGAGCATCTGTTTTTTTTTTTTTTTTTTTTTTTTTTTTTTTTTTTTTTTTTTTTTTTGTTTTTGTTTTTTTTTTGTTTTGATTGTTTTGCGGTGCGCCTTGACCTTCCGGTACACGCCACGATCCAGGTGTACCTCATCCTTTGATGACCATGATGCCAGTGCACAAAGACGCATTCCTAACTATTTGCACCACTAAAAAAGCAATGAAAAAAAAACTGATTTTTTCTATTTATTGCTTATCCCAAATAAATAAATATTATTACGCGACATTTCTTCTCCAACACTAGCATTGAGAAATAACCGCTGGGTCATTTTCCCAAATAAGATTTGAAAAACCACTTGCACTTCCTATAAATAAGATTTCTAATCTCTCAAAGCTCCTCACTCCCTCTTCGACTACATTCCATTCAATAATAATCATCTCGTTTCTTCTTCTTTCGCAGAAGATCTCTATATCCCACAAAGAAAGAAGAAGAAAGATGGCCTGCAACAAGGTGATTGCCATGCTCCTCATCTCTGCATTTGTTGTGATGGCTAGTGTTGAAATGGGCGAGTCCCTCTCTGACTGTGGAAAGGCTGCTTTACCACTTTGCATGAAGATGGAGGGCACCACCCTTGGCGTCTGTGAGAACAGCGTAGAGAAGATCTGCGAGGAAGCTAAGGAAGATATTGCCGCTGTCAAAGCAAAATTCAATGTTATTCTTGCCTAATAAAATTTCTTGCAAAATATCCTTGTCATCACCCTTCAACCTTTTTCTCTTTTTGTGTTTGTATTCTTACATATATTGTTGTTTGGGTGGGTTTTGGTTCTTCATGTGGCTAGAACATATGCATTTCTAATATGAAGCCAAATATCCTTTTTATTTATTTATTTGCTTATATTGGAGTCCCTCCGTATTTCCATCAATAAGATCTCAGACGCTGTCATCCAAATTGATGTATCTTCTGTAAACACTTATCAATTGATTATACATTTAACAGCAATTTTGAGTACCACCTGATTTCAGATTTTCAGTCTCCAATAATGCATTTTGCTAGCAAGATGCTGCTTTGCAGTATTTGATTTTCAATGGATTAAGAGTCTAATGGAAGGAAGTCCTCGATTGTAGGTTCAAATTTGACAAGTTTCACACTTAACTAATAAGTCTTGCATGCATCAATGGTGCAACAGAAGAAATGGAATCCAGATCTGCTAGCTGCTAGCCCTAGGTGGAAACTCCGGTTGAGCTTCAGTGTTATGCATTAAATGTGCTGTCGACGGTCGAGATCAAATGTCAGATTTAGATCTCGACCGTCTATTTCGGTTCATAACACTTCCAAGAACAAAAACAAAGAATGGGTTGAGTAGAACCTTGAGGGAGGTTGCTTTTTCAACTTGAATTGAAAGGGTTGAGTAGAACCTCCCAGGAAGGGGGTGGTTCTTTAACTAGAACTAAAGGGAGCTTGGCTAGGACTACTTGGGCCCACAACATCAAAGAGTTGACTAAGGATCAACTAGGGGCTGGTCTTCTAGGACCTTAATTCAAAAGATAAGGGTTTGAGGGGATTCAGGACTTAAGGGTGGTTTTAGAGAGATTTAAGAGTAATGGGTTAGGTTCTCGAGGTATGTGATTAAAATTTTAAAAGTTATGGGAATGGAGTGAAATTTGGAGAAAACTTTTAAGCAGTGGTTTATATGGATGATCCCGAAAGTTTGAGACCATTCTAAAGGTTACATAGGTATTAATCTAGGTTGGAAATTTGGGTTTTTTGGGCAATTCGGGAATAAGAAGACAAAAAAAAGATTTGGGTTAAGGATTTTAGAGAGTTACAAGATAAATTAAAGATGAGACAACTTACTTTTGTTGAAGGTATTCTTGAACATCAAATTGAAAGAGAAACGATCTGCTTCAAGAAAAAAAGAGAAAAACAAAGATGAGAAATAATAAAAGAAAGGGGGATGGGGAAGATGTCGTGTTGCTTTACTCAGTAAACAAAACTCAAAATTCAATTTATCAATTCCTGGCTCAACTGAGCAATCATATCTATATTTATAGCCACATTGGTTAATATAGTTCCAAACTCAATTTTATTTTTTTATTTATTTATTTTTTTTGTAAGAAGACAAACTTCATTCATTAAACTGAAAAGAAATACAGAAACACACCAAAAAAGGAAAAACATAAAGATAGAAACATGGAAACACAAGGTTCGAACAGAAACATCGAAAACCAATGAGCAAAATTCAACTAAACTGTCATACATACTATAGATAGGGCCATCCAAGTTAGGGTATGGGTCAATGGTCAAGTCCAATAAAACTTTAGAAATAAAGTTGTAAATACAATTGCAACTAATAAGCTCAAAAGATGTGAAAAACACATCCTCCATCACAAACGCCCAAATAGGAAAAAACATGCCACTAAGGCATAGACTAAGACACCATATGGGCGAATAGAAAACATGTCATAGAGGTGGAGAGAAACACGCCACAAGGGCGGAGCAACTATAGCTTGAGCAACTACTAGATCGAGTGGGAAGTTGGACATGCAAGGAAGTTCCACCTCTTGACTTCGTGCTTTAGCAATGGTGACTTTGCATTTGCCAGATCTATGGCCAAATGATATTGTGGTAGAGGTTTTGGCTAAGAAAGTCGCAGCGCTGCGATGGTGGCAACAAGTAACAATACAAATAATAAAGTAGGGGCACGCGCGCAACATCAGAACTTCTAGATCCAAGGGAATTGCTTTCAAACCAGGCATCTACAAGAGATAGGGAAAAAGAAAACGAAAATGGTGGAAAAAGTAGAAAGAGGAAGAAGGGGAAAGGAGAAAGAGTTCAGACAAGTGAAAAGGAGATAGGAGAAATGAGGAAGATGAAGAAGAAGAAGAAAAGGCGAAGAGAGGAGGACATGAAGAAGAAGAAGAAGTGGCAGAGATATCCTCTCTGCCTCAAAACGCAGCTTGGTTCTTAGGGTTTCACAGAGCAGAGAAAGAAAGAGAGAGAATCTTTCTTATCAAGACAAGTATCAATGGCTTCTTTGGATCATATAATTCAGACATCACACATCAGCCTCATCTCATTAATTCCTTATACAATGCACACCAAAGCCCTCCCATTTTTTAAAACCCCACCAATCAAAGCCATCCCACATTCTCATACAACCCTACACCCTTTGAAAACATGCACCTTCTCACTCCAGTACATGAGTATCTTAGGAAATGCCCTGAGCATTCTCTAGCCATTTTCTTGTTGCTTCAACACATTGTTGATTTCCCACAGTATTGATAACATATTGCCTAACCGAAACTTTGTCCCACCTATTATACCCCTTTTCCCCTCCTTTCTAAGGCCGGTCTCTAATAATCATCCTGTTAGCCTCCACACGTACACCAACTTCTGAGATCATCTCTACTAGTACAGTTCCTTCCCTTACCCAGCACCCTATAATCCTAGCTATCGTTCCTCAACCTGCTACACTACCCTCATACAATATAGCTAAACCCAAACCCTAAACCCATTACCACCCATAATAATTGTAACCCTCATTGCCAACCCGTATGAAGAACCCATAAAGCCTTAAAGATCTCTAAACCTTCAAGAACTGTGTCAAAGTCTAAGAAGCTGAGACAAGGGAAGCGTGGTTCTAAGTTGAAGGATAGTTCTAAAGAACTCATGTGAGAGTTTTTTTTTTTTTTTTTTTTTTTTTATCTAGACCCATGGGGATTGGGTTTTATCAGTCCCCTAGGTCATCATGAGATTATTCGGCTAGAACAACAAGGGGAATGAATCTGGATCCTCACCCCGTCGGGGTAGCACAGAGTGCTCCCCAACGGGTTCCTGACCACACAAAACGTGGGGCCCACAGGTAAAATTTATTTTTTTTTTTCCTTCCAAAAAGTGTTTTCACCGTGGGACCCCACTGCTTTGTGTGGTCAGAAATGGTCGGGGGAGCTGATCCGGACTCCAACAAGGGGTGGTGGGGAGTCTCAAGGCAGTTCGCGCCCTTCAAAACCTCTCCCATGTAAATAGATCTAGTCTTTTGTTCCTTGTTGAAACGAAGAGCCACTAGAGTAGAATGGAACACGTTAGAAGGAGACTTAATTTTGATGTAGTGTTCACTGTGGATGCAATGGGGTTAGCAGGCAATTTGGCTATTTTGTGGAACAACACTTCACAAGTTCAGGTTTTTTCGGCTGATGATAGAATTGTGGATTTAGAAGTCTTGGTTGATAGTAAAAGATTATTTCTCTTGTGCATTTACGGGGATCCTATCAAAACTAATACACCAATGTGTGGAATCGACTTATTGATAAGGAGGAGGATGCATGGGCTTGTGTTGGGGATTTAACAGTTATTTGCGGTGGCATGGAAAACAGGAGCTAATCGTAGGGGTGAGAGGGACATCCAGTAATTTAGAGGCATGGTCTCTCAGTACGGTTTGATTGATCTGGGCTCTCATGGCCCTTGCTTCACTTGGAACAATTGTAGAATTGGTGATGCTAATATCATAATTAAATTTGGACGAGGCTGTGGTAAATTCGAGGTGGAGAGTGATGTTTGATAATGCAGTTGTTTTTGTTTGTCCTATAATGTGTTCATGTCATAATCCCCTACTCATTGACTGTGAGGGTGGGAAAGTTAAGGAAGTTAGGCCCTTCTGGTTCAAAGCGATGTGGGTGAAGGATTCTAGATGTGGAGAGGTTATCACGAAAGCTTGAAATGTTTTTAATTTAAATCGGTTAGGGTCTTCCCTCCAATGGGTGGAGTTGGTAATGAAATGTTTCAATTATGTTTCTTATCCCTTGCTTGTAAATGGTGTAGAATCTAGTGACTCTGTCCCCTCTAGGGGTATTAGAAAGCGAGACCCACTATCTCCCTTTATTTTCATCTTGTGCTCTTAGGTGTTGTTCTCTATCATCAAAAGGCTAAGGAAATTGGATTGCTCAAGCGTATTTCCGTCAAGAATAGAGCTCCTCTAGTCACTCACTTACTCTTTGCTGACAATTGCATCTTTCTCAGAGATGAAGTTGCATCAAGTTGGTCATCTCAAAGCATGTCTTGATCTTTATTGTCAAGCTAATGGCTAGCACCTTTCAACCTTCACCTTTTTTGTATTTGTGTTCTTACATATATTGTTGTTTGGGTGCGTGACGGTTCTTCAATTCATGTTGCTAAAACATAAACATTCCTGATATGAAGCCAAATATCCTTTTTCACTTATATTGGAGTCCCAACGTATTTCCATCAATAATAAGATCTTAAAAGCTAATCACCCAAATTTATATTAATGCATGCAATTGCTAAAAGCTGGTTTGCAGTATTGATTTCCAATAATTAATAGTCTAATGGACGGATGTTCAAATCTGCAATTTAAAGTGGGATGGGTCAGGTGGGTTGTGAGAGGTTTTTTTTTTTTTTTCAGCTTGAGGGAGTTTTTAATATAATTAATTAATACCACCGAAGGATTCCGGGCTTTAACTACTTTACTAACCCATCATTGACTTGAAAGGAGATTTAACAAGTGAAAATTAGAAAAAAAAAATTTAGATTACATATCTGGACAAAGCATTTGGCCTTTAAATCCAACAATCTCGCCAACCCTTCACTGCATCTCACACACCATTCCAGCAGGCTTTGTTTCCCTCGCCCACCTTTCCTGAAACCCTAATGGCGTAACCCGACATTCATCCACCCACCCCAGCTATTCGTTGCCCCCACAAAAACTCTGACGCTTTTCTTATGTAGTGATTCATTCACCATTAAATATCACGAACAGGTTCCTGATACCCCACAGGTCCCAGACATTAGAAGTACAATGCGTCGTTGAAGATCTCCATGAATGACCTAATGGCCTCCGGATGAAAACCACAACCACGATATTCTCTTTGAGGCATTTAATCGAACAACACGATCTTGCTTCTTGCTGCTAAGAAGAGCCACAGTTTAGATCCTTGCTTGCCTTTTCCTCAAGATGAGACAAGGGACAAACTCGAAGCTTATTGCTAGAAATTCAACTGGGTTACTGTGTTGTTTGGAGATCTTTCAAGACACAACTCCATGGGCCTTCAGTTCTGTCCAGTTTGTTTGTAAAGTGGTAGACTTCAGTGCCAGTCTAGAGAAATTCTAGGTATATATGTTGGACTAGGGAAATTATGTGTTCTTTGACTACTGATGCTTGTTGTCGCATCGCAATGGGTAGAGAATAGAGAGAGACTCTCTAGATCCCCTGCTGATGTTAGCCTTGTCAGATTTATTCACGTGAAAATATGCTGGAAGCAGACTTAAAAATCTGATTGATGGCAACTCAGAACAAGAAACCTCTATCCAGAACAGTAAGTACCATGTCTTACGACTCTTAGGCCTTAGCCCATTGATTATGATTGGCCTGTTATGTACCCTTCAAATACCAATACTAGGGTTTCTTGGATTTTGATCATGTTTTCCTGTAATTACATGCAATTAGGCAGCATTGTATAATATCTAAGTGTTAGTTAGATTATCTTCCACAATTTCTTTCTCCCCTTCTTTCCTCTTTCCTCTTTCCTCATGATGTGAAACAAGTTTAGCTTCTGAAATCAATCATGAGATGAGAAGAAGGTGAAGAACGTTGCTTTGCATTATTTGATGCACGTCCATCTTTGTAATGTATATATTTTTGTAATTGAAAATTCATTCAGATAGATAATAATAGATAATATAGATTGCACATAGATTTGACATAGCATATCAAAAAACCACATTATGGAATATAGTGAAATTGTCTTACATGTCAATAAGAACAGTGTCTTTTTTTTTTTTTGGTAGAAAAGGGTCTATATATTAACGCGTGACCCACGCAAGGCATCCATATTACAAAAATCAAGAAACCAATGATCAACAATAGGCCAAAGAGTCCGGCACGCTACGGACACAGCCTCACCAGCAAGGGAGTCTGCTACAGCATTACACTCCCTATTAACATGGAGAAAAGACACACTTTGTAGCCGAGAAGCCAAGGACAAAACATCCCAAACAAGGTTTTGGATGTCCACTGGAATCAGTTCCGATGTGGATAAGCATTTAATAGCTTCCGGAGAATCTGATTCCAACAGGACATTACGAAACCCCTCCTCAACTGCAAGTAAGATGCCCTCCCTTAACGCCAGAATCTCACCTTCCAGTACAGATTCAAATTGGGCCGGATTCATTACTCCCTTAATGGGCCTGCCCAGATAATCTCTACAGATGATACCCAATCCACAACCCGCATCATTTAAAGCAGCATCCACATTAATTTTGACAAATCCCACCTCAGGACAAGTCCAGTGAGTTGAAGACTTAGAGCCCGCATCTGCTTGAGCATTCTCCTCTGACCGAAAACAACCACCGGAAACCCTGGAAAATTCTTCAGCCTCTTTCACCGCCTTGCTTGCAATCCTCCGGTGACCACTGCAACCCTTTGAAGATCGGATCATTCCGAGCTTTCCAAATTCTCCAAGACATATACGCGATGAGAGAAGTAAGCTCCTTGAATCGGCCTTTATCGGGAGGCAAGCTCTGCTTCCAACACTTGATCGCTGCACAGACTGATGGATTCGAGGGAGGAGAGAAAGACAGGGGAGAGGCAAACCAAGCTCTTCTGGCGAATTCACAATCCAGCAAAATGTGATCAATCGACTCCAGGTTGCCACATCTACCACATCTAGGGTCAAAATTATCGATCCTCTTGGAAAGTTCCTCTGCCGCAGGTAAAGCTCTTGCACACGCTCTCCACAGCATGTTCTTGATTTGAGGTAGGGGATGATTGAAGCCAACAGTCCTTTAAATGTTGCTATGAAGACAATATTTCATATCAAGCAAAGAGGTGTAAATACAATTTCTTATGATAAAAACACAATGCACCCAACCCTGCAGAATAACCTTTCTCTCAGTCATGTCATTAAAAACATTCTATGCAATCTCTCCACATCATGGAAAATGGCAAAAAAGCAAAAGCACCAAACAAACACCACACAACTACATTATTCTCAGGCATGCATCATCTAAAACCTTCTATGCAGTCTCTACATGATGGAAAATGGGAAAGTACCAAAAACCACACAATTACATTACTCTTAGTCATTTCATCCAACACCATCTGCACAGTCTCCCTCATATCACCCAATTTTTGTTGGAAAGTATCAACTAATGATGAATAAAGAGTTGTATGTAGAGTCAATGATCTAATGGAATAAGATTGGTTCAAGATGGATAAAATGAATTCCTGTTTTTACTAGCTACAGTTCAAATACATGCAACACAATTGATGATCAAGAAGGTGGTGGTGGTGAAGCATAAGCATCTAAAAAAAAAACCTCTCCATTACATATCCAAAGATGTGAATCATAGGTTATACAAGTAACTAAGATCAAACTAACATGTAAAAAGGGGGCGAAAGAAAAAAACCATGTCACTAAGATAGAAGAATATGCCATTAAGGTAGAGAATTTTCTTATGCTACAGACATAGAGAGATAAAGATACATCATCCAAGAAAAGGGACATGTTTTGTTAGAGAGGAGGTTGATAATTAAGTTAGTGTCATAAAAAATAACTTGTTTCTGACTATTACAACCTCTATTAACATAATGAAAATTAATATACATAAAAAAATGAACGAGAAAACGTCAATATATCTTGAACTAAGCCATGACTTGAATAATCTAGATTGACGGCCTAGCCATTTAAATCCTCGAGAGAAGAGATGAATAAAGAAAAGAAAATAGCTTGAGTTATACAGAGTTTAAAAGAGTCAGCAAACTATTCCTAATAGCATGAAGCTCCATCATAACAGCTGAAAAGCCAAAACCAAAACAAGAGTTTGCCATCACAAATCATCCTTTAGGACTCCAGATAACACAGTTGTGACCTGCATGTTTTGAAGAGCCGTCCCAAGCTACATCAATAGACTTTAAAGTTAGTACAAAGCGAGGTAAACTGTCAATACCAACACGCGTTGAAACTAATTGGTGACCCAATCTAAATAGAGATTGATTTATGATTTAAAAGTCTACGAGGAAGAACCTAGTAGGATCTTATTTGGGTAATGCGTTTGACTTGGTGGTGTCTGTGGTACACATAGACAGAACATGCATATGAATTCTATTAAAAAAAACTGTTGCGGATGAAAAAAACCCCAAACCACAAAGGCTCCCAAAACCCTAAATCATGCTATCCTTTGAGGCAGTGAGACTCGCCTCTGCTTCTTCTTCATCCTCCTCTCCTCCTCTCTTCTAGTTCTCCATATTCTTCATCTCCCTCATCTGTTCGATTTTTCTCTCTCTCTCTTCTATCATGTCTTCTCCCTGGTTCTTTCTCCGCCTTGATCTGTTTCTCCCTTGCATCCTTTTAGTCTCTCTCACCGCCTCTCTTCTTGTTTCCCTCTATCGTTTTTCTTCGATCTTTTCCATTCCTCCACCCTTATCTCTTTGTTTCTCTCTTCGTCTCCCATTTATTTCTTCTCCATCATTCTCTCTCTGTTTTTATATATCTTTTGTTAGAAGGAAAAAAAATCAGATTGAAGCGAGCCTTGGTGCATCCCGCGAAAAAACTCTAGATTTGAAAGTGCAAGTTCTGCTACGGCGAGCTCTGCAAGTAGTCCCCTATTGTTGCTAGTCTTCACATCTACGACAACAACAAATGGCAGTTCATAATCTTTTCCGCAATGCTGATGCTACCACTGCAACAATTGAATTTTTGCCCTTGTGACATTATTTGTCTTTGCACTTGTGGCATGTTTTATCTTCGCCCTTATGGCTTGTAATTCTCTGCCTTTGTGGCGCGTCTACCCCTCTATGGGCGTTGGTAATAGATGATACGTATATCATATCCACTGTGCTTAATTGTTCCTATGATTGCTACAGTTCTCATTTTAAGGGTTTATTGAACTTGACCCATTCTTTAGTTTGGATGATCCTGTTTATTGCATGTACAACAGTTTGGTCAATTTCCGTTCCTTAGTTGAGATCGAACCTTGTGTTTTCATGCATCAATCTTTTGTATTTTTCCTTTTATTTTATGTGTATATTTTCTTAGTTTATGAATGAAGTCTTTAACTTCTTATCAAAAAAAAAATTCTACTAAAATTCAGTGATTCAAAACATGATTTGGTTCATTTAAAAAAAAAAAAACAGCTTATATTTGATTCCTTATAAAAAACAAACAAATCGACTTTCGTTTTTTCCAATTAAGTTTGATTATACATGGACATGATGCTTTGAGTTTGAGTTGTTGAAATTTGATGAAATTTAAAATGGACAACACGTGTACCACTTCTTGTCAGACACACTACCAAACAAGATACATACACGTATAGTGTCTCGAGATTCCCTTTACCATGCATTTTTATCTTTGTTTTTAAAACCTTTTTGGTGAAACCCTCTCTGTATATGATGGGTGTACGTATTATACAACTTACCAAAAAAAAATGATATTGTACTCTACATCAAGGGTATTTTCGTCTAGTGATGAAAATATCTGACCCTGACCCCGCTCACCTCCTGGAAGAGGAAATGAATCCGAAGAAAAAGTAAAAGAAAATCTGGCTTTATAGGGGTCGCCTAGGTATGGTAGGCTTCTGTAGTGACGGCAAAGAATGATGTAAGCTGATAAGAGTTGTCGTCAGGTGCGGGCTTTCAATTTTTTCTAACTTTGTTCCTTTTGTATTTTTCTTTCGGGATTTTAAATTTGTTTCAGATATTCTACTAATTTTTCTACATAAATTACTAATTACATAAATAAATAAATAAGGAGTTGGTTCAAATGTTAAATTCGATAATGTAAATATTTTAATTTAAAAATTAAGGCAAAATTCAATGAGCATCATTGAATTATAACGTTTATAAATGACTAAAATCCTGTCACTTACTTACTGAGCACTTATTAAGATATTTTTCGAAGGAGACAAATCCTCCAATTCCATCCCACCCCCTTGCCTTCTTTCTCGAGTCCGGATCATCTTCGTGGCAAGAACACTTTGTGCTATGCTTACACAGTTACACTCTCCAGCTACAAAATTAGGTAAGGTAAATAAATAAATAAATAAATAACACCTACCAGGGAGGAAGCAATCAATTAGTAGATAGTAATTACAAGAGTGATGATGGTGGAGTTGCGAAAAAGACAAGAACGAGTGGGGAAATGAAATGGGGAATGCGCATGTGGGATCCCGGCCCTCCCGGCCTTGTCTTAATTTCGTAACTGAGAGTGTGAGTTTCTGACTCTGAGAGCTTAAAGAAGCTCGATACAGAGACCGTACAGTTCCTGCATCTCTGAACAAAACGACCTTTATCGATACTCGGAAATTAACCCTACTCCAGCAAGCAAAAGATCTCGCTGCGCTGCTACACCTTGACCGTTTCAGACTCCATAGAGTCCAGAGTCTCCAGACCACCTTCATAAAAGCGGCTCGGCCCTCGTGGGTGACCGATGGTCACTGACTCACGCACCGGAAACCAAACCACCACTACTCATGAGTCATGACATCACCACCACACCCTGCCTACCCTCGATCACCTAGCTTAGCCACGACAATGGCAATATCGTAAATTCAAGACTCTCTCTAGGGCTTCCTTGTCATTTAATTAATTGCCTTGCCTTTCCAGTGACAACTTTCCTGTTCACTAAAACGTACTTCCCTCGCCAACCTTTTAAATCCGGTGGTACTTTAGTAATTTAAGAGTCAATAAAGGAGTTTGGTTTTCGCATTTACTATCATCGCTGTCTCGTGCTTCCTCTTTTTTCTTTCTTTCTTACTTATCCCGGCTGAGCCTCGAGACGTTATATAGCAGTCTCTCTGATTCTATAGCTTTCAGGCGGTTGAGGAGAAAGAGACTCCGAAAGCGTGTCTTTTCGACGTTAAATTTAACGGCTGCGGAGTTTATTGTAGTATTACATGCTGAGTATATATATATAGAAGCTAGCATCGATAAACAGTAACGGCGTTATTTTTCCGCCATTATCGTTTTCAAGTTCGCTGTGAAGTTGTTGGATGGCTTAGCTTTGACAACTCGTTGGATAATCTGGTCAACGGAATTTCGTTCCGGAAAAAGCTTGGTTTACGCCTTAAATGAAGGTTCCACTCGATGCAAAGTTGTCGTGGAAGATCGAAGAACGGTTATACGAGAGGTAATGCCGAATCATCTTCTTAGTTACTATTTATTGCGAGATTTCGCAGTTTTTGTAGATCTGGTTTTGTTTTCCGTTCACCAAGTAATCGATTCTGAGCAACTGTTGTTGAAATCATCATAGTTTTGAGTTCTGCTACTTTGCTGATCACTTAAGTCACCAGCACTGTTGAAACCGTTGGCTACTGTAGTGACGAATATAATTCGTCTTATGGAATTATTGATTGTTGTTTTCGTAGCTCTAAAGTTCATTCATGGTGTTTTTCAACAGGATCGGGTCGTATGAGTTGTGTTTCCCGCATGTCTAGTAGACTGGAAATGTTTCGATCGACTTTTTCAAGCAAAGTTTGATTACTGTTATCTTCTTCGGAGGTTAGGATTCCGTTTACTGAACGAGTCTTTTTACTGTTCGCAGTCCTCATTTTTCGTGCTTTCTAATATTTAGTTTCAGATTTCTTGCTATCTGAGCTCTTCTTGCCTTTTTTTCTTTTCCCGGTAAAACCTTTTCCTGCTTCAAGTTTGAGTTTACTATAGAAGCAAAATTGTAGACTTAGAGTTACGGAGTTTGTAAGTGATAAAGATTCTTGGATAGACAAAGCAATAAAAGCAATAAAAGTGAAGAGAGAGGAAGAAAGGGAGAGTCCTGGTCTTTTCAACCTCAGCAAGTTCATGTGATGCCTTGCATCTTTTCCTTTGTTTTACTTTCTTCTGTGTAAACATTTACTTTTATTTCATCTGAGTTACCTGTTGTATGTTTGGATTTTGCCCCTCTCGTTGGGTTTGCCGTTGTGTTCGATGCTAAGGGAGAACAATATAATACTAGAAGTAAATCATTAACGAGAAAATAAATTTATTTTCTGATCACTTGTTTGGTCTTTGTGCTTAGGTAGGGAGTTTTTTCCTGGCTACTTGATATTAAGCTATTCTATATTCTATGAGGTTGCAGCTGTACGACTTGAGATTTGGTTGTTGATATTCGAGTCTGTGACTCCCCAAAAAAGATGACTGAAGTGATGAGATTACAGTATCGATTTTGAGTTGAGTTGAGTTGAGTAGACGTTTTAAGTTTCAAATGTTAGGAGTTTTATGATTTGTTGTATGATCCCGACTGTCTTTCCTCTAGTGAAATGCTAAATTTTTCAACAGAGGTTCATGGTTTGTTGGGTCTAACGAGTGCAATGCTGCATCAAGATTCAAATGCCGATGGAAATTGCAGGCCTTTGAGGACTACGGATGCTCCATTTGATACCCACATAGTTCTTTCGGACTTCAGCCCTTTGACGAAGGGCAGTGATGAGCACAATCCCAGCTACTTGAAAGGCTTTATGTCTCAACAAAACTCTGATTGGAATGTAAATTTCACGAGTGGGATTCCTGCTACAAATGGGTGCATTCAGAGACCTTCAGTTGTTGGGGGAATTTCATCTGGCAGTGTGACTGAAAACAATATTGCTTCCTCTACTCTTTATTCTGTGCCTGCCTCCATTGGGTATTATGATTTGAGATCACCTTTGACTAACCCATCAAATGAGGTGAGTGTCAAGCAGTTTGGAGAACCGCAGTACAGTTCTCCTTTCTATCAAAATGCTTTTCAGGAAGTTGTGACTTCTACTAGCATTGTCCGACAAGGTTTGGAAATGGCTTCTTTCTCGCAGCAAAAAGTTAGGGATGATGGTTCATGTGTCGATGGTGCAAATGAGTTGGTTCTTCTTCCTTCCAATGGAAATACAATTGACGGTCCTCGGATAAGTGCTGCTGCGGTATTGATGTGTAAGCCAGTGGATGGTAACCATCAGTTGAAAACTGAATTGGGTTCCTTTGTGAACAAGAGGGTAGGGGGTGTGGGAACTGCTGCAGTTAATTCTGCAGCTCAGAGTCTGTCCTTGTCACTCTCTTCGCATCGACCTTCTGACATGCTTGGGTTTCAGTTTGGAGGAAATTTTGTGGCAGAAAACTTTCAATCGCAACCCGATGCCTTTACTGGTTCTCAAGAGTCAAAGACTGCTGGTTACTTGTGTTCAAGTTCACAACCACCTCTTGGTTGGGGCTATGGAGGTTTCACTGAAGGAATCATGTGCTCTTCTGCGTATAGTAGACGAAATATAGGTCCTCTTGGCCCCTTTACTGGGTATGCAACAGTTTTGGAGTGTTCGAAATTCTTGAAACCTACCCAACAGCTTCTGGAAGAAGTTTGTAATGTTATGGACCCAAGATTTGTGAGGATATGTGAAGCAACTGAGGAGGTTTCAAGGTGCATAATTAGTTCATGTGATAGAACTGAGGCTGTAAATGATACTATGGATTGTAGTTCTGGGTTCTCCTCTTCTTCAGCTTATGGTTCTAATGAACCTAGTGGTAAAGGTGGAAGTGTAAGTGGACATTACCAGTCTGGTCACCTTGAGTTCCAAAAAAGGAAAGCAAAGCTTTTGTATATGCAAGAAGAGGTCAGTCGTGCCTACTCTCATGCTATTAATTGCCTTACAGCTTAGTGAATTATGTTTATATTTAATCATGGGCAATGGAACTTCTATTTTTGGGTCAATCAATTTATATACAAACCCGAAAGGGATTTTTTTTGGGGGTGGGGGCGGGGTTTGACTAACTAGATTTAGCAAAGCCTACGAAAGGGCAACAAAGAAGTATCTAAGTTCTAGGCAACAACAATAAATGTGTTCCTTGGATTTTCCAAAAATAGGTTTGGGGAAGAGAAGGATGATCTTTAAACTTTTGTTTTCTTCTTTTTTTTTTTGGGGTGGGGAGGGGGAAAGTGGCTTGGTAACCAAATCTACTTGAGCTTTTGTTCAACCACCATGGTGTCATGTTGTCAATTAGAAACCCTTTTTTCCCCTCATATTTTATACTTGGAAGTTTCAAGTTAGATGTCAAACAAAATTACACGGCACCCACTATTTTGGGGGTGAAACTAGTGACCATCCATTATTATCTCCAAAATTATTTGGCACTCACATGCATAACTACAAGTTACCCACAGTTAAATTATGTTGTTAAATGGCTTGTAAAATTACTTAAATGCCCTTACTTTGTTTAAGTCATTTAAAGTTTGAATTTGAAATTACCCAAATGCCCTTTGGGCAGGGAAATGACAATAATGTCCTAGTTTAATACCCACCCATACCCAACCCTTAGGTGTGTGAAGGGACCCATCTTCTACGTACACCTCACCGAAAATCAACCACCACCGCGTCTGCTTGAAACCTCCCCACCCCCTCCCCCTACTGGTGACCAACTGCCTCCACCTTTCCCTGTCAGCGACCGCCCCACCGAGCCCACCCCCATTGATGCCAAAAAATGACAAAGGAATCCTGAGTAGGGCTTGTAGGCGGTGCAACAAGTAGGGTTCTTAGAGATTGAGATCAGAAGGCTCGACAGAGGATGACCGTAGGGAAGAAAAGCGATTTTGCAAATCTAGGTAGCAGGGGGTGCCAAAGCAGTTTTTGGTGATATAGGCCTCCACCGGTGGGATGAGAGGCTCTTTCTGTGGTAACTAATCACCATCTTTCCTTGAAGGGATTTTGAAATCTGTAGATCAAATAAAATAAATTTGAACAAGTTCGATACTTCATTGTAAACACATCTATCTCTGGCTGGCATGTAAAAGACAAAGATCCTCTCTATATTTTGGAGGATGAGCAATTTTAGCATCCCAATGGCCCAAACTCAAGTTTGATAGCTTGCTACATAGAAAAATTCCTTGAGAATGAATTTCCAGTGCAATTTTCACCATTCATCATCATAATCAACTACTAAATTTATAGAAAATCTTTTCGTAACCCTAAAACAAGTTGGAAGAGAAAATTTATAGTGAGGACGAACTAACATTACTTACTCAATCCCTAAAATTCCAAACAAATGAGACATATGGAGTTCTAAACAAAAGCAAACCTGGATGCTAAAGTCGCCATCCATGGAAACATTGTGAGACTCCTCTGAATCGAATAGAAGGAAATCATCAGAGACAACAACGCCTTCAAGCATTATCTGCATGAATTAGTGGTTTTAATTTCATTGCTGGCATCAATGGGGGTGGGGTGGTCGCCGGCAAGGAAAGGTGGGGGTAGTTGATTACCAACAATGGGAGGGGGTGGGGTGGTTTCCGGTGACAGCGGTAGTGGTTGGTTTCTGCTGAGGTATAGTTAGAAGATGGGTGAAGGGAGGGTATTAAACTAGGGGCATTATTGTCATTTCCCTGCCCAAAGGGCTTTTATATAATTTTAAATGGCTGGTAAGGGTATTTAAGTAATTTTACTAACCATTCAACAACAGAATTTAACTGTGGGTGACTTGTAATTATGCATGTGGGTGCCATGTAATTTTGGAGAAAATAGTGGGTGATAGCCAGTTTCACCCAAAAATAGAGGGTGCCGTGTGTAATTTGCTCTAGATGTTATCCAACAAAAGTAGCATGGTTTGTTTTCTTCAGCTTCTTTGGATTCCTTTATTTCTTGTCATAATGGATATATAGGAGAACTGAAGGTCAGGAATTATGTATATGTATAGTATTATGAACAACTCCAGAAAATTCAGTAGAAGAAAAAGTGATGCTTACCCCAAAAGAGACTGATCAAGGATAGTTACTACTACGACTGCAGTGACTGTAGGGCAGGTTCCTAGATCTTTGAGACAAAATCAAGGCAATTTTTTTTTGGGGGGGGGGGGTGCTTTCGTAATATCTCTCCTCCCAGTCTATTTACCTTGTTTTTAGGTTCCTCCACATCTGAGAAGAAGTCAAAGTTCTATTTTCCCCTCTATTGAAGCTGTGGATTCAGAAGAGTTTTTGCTCTGTTGTTTCCATATTGAGTTCGGATTAGAGTTTGAAGAATAACCTGCGGTGCTTCGGTTGATGCGCCATTTCAGTGATCCTCAACCCCTTGGGTTTTGATGTCAGATTGTCAGCTCGTGGTCATACTTTGGCACTTTACTGTCTTTCCATAAAACCTTACTTCACAAGTAGTGTAAGACTGATACAATGGTCAGATTGGCAGTAGCAGTGAATTGATGGTTTGGTTCATACCTCCTAGTTCTGAGTTCCATAGATGGCTGCTAATTCAACCTTTAAACTTGGCCGTAATTGTGAGGAGTTCATCCATTCCCGAGTACTCTTTCCTTGACTGGATGTCTTCGCCAACAAAGGAGTTGGTTACTAATTTGTGTTAAATATTAATATTTTGAAAATCATGTATATTTCATAATCTGACAACCTGATTTAACTACCACTTGGGACTGTCATTCTGTACTTAATTTCCTACACTCTAGTGAGAAGATTTTGCCGTCTAATTTATCTGCTTTCTTTTTGATGTTCAACGTATCCTTTTGAGTTTTGAGGCTACCTAGTTCTGTTGGCTATTAGTATACCCAGCTGTTGTGTTCCCTGCGGGTGGTTATTATTGGTAGTAGACAACCTGAGCATCAAAGATCCTATTGTTAGCTTGTTGACAGGTCTGCACTACTTTTCCTGCTGCTAATTATAGCCACAATCTACTGTTGATGGTAAAGAGTGATCCTATTGCAAGATTAGTTCTTAGTTGTCTATTTGATAATTGGTCTTACATCACAGTGGAAATTTCTTAAATAGTCAGAATGGTTTAGTGTCCTTTTGGGTTAGTAAACTGGAATTGTGACCAAAGTGGGTAATTGAGATTTGAAGGGAATGACTAAACTGGAATTTAGTTTCAGACCGGGGGAAAATAATATATCAGTCAGTAAAGAAAACCATTAAAAATATCAGGAAACCTGGCATACCATCAATCTTGTGACTTTTCATAACCAGTAGTAAAATGGTTTCATACCAGGTGAAGAACCTCACTAGCTAAGTGGTATTTCGGTATGACAGCCTCAGCTCTTGTAAAGCTTAGGAGCAATCAACAATAGGCCAAATCACCAATTAAATAAATTGCATTGAATCGTAAGGTGTCAAAAGCTGGCCCATGCGATTAGGTCCTGCTGAGACTAAGTAGGTTGAATCAAACACCTGGAAACCTAATAGGAACCAGAATCTCTGTAAACCCAAGGAGTGAGGAATAAGACAGAAACTAAATATGATTAGACCTTGCATACTAAAACCTGATGTGGCTGAAAGTGATATAATGGAGGTCCTAGTGTGATGAGTTATGGGTATGCAGTAAAAATATCAAAGCAGAATGATGGTTGGTAATTAGGAAAAAGACACTTGGACAAAAATAGAAAGTATAACCAACTAAATTTTATTTTTTCTTGTCTTCGTCTTCCTTCTTCTTTATTTATTATTTTTTAAAATGAGAATCAAACTACTACAACAAATGCAGCCTTATCCCAACTTAATGGAGTAAGTTGCATGAAACCTTGTAACAATATGATATCGATAAAACAAGAAAGAAAAGAACATAACAGCGGTAATGACACAACTCAGCATTACCTTAACTAAATGAGATCAGCTGCATGCTCTATTCAGGGTCATATATGAGAGCAGATCTGAGCCATACGTGTCTTCCCTTACCACTTCTCCTAGGGTCATTTTAGGCTGTCTCAAGCTGTTCAGTACCTTAAATCTTAATCAAGTCACGCCTCTTATTGTGGCATTTAATTGCTTTTGTTGAACATCACCATGCTTCTCAGATGACATGCTAGAAGCTTCTCTTGAATTCAGCCACTTCCAAATCAAGTTTATTATGAGGATGAGTTTTATCCTTTTTAGTTTTGCCACACATCCATTTTAATATGCTCATCTCCATAACATTCATATATATTTGGTGCTTTTAACTGCCACCATACAACATGGCCGTTCACAACCCAACTTTCTAAAAATTTTCTTTTAAGCTTTATAGGATATGCGGATCACATAGAACATAGGAGGCATCTCTCACTTGGTACATCCTATTTTCATCCTCTAGACAACATCTTCCTTTGTTCCTCTACATCACCTTTCTCATGTACAATTGAGCCCAAACATCTGAAATAGTCATTTTGTGGGATTTCATACTTCGTTATGTAAACTAAGTCCAACCATATAAACCATTCTGGTGTGGGGAACCTAGGATTTTCATCCATATAAACCCCTCATGGAGATCACCATGCAAGAAAGTATTTTTAACTTCCATGTGATAGAGCAGCCAATGATGAGTAGCAGCAAGTGAAATCAATATCAAACAAAAGTACATTAGCTGATGTGGCATACGTTTGTCATATCCCATATAACTTGTAATCTTAATGTGATAATTAAACTTGTGTAACTGTGTTGAAGTTATCTGAACCTGTATTTAATTAAAATTTGATTAAATTTGTGATGAAAATATGTGACCATTTATTTCCTTGATGGGAGGACTGATTAAGTTACAGTTAAAACCAACTAAGTTGCATTGAAGTTATCTAAGCCTTTATTTAATGAAAGTTGGATTAAACTTGTAATGAAGATATGCAACCATTTATTTCCTTGATGGGAGGAGTGTTAAGTTACAATAAAAGCCAACTAAGTCCCTTTTTCTATTTAGACCCCCCCCCTCTTTGTCTCACTGAAAATACAAGTCTGAGAGATAGAAAAAAGTAAAAAGAAAAAAAGTAAGAAGATTGAGTCAAACAGATGTTTAGATTATTCTCAGGTTCTTCAACAATGGCTGGTTCCAGCGGTTCACAAGGAGGTTGGTCACATACTTTTTGCATCTAGCATAGCCCACTAGATTATGAGATTATCTTCATCCTTGCAGGGTAATTTTACCCATAGGAGAAAATGTGTCAAAGTAATCAGCACCATACACAATGCAGGCCTTTAAGTGAGCCAAATAATCATCGAAATTCACGTCACCACAAAAACCCATCGACAAACAATTATCAGATTTACTCGAGGTTAACAGAGCAAGACCCCATGTTTAATTTTCCTCCAATGCTGATAGTTCCTTGGTCATAGCAACCTACAAGCTAGGACTAGATAATTCTTATGAAACAGACCCCCCCCAAAAAATATCATACTAAATAATGTAAAAAAAAAGTAGAAATGAAAAAAGAACCTTGGTCGCCTAGGCGGGTGTTTTGTTGCCAAAGCACTTGGGCACACCACCTAGGATTGCCTTTGTGCCTCGACCACAATTAGAATTCGTTTGAGTGAGAGAAATCTACCACACCATTTCAAGTGATGAGATTGTTTATTTATTGTTGAGGTGGTTGCCACAATATTTCAAATTCAAGAGAGTCCAACAAATATGAGATACATGAGATCTTAGAGCTTTGGTCACAACTGATTTCTATTATCTTGGAATGGCTGCTGAGTCACCACTTCCTATTTTCTCATAAGTATGGTGGAACAATTCAAAATTTTAATTGCTGGTTATCTTATCTTCTATAGTTGAGTAACTACTTCCTATTATTTTGTAAGTATGGTTGAGTAATTTGAAATTGGAAATGCTTGTATCTTATCCACTACGCTTCCCCGCAAGTTCATTGGTAGGGGATAGACAGTGAGCTTGGATCGCAACAATTTGAATCTCAGAGTTGCTAATCCTTTGATGAGAATGTCTGTGATTTGATCTCTCGTGGGAATGAACCGGATTGAGAGGTTCTTAGCCACTACCTATTCACGAACAAAATGATAGTCAATTTTTGTTTTTGGTTCGTACATGGAAAACCGGAGTGGCAGTGAGATAAGTGGCACCAGTATTATCACTGTTTAGAATTTGTGCAGAAGTAACCACTCCAAGTTTGTGTAGAACCTGACTTAACCATATCAACTCAATAGTAGCATTAGCAACCCCTTTGTACTTGGACTTTGTAGAGGAGCATGCCACAGTTGGTTGTTCCTTTGAACCCCAAGAGATTAGGGTAGGCCCTAAGTAGAAACAAACCATTTGTGGATTGTCGATCAATATTCTAAATGGCCCAATCCGCGTCACTATAAGCAATGAGAGAGAGAATGGTTGTTGGCCAAAATGGAATTCCATGAGATGGGGTTTCTTTGAGATAATATAAGATTCATTTGACTGCAGGAGGTCGATGCATATACTGACACACCTTGTTGACAACAAAGGTTATATTAGTGCGTGTGAAAGTTAGATACTGAAGAGCACCTACTGTATTGTGGTACTGTGACGATCATCATAGATTTTATGGTCGTCTAATGTTGCCTTAGTGATGGAGGCAGGTATGGCCATTGCTTTGGTCTAATGCATATTCGTCTTCTGTAGAAGATCATAGATGTAAGCCTTGGCTTGACTGTCTAACTTCCACTCCTAAAAAGTAGCTCAAGTGACCTAGATCTTTGATGGCTATTTCATTGCCTATAGTTGTAATCACAGATAGAATCTCAAAAGAACTTAATCTAGTGAGTACAATGCCATCCACATATATTAGGAGATCGACAGTTTGATGTGTTGAATGACAAAAATTTAGGTCTGTGTTAGATGAGGACTGTGAGAACTTTAATGAGAAGTACCAAGGCGGCGAGACAAGGCTCCAGGGGCTTATTTTAAACCATTTAAGGCTTTCTTTAGGTGGCATACATAATTGGTGTGGTTGGACTATATAAACTTCTTCAGTTAATTTGCCATTTAGAAATGCATTTTGAACATCTAATTGGCAAAGAGTTCATCCTTGTGCAATTGCTAGAGAGAAAATCAATCGGATGGTAGTAGGTTTTACAAGTGCACTGGAAGTGTCAAAATAATCGATTCCTTCACACTGATGGAATCCCTTGGTGACCAGACAAGCCTTATAACGTGAAACAGATCCATCATTGTTTCATTTGATTATGTAAACCCATTTATTTGCCAACCAAATTCATATTTGGTTGGTAGGGAACAAGACTCCATATACCATTGCATAAGAGAGTGTCAAAATTCTTTGTTTATAGCAATTCTCCATTTAGGGTTTTTACTGTCACTAATATAGGAAGTGGGTTTGGTTTTAGGATTGGCTTCAAAAGATGTGGCTAAATGGTTTAATTTTGAAATTGGTTTTAGGTGACCCATTTTGGACCGATTTAGCACATGATATGGCTTAGTTTGAGTGGGTTGGGAAGGTGGAGGTCGTGTGGGTGCTAGGATTTTGGGTGGGGGTGTTGGGTTGGGATTGGATGGTACATTAGTATGTGGTTAGGTGGTGGTAGGAGCATGGTGGAGCGAGATCTCACCCTCGAGCGAGATCTCGCCCTCGAAATACCGAGATCTCGGTCAAGATATGCCAAAAAATTGGCGGTAGTCTCGGTAGCCCATCTCGATGAGTTTTAGGGCTCTGGTTGGGCTGAAACTTGGTATTTAGCTTGTTTAAGGCCTTTTGAACACATTGGTGGCCTTAGATTTGTGAGAAAATAACCCTAACTATGTCTCCTACGTCGACCCTATGTGTAAAACCGAAATTCTGTGAAATGCAAAGTTAGAGTCTTAGAGAATAGAGATTATAGATATAGAGTTAGAGTCCTAGAGAGTTAGAGACAACATGTAATGTAATTATGTAAAGATATCAAGTAATTCAAGACTTCAAGTTAATGAGTTATCATTTATCAACCATCAAGTATCAAATACAAATATACAATTAGATTACACATCAAGTATTCAAGTCAACAAGTGATCAAAGTTCAAAGTTCAAACTTCAAACTGTTGGTGCAACCTAGAGGGGGGATGATTAGGTTGTACCTAGTGGTTTATAACAATTTTCCGGTTTAGTTGCAATTTCAAAATGGATTGACAGTTCAAGATAAAATCTAATGAAAAACAGCAATCACAAACACAAAATTTATAGTGGTTTGACTCTACGAGTCTACGTCCACTCCTCTCTTAGCCTCAAGAGAGTGTTTCCACTAATGAATCTATTTCAATACAGTGGGTAGAGAATCAAACCCTTACAATCTTCGTTTCGGGGCAAGAGTACCCTTTACAATCTTCGTTCACGGACAAGAGTATCCAATACAATCTTCGTTCACGGACAAGAGTATCCAATACAATGAATTTTAATCAAACTAGACTAGAATTAAAATAACCAATTCACAATACGAAAAGTATTAGATATTACCTATCAAAGGAGAGTAACCCTTTACCCTTTGAGTGCAAGTGATGCAATGAATAAATCAAGAATAACATGCATCAATATACTTCAACGGCTTTCAATAACTCCAGGCTTTGCTTCAGTGAAAGCTTCAACTTTGGAATATCCCTCAAAGTTAACCGGAGTTAGGAGGACAACAATAATGATAAAGAAAACACCAAAACTTTGCTTTTTTACTTGTGAGTGAATATGTGCTTGATGGGGGGAGAAGGATGATTCTCAAATGGGGATGGTTGGGCTTTTATAGACCCCAAGTTACTGCTTTCCCCATTTCCCCAACGGATATAAAATCTTTGCTAGAGATTTTGTTCCAGACGAACTGGAACGGACGTCCGTCTGCCCAGACGGTCATTCGTCTCAAAGGTATCCGTTACAAAACAGCTGTTGAAGATATTGTTTTTAAACTAGCCGTTATAGTCAAATCTGGGCCAGACGGACGTCCGTCTGGCCTGGACTGGCTCAGACGGACATCCGTCTGCCAGACGGAAATTCCGTTTGGCCTTCTGTTGTTTCGAGAAACAGAATTATGAAAACAGACGGACATCCATCTGGGCTCTGTTTTTCTAAACAACTTTGGTCTGGGATATGGCTTGGATTTTCGGATTTTTTTGACAATCCTAAGCGTTGTACACCTTATTAACATGTCTTAGGTCACTCTAGTAATATGGATTACATATCATAGATGCATTTACATGTGTGTATGCAAAGGTGTCCTATGCCCTGATTTAGCCTAAGTCTTGATCTTTGACTTGGTCTTTGACTTGATCAGTGATCTTGATGCTCTCCTCTTGATTTTGGTTCTTTGTCTAAGATGGTTTGATCTTGAGCTTTACTCTCCGGAAATTTCTTTGAACCGGATATTTACATCGAGATTCTCTTCAGTGATGAGCTGGACAAAAACATATCTACATGGAAACATTAGTAGAGTGTTTGTCATCATCAAAACTGATTGGAGACTGATGTGGCAAATGCTGACTTGGCATTTTCCAACACAAACTATCAAAGATTCAAAGTAATAAATTGTTAAACACTTAAATGTCTTCAAAATTTTACAACCATAACTCCATAAGAATTAAGAAGATTACAACTTACAACTTACAAGTTACAAGACTAAGAGTATCACTCAACATTCCGCATCAATTGATTATGAACGGTGGCCACATATGACTCCCAAGTCAATTGATCACTGAAATATGTCACATATCGGTTTATATGATCATTGTATGTTTGCATGTCAGAATACTGGAGGAATAGTAGTTTGGGATAACCGTCAATCGTGGGTGGGTGAAAGAGCCATTGTTGTTGTTGTTCATATAGTTGTTGAGTATTTGGGTACGGGTTTCTAAACCACTCATTTAACAACCCACCTTCACTCCCATATGCATACTCTCCAGGTGAAGGGTCTTGAGGAATAGTATGACCTCCATAAGAAGAATACCCACTGTAATCTGACCCTGTGCTGTGATCCCTGTATTGGTACCCCGATGATAGGCTCTGATCTAGGCTCATGCTTCCTATGTTCAATTCAAGATCATGCATGCTCGCATCATCATTCGGTTGCCTTTGCCCCTGCTTTGATCTGCTCTTCCTACTCCTATTATAAGTCTGAGAGATAGGGGAACTGTGGCTCACATGTCTCGGATGACTCGGACCTGGTGGAGGTGAGTCAGGTGACTCCCTTTGTTGACCCTGACTTCCACCAGAAACACGACCAGCCTGACTGCCTCCATGACTCGAACTTGATGTCTGATTTGGGCCACTTGGCCGTCTGATATCATCGGCATCGTCATCTGAATCCCCACTACTAGTTGTCACCTCAGTTGTTTGAAGTCGACCAGGTGGCTCCACAAATGGTACAGCTGATCCTTCTGATGCCGCTACAACAGCCTGACCCTCATCAGAAGATGGGTGCTCAGCCATAGCATCTGGGCCCATAGCAGCAACAATGGTAGGATCAGGCTGCCCTTCTGGCCCATCCAGCACTGGGCCACCTCGATCCCTAACCCACTGATATATGACATCATCTTCTGCGGGGGGCTCGTGGAATATATCAGTCAACTCAATCGGTTCACAATTGTCGTCATCTATATTATCTTGTATGTGCCCTACTCTCAATCTCATGTTGTAATGCACATACACCAAGTTCTCGAGCCTCTTACTCCCCAATCCTGTTCCGTACCTTACTATGGATGAGCGAGAAGGTGCTCCAGTTCCTCTCGCAACCAGAGGATGAGCAAGTCTGTGAGAGTACTTTAATTGCTATGTCCCTGAGATTTGGCGCACTAGTTCCATATAGAAACCACCAGTCAGCTACATAACCAAAAATAAGAATGCATTAGGCAAGCAAATCTTTATATTTATATAACTTATCAGTTATCATTTATAGAGTTATAGTCTATAGACTTATAGAGTAGTGAACTATTTACCAGGATTAGTTTTTTTCCTAGTTGCAACTGCAGAAGGCTTTCCAAAACTCCCAGAGGCATCCCTGAACTCCTTGATCTGTACATCAATTCTTCAATTATTGTATTATGTATATGCTTAATGCACTAATGCAAGAAGTTGAAGAAACAATTGAATAAGTTCTCACCTCTCCATTAATTGTCCCTTGCATGACGGGATTTGACACAAGCTTCTCCACCACCTCTTGCACCGCAGTCATCAACTTTACATCAAGCCCCAGATCATTCTTGTAATGGTACTTTGGGTTGAGGTAGTAAGCTTGCATTGTGGAAATAAAAAATTTGGTTAGTGACTTAGTGATTTGGTTGTTTACTAACTTACTTGTTTATAAATTATAAGTTATAACAAATAAAGAATTTAAATTAAAGTATACAACCAAAACTTAAAGACTTAAAAGTGACTCACCAGCCAAGTGCAAAGGATGCATCAAGTGCATCTCCCATCTATTATCGATGATCCTCTTGTAGGATTTGAAGGTGCTAGGGGCAGCAGCTCTAACCAACTCTTTCATTTGCTGGAGGGCAGCATATATGTGGGGCATTGTGGGCTTCTTCTCCGAATCCACCATCCTTAAAACAAACACAATAGGCTCTATAATGCCTAGTGTCCTATTCAGCTGCCTCCAAAAGGAATCATCAGCAATGGTTTGTTGGGCTAGTACTGCATCAGGATGGCTAGATCCATGCCAACCAAACCACTCCTCACTTGCAAACATGTGTCGAAGACCCACCACTTTCTTCTGGAAGCTTTTCAGAGCTACATAGTTGGTGGCGAATCTAGTCAATCCAGGTTTGACTAGATCACCCTTACAGTGGTTCCTCATCATCTTCAGCACATAACCATGGTTATAAATAAAATTACTTACCCTTTAGCCCTCTCAACCACAGTACTGATTGACTTTCTTTTCCCTAAGTCCTTCAACATAAGATCAATTGAATGAGCAGCACATGGTGTCCAAAAGAGGTGGATCCTGCTGCTCTTCTTCCTCATCAACATTTTACCAGCTTTTTTTAAGTTTGCACCATTATCTGTGACAATTTGGACAACATTCTTTGGCCCTACCTCGAGGACCACCTCCCTAAGAAGCTTGTAAAGGTAGTCAGCATCTTTGATCTTATCTGAGGTATCCACTGACTTGAGGAAGGATGTCTTTCCATTGCAGCTCACCATGAAATTAATGATGGATTGTCTAGTAGGACCAGTCCATCACAGTAACACTATATGTACTCCATTTTTCTTTTAATGATTCAATGTATTCATCCACCTTCTGCTTTACCTTGGGTAAATATTTATTCATTACTTCCCAAGCTGTTGGGCCTTTAACCCCTACACCTGCCCTAGCAACTGCATTGATCATCCCCTGATAGTATGGTGTTTTGGCTACATTGGGTGCAATGTTGTTATAGAGCATGAATTTGCTGATTGATAACCTAGCTTCCTCCTCCCTACTGCCTTCTCTACCTCCAGCAAACATATAGGGAATGCTTCTTTGATAGATGTCTTGTTGGTTGAAGAGGGAGGGGTCTTGGTCAAATGTGGAATCATAATGTGTAGTCTTCCTCCTCCTCCTTTCGGTCCTCTCAGTCTCAGTTCCTTGAAAACTATGTCTAGGTGGCATGGATGCCCCTGACCCCGAACCACCTGCTCCCCTTGTTTGTTCATATTGCCTCACACTATCAACATGTAAGGACTGTCTGCTAGCTTCCATTACAGCCTTCATCTGTCTCCATTCGGCTCGTGACTCAACACCCATAAGCCTCCTCTCTTCATCATCGCTTGACTCCTCATCAACATCAAGAGTAGGTCTAGATAGCACTGTATCCTCAAATTCCCTTTGCTTTTGTGCCTTCTCTTCCTTTTTTTGTTTCCCTCCCCTTAAAGTTGCTGCAATTGTTTTTTGGACTTCCAAGGAACCCTGGGACACTTGGCAACATCTTTATAACCACCAGCCAAATGTTGCTTTAATTTGGTTGAACCACCAGAATTCAAAGTCTTGAGGCAATACTTGCATCGGGATTTCTTCTTGTCAGCAGTCAGTGGATCCCCATGTTGCCAAGCAATGTCTTGAGTCCCACTATCAGTGCCGCCACTCCCACTAGTTGCCATTCAAGATTCAAATGTACAGCACTGAAAGTCTGAAATACATACATGAATCATGAATATTTCCAAATAACCATTAGAATAATTTTTAGATACATAAAAACATATAAAAACAATTTATAAAACAACAAAACACACACTTTGTTCTAAGATAACATATATACACTGCTCAAACAAACATGTTAGTATTTTTAAAATAAACTACATAATATGAGCATCATTTAAAAAAAAAAAAAGATAAATTTTTAATAACATATTATTTTTATAATTATTTTATGTAAAAATAATTTATAAAACAACAAAACACACACTTTGTTCTAAGATAACATATATATAATGCTCAATAAGACATGTTTGTATTTTTAAAATAAACTACATAATATAAGCATCATTTAAAAAAAACAGATAATTTTTTAATAAAATATTATTTTTCATAATATTTTAAATAAAAAAAATACAGCAAGCATGATAATCAAAATATTAGTACATGAGATTGTAGCCCTCTAAATTTAGTTTAACATAAATAATAATCACATTCATATCATAAGTATTTATTTATAATCTTTAATTTTAATTTTTTAGATAATATATTTTTTAAATACGAAAATTCAAAAAAAAATTAATAACAGAAAATTAAAATCTTTTCCATGAAAGTGTAGGTCTAAGCTTGAACATCAACATATATTTATGTCACACTCATACAATCATTGTAGAACCTTGTATTTGAAAAAAATCAAATTTGGGGGAAAATCTTACATTTCTTGAAGATCCCTTGAAATATGCTTGAATCACTACAAATATGTTTCAATTTGTTATTGTAGATGAGTTGATGATGTTGCTATGTTGAATCCCCAACAAATTCCGGCCAAATTCCGGCCAAAAATGAAGTTTTCCGGCCAAATATGGGCTTCCAGCGAGATAGAGGAGAGAGAGAGGCTCGAGAGAGGCGAGATATGCCTCTCTCGAGCGAGACAGGGGCTTTAAAAAGCCCGTAAAGTGTGGAAAATGGGACTGTTAGCGAGATCTCGCCAGAGATCTTGTCTCGCCTCTCTTAAAAGGCGAGATATCTCGCGAGATCTCGCCGAGATCTCCCACCATGGGTAGGAGTATGGGCCTAGAAATTTTCGGGTGGGCTTAGTTGAGGGGAAATTGTGGGTGGGCTAGGTTGAGGGGAAATTTGGGTTTTGAAATTTGAATTTGAAAAAGGAATGAGATTATTGGCTATATCCAGGTTGGATTTGAATTGCAAGTGGATTTAGTGAGGGTGGGGTGGTTGGGAGTTGGGGTTTCAAAAAGGAACTTGGTTTCGTCAAAGCTAACTGATGTAGAATTGGCAGCATATACAAGGAAGAGAAAAGCCCAATGGTCAAGCCCATCAAAGCCTAAGGATATGATCCAAAACAGACCATCGCTTGCATGGGCTAGGACTATTGTAGTGGGTTAAAATGAGCCCATGGTTTCATGGGCTTGGATTACTTTAGTGGGAAAAGATCAACTCACATATTTTGAACTAAGCCCAAGTCTAGCTTTGAAAAGTCAACAAAAGGAGCTAGTAGGTGGTGGGGTGTAGTAGGTGGATGTTTACATTATTGTTTTGACTAGTGGTGTTGTGTAGTTGAGTTATTAATAGGTAGGTGGTGTTAAGCTAGTGGTTGGATGTTACCATTAGTGTTTATGTCTCTTTAGAATGCTATATAAAGAGACTTATGTAAGAGGTGAAGAAACAACTTGTGAAATGAAATCAAATTGCTTGCTAGCATTCCTCTCTTTGGAGAACCCTTGTGTTTGATCAAGGAAGGTTGGTGTTTGATCCAATCGATCCACCTTGCGGTGAGAAGCCCGGGTGTTACATGTTACATTGTTGTCCTTATTGTTCTCTTAATTCTCTTCTATTGTTCCATCCATTCTTCTTTATAGCATATTGATGTTTTGAAGACCTAGTTAGTCCTTGTTCTTCAACCAATATCCTTGTTCTACCACTTCGGTTTTCAGCCTTCCATTATATCTGAATTTTATCTATCTTAAGTCTATCAAATTTGAAGTTGATTCCCTATGAAAGGTCCTATTTGGTTATTGTTTTAATCATTCAAATACAGTACTACATTACTAACATGCTTAGAAATATATGATCGACTAAGAGTAGGATCATAGCATACATACCCCTTGTGGAAGTTGATATACGCCTATACCCTAAGAAAATAGATTGCTTGGAGCGATACTAGAGCCTGTTTTTGTTATAAAGTCGTAGCCAAGGAAAGAATACACATCCAAAGATTCTGAGGAATGATAGAGCTGGATCCATGTCGAATAATACCAGAAATGGAGATTTATCAAGCACCAGTGTTGAGCATTTGATTGATCAAAAATTTGGTGGCCAGAAAATTAAAGGGGCTGAAGCTCGAGCCATTGGGGATATCCTGTTTCCACTATATGCCTATGCTTTCTTACCGCTCTCCCATTATGTTCAGATGTGTGTGGGCATGAGTATTGATGCGGTATACCTTTCTTTTTGAAAAAAATGATCAATATATTCATGTTCCTTAACACCATCAGATTGAAAATTTGGAATCTTGCAACTAAGGACATTGTCAACATAATAATAAAATTGCTTGAAAGTAGAAAATTCATCTGAACAGCGTAAAAGTGGAAAAAGTAGGGTTAATTTGTTGTAATCGTCAAAGAATGAAATATAGTAATTACAACCCTGTTTGGATAGTGATGTGGAGGGACCCTAAATATCAAAGTTTGGTAATTGGAATGGAAATGCAGCCTTAGATTTATTCAACTCGAAAGGTAACTTATGCGATTTTCCCATCTGGCATGGGACACAAAAAAATGGTGTTAACGATGAATGATGTGGCAAGCCAGAAGTGCGAAGGACAAAGTCCACAAGTCTCTTCGACGGATGCCGTAATTAGTCATGTTAGACTTCTTGAGATATGTTCGTCGTGATGAACAAAGGTAGATGCAGATGATGGATGGAAGTGGGAGAAGTTGAACAGTTACCGTTTTGAGATCCTTCACAAAACAAGAATGTGGATGAAATTTCATATAAACATTATTATCATGTGTAGATTTACTCACAGAGAGCATATTTTTTTTGTAATGGTAGGAACATGTAGAGCTTTTGATTAAGTAAGAAACTTTAAGTGAGTTAACAGAAATGCATTCTGTTTTTGAATTTTAAAAGTAACCGCAAGCGCACGGTATCGTGTAGCTAACGGGTCAATCTCAGGGAGATATGCCACTTAGAATTGAACTTCTTAATAGTAATGCGAGAGTGGAATGATTCAATTTTTGTTAACTAATTAACTAAACTAAACGATCCTAATCTATATGTCTAATGCAATCGAATTGAATCGAAAAATAAATTAAACACAATCAATGCATAAATAAAAGACAGCAAAAAAAATGCGAACAAAAATGCAAGCAATAAACAAAGCAATAAAAAGAAAAGGAAATAGCTAAAATGCAGATGCAACACCACCCGTCACCAGAAGCAGAGGCACGACTGTAGGCTTGCTCCGGTTATGTGGTTCGAGATGATGAATGAATAGGCAGAAAGTAAATAACAAAGCAATAAAGGAAAAGTAAGTCTTAACCAAAGACCCCCCCCCCCCGGCCCCGGCTTCCCCCGTTTGTGGTTCGAGGCATGATGAATGAGGCACAAGCATGGGGCTAACCAAGGAGGCATCTCTCGATCAAGGATCCAGGGGAAGGGAGAACAATAAATAATGCTGAAAGTAAATCCTAAATTAAGAATATGGAGGGGTAGATAGAAGCGGGAATGGAGGGAGGAGAGAAGATTAATAAAGAAGGTTACTTACTTGCGAATTGAACAAACGATTCGAATCTCAACAACCCCTAACAACCAGATCTAGATCTAGAATGATCTAAATCTGTAATTGCTAGACCCAGAGAAAAACGAATCTAAAAAAAACTGAAACTTGAACTTAAAGAAGCTTGAACTTGAATTGCATTACATAAAAAGATTAAACCTAAACATTGAATCTAGAAATTTAAATCTCACTAATGCAAGCAAAGAAACTAGAGAAAATCTAAATAAACTGAAGAGAGAAGAAAGAATGCTTCTACTAAGCTCTAGAACATGTTCTCCTTTGATGGAATATGATCTCCTTTTATAGAGTTTACATGAGATATGAAGCACGGCTGAATTTGAATAAAACTCAGGGTTTTGACGTAGTAATCGCGCCGACTTAGAGAGATCAGATGCATAATTCCACCGTTGGATTTGAGGTTTAAGTAGTCGTGAAGCTCTCCTCCAAAAATCAGCACGATCGGACATCGGATGACCGTTCGATGAAGGGTTTGATCGAAACTGGACAGAGGCATTCAAAAACGGGATTTTTCCTCTTTTACTTTTTGAATGTAATTCTTTTTCCTCTTTTTCTTTCTTTAATTAAATCCAAGATAGGAAATAAGATATTGAGGTATGCAAGGACTCTTTTCCATTTGGACTCTCTCAATAATATCTCTGTAGATATGATTTAAAATCTCAGCCGTAGATCAGATTTGCATTCTTTATCTCTTCAATATTTCGGAGTTGGCCCATAATCACACATCTCTAGCCCATCATGCTTCAGATCGGACCCATTTTTGCATTTGAGAATTTGGATGAACTTCTTGACGTGTAAAATAGCATGATTCAAGCCCAAAACTCCAAATATTTGCTTAAATCTTGAAAAGTCTTAAAATCTGCAAAAACAACATAAAACCCAAGGTAACTCCACTCTAAGTGTATAAAATGCATGCTTTATGCCCTAAGATTTCACACATAAATGTGCTCATCAAAATGCATTCCCAAGATTTTTTATAGTCAAATGTGCTCTGTTTCCAATGTGAAGTTGGTCAATACCATGAGGATGATATAAGCATCGGGTCCGGTTGAGCGGCAACAACTAGATTATCAACAATGCTTTTGATTTTCTAGATATATTCGGCCATAGTAGAATGGCCTTTTAGTATTTGCAGTAACTAATATTTCAATTGCATAATTCGGGCTTGAGATTGGGATGCATATATGCGCTCAGGAGAGCTCCAAGCTGCTTGTGATGTGGAGAGTCCAACACTTTGAGAGAGGACACTTTTAGAGAGGGAGGAGATGACCACGATAGGATCGGCTGGTCTTGCTTGCGCCATGTATAATATGCAGGATTAGGAACTAGGGTTGGTGTGGATGTTGTTGTTGGGGAAGCAGTGATGGTCATAGGAGGAGGAGGTGGATTGGTTCCATCAACATATCCGTAAAGTTCATGAGCATGTAGCAGTGGGAGAAATTGAAATTTCCAAAGGAGGCAGTTGCTTCGATCTAGCTTCATAGGTAGGACGGAGACAATGTTGTTGGGAAAGATCAATGAGGAGATTTCGGCAGTGTAGGAGCTGGAGGAAGCAGGCAAACTCATCTTTGTGACAAGGGGAGGCCCTAAGGATCGTGGACGTGGTCAAAGGCTTAGAAACTGATGCCAAGTTAAAATTCATTTGAGAGAGAGAAATCTACCACACCGTTTCAAACGATGGTTTGTTTATTTATTGTTGATGGTTACAATAGTATTTCAAAATTTAAAAGGGTCCAACAGATATCAAATGCATGGAACAACAGTTCGTGAAATTTGCCCAATTTCGCCCATCTCAGTGGTGGGCGAACTGAAACCCACCACCGAAGTGGACTTTACAATATGTCGCCGGAATATCGCTGGAAAATCAACAATATTCCGGCGATTCGGCAAAATACAGGACAATATCGACGATATTCCGCTGCTCTTCTCTGTATTTGGGAACCACCGTCCTCCACAAAGCTCGACCTAGTGACCTACTAAGTCAAAGAACACAACAGAGGCAAACCTGAACAATCGGAACTCCGACCAAAAGAGTTGCAGTGATCGAGAATCCCGGAATCTAATTTGGATTGGAGATCTCTCCGGCAACGTTCGCTAAGAATTTTTTACGAATTGAGCAAGATTTGAAGCTGCTTGTTGAAGATTTCTCCTCTCCTTCGTCCTCCTCGTTGGACCAGGCACGCCTGTAGGCCATTTCCACTCCTCATTGCAACACTAAACCCTCCGGTGATATCTAACCTTTCGGTTTCTGTTCGGATGAAAATCAACGTCACAAGTCGACCAAGAAATAAGAAAAAATAGGAAACAAGAGGTTCATGAGAGTTCCTGTAAACCAAGAAGGGAAGAGGAATGAGGAGAGGGAGTTGCAAAGATGGGTTGAAAACTTGAAATCCACGAACTCCACCGTCCATTTCAGGCGAACTTTCGCCATTTCGTTCCCTGATCAGATGCATGTGATCTTAGAGTTCGCGATTCATATTGTCTTGGAATGGCAGCCGCGTAACCCAATTTTTTCTTTTCTTTCAAGAAGTGTGCTCGGTATCTTATACTCTACAGCTGAGTAACCACTTCCTATTATTTTGGAAGTATGGTTGAGCAATTCGAAATTTGAATTGCTCGTGATCTTATCCTCTACAACAACCATGGTCATTGCCACTGCACAATAATGGATAATGACACTACGAGAAACCGTTGATATCATGCCACAAGCATAATATGATGGCAGTCAGGCAGGTTCCTCGATGTCCGGATGCTAACATGGGAAGCAGATTATTTATTTATTCATTCATTTTTTTATTTTGGGGGGGGGGGATCCTAAGAGATCAGTTCCTTTTTTCTTTTTCTTCCCTCTGAAAGATGGTCGGAACTTCATCTAAGTTTGAATCCAACTGAAAGGTCCACTAGAGGTCAGAAATTGTTTTAAGAAGGAATTCAGATGTCTTCTTTGTCCTCTACAGGTGATCAGCAAATACAGAAAAAAATATATTTATTCAAGATAATTATGTTTTCAGTAAGTACTTTCTCAGTTCATCTTATTTCATCAGATCTGGCATGTTATATGGTTCTGAAGGATGGACCAGATATTGACAACCACAATATTTACTCCTTGCATTTGGAAACACAAAAGCTCACTAATCCTCTGTTTGATGGTTTGACTGTGACATTTTATTTCCAAAGTTCGCATACTGAATTACTGATAAAAGCTTTATGCAGCATCTTTTCTGTAGCTTGGGAAGTCTATATGTTAATCTGTTATTGGCAGCCGTTGTTGCTCTATTTGAGGTGTCTTCTAGTCTACAAGATCATGCTTTACAGGTTTAGTGCTTTATTTTGAAGGGTTGTGGCAGACTCGTAATGTAGCTACATGCTAGAAATTTTTCCAACTGACTTAAGACTTCAAAGCACAGATTTGTGCATAATGCTGTGCCACCATAGGGAGCAAAGGGAGTAGTCAATTACTTCCTCTTAGATGCTTGTCATAGGCGTAAATGCATTCATCCCTTCATGTGTATGTGTGTGTCTCTGTGCACTACATAAAGGAGTCCCTCAAAAGGTAAGGTGTAGCACAAATATGCATAGGCTTTAAGAGCTGATAGATGCTATGCATAAGAACTGATAGATCACAACCAACCTGATGCATCACAAGATCAATTCTGAGTAAAAATATGTCCATCATCTTGAGTTTTTTTTGCTGCCATGCTTGTCTGCTTTGGTGGCCCAAATGTCAGAGTATTTCTTTTGGTAGTTACCTGGTGGTTGTCATTGTGTTTTTGTTTAGTGTCATATTAAGATTTTCTAATAAATATTCACTATTTTCCAACTGACTGGTTGAAGTAAATTCCACAAATTCTGTTTTATTTTTATAGGTGTTATACTTATTAGATGATTGGTAGAGGTTGAAAACTTGAAATTGAAATAATACATTTGCATATGAATTTGCTAACGTCCCCTGAAAATCACTAACAAGCTAGTGAAAGTATCCCCCTGACCTCCAAAGAAGCCAAAAAGATAATTGGTTGTTTGGATTGCTAGGAGATACCTCTTCTGCATTATTATCTGGGAAAGTCATTCCCATCTTTGTTTCTAAGTCCAGATCCATTTGATTACCTAGAATGAATAGGCCAAAGGATTTGTGGCATACTAGGGAGAAACCTTCCTTTTATTATTGTCTTGGAAAATTAGTCCCTAGATTCTAGTCCACATCCATTTGATACCTGGAATGATGAGAGACCAAAAAGGCAATTACTTATTTGGGATTATTCTTTAGAACTTGCATTTATATCATGTTCTCTGATCTTCAACTTGGGTTATGTACACAGATCATAAACTATTGACTCAATGATGGTTTTATCTTACTGTTTTTAAAGGTTTGGAGAAGGTTTAAGCAGTGCCACCAACAGATCCAAATGGTGGTGTCATCATTTGAATCAGTAGCTGGTCTCAGTGGTGCCACCCCATACACCTCCTTGGCTTTGAAAACTGTTTCAAAGCACTTCCGTAACATGAAGAATATGATCTCCGAACATCTTCAACATATAAATAGGCCCATCGGGGAGGATTCGTCATCACTTACCACTGGCAGTAGTAAAGGTGAAACAATGGTGCCAAACCTAAGGTTCAGCTACAGGAGCATCCTTAAGCACAAGTCAGGTGGGGACAGTCTAGGCATCCTTGAACCCCAACAGCACATCTGGAGACCGCAGAGGGGCCTCCCGGAACATTCAGTTGCTGTTCTTAGAGCATGGCTTTTTGAACATTTTCTTCATCCGTGAGTTCTCGCTCGTCTTTGTGTGTGCATTCTTCTTCCCTCTTTGATTGTTTCAGGCTTCCCTATTGAATGTAATGAGTTTTTAATTTTTTTTAGGTATCCAACAGACACAGACAAGGACATGCTAGCCTCTCAAACTGGTCTTACTCGAAACCAGGTGGGGCCTTTCGATAGCAAGTAACAGTTGTTATAATAGTCAGTGAAGTTCTAAAAAAAGTTGGCATGAATTCAAATTGGTTCTACCAACACACACACCCCCAAAAAAATTAAATTTGTTTTATTCAAATTGGATATAAATTTCATTGTTTCTTTACTTTCATGAATGTTTCATCCAAAATGATTTTTTTTTTTGGGGGGGGGGGGGTGTTAAAACTTCAATAAAAAGCAAAAAGACAATGGATCATAAAACATTATGGTTAGTACCTGAAAATCCACTTTTTGACAAATTTATTTATTTTTCTTAAATTACAATTCGTACTGAATTTGAAAAATAAAAATGTATCTGGAATTATTCGGTGTTGTCCATGGATGCTATAATTTACTTCTCTTTTTTGGTGGATAATGTTACAATTTACGTTAGTATGCTATATCCCAAATCTTTTATGCAGAACCTTGAAAATTATTGTTAGCTGTTGCATTTTGATATTGCAATAGCTAGACATGGTTAGGAATGGCATCAGCCATTATATTGTTATTGTTCTATTAGTTAGAAACTTCTGTGTACTAGACAGACCTGACATTAACATGATGTGGCAAGTCTTAATTAATGCATTGAGTCATAGTTTTTAGTTGTAAACATGAGCCAGAACTTCAGGATTTGTCAGTTGCAGACTTTGCATTTAGAAATAAATCTGTGAGCCCCATTGCTATGCTATGCATGAGATTGACTGTTAATAGTCTATCTTATATGTTAAAATATTTTTACACCGTAGTGAATCAATTGATCTTTGATGTTCAATCATTAGTGATAACTGATACCAGCAAATTAATTGTATTCTGCAGGTATCAAACTGGTTCATCAATGCTCGGGTACGTGTGTGGAAACCTATGGTTGAGGAGATACACATGCTTGAAACCAAAGGTTCTGTTGAAACTGATACAAAATCCAGCAATAAAGATGCTGAGCCTGCCAAAAGAGATAACTGTGAGCCGATGAGAGATCATTCTCTTGACAAGTTTATGGTAAAGGATGCAATTTCTGAGAAGGGATACAAGTGCTCAGGAGTGGTATCCATGATTAATGAGGATAATAATGGCTCCCGAGAATGTAGTCAGGGAAAGCGTTTGAGAATGGAGAATCAGTTCCCAGTTGATGTTGGTGGTGGCTTAATGGGTTTTATGCCTTACAACCAGAACAGGCTAGATATTGGGGGAATGGGAGCTGCATCACTCACTTTAGGTCTCAGACATAGTGCCGAGAACGAGCAACATGTACAGCACATACAGGAACACCAGCTAATCAGTCATTTTCGGCCTCGGATGACGCATGACTTTGTGGGTTAATTTTGAGTACTGGGTGAGATAAGGGGGGTTCCTGTGCTGTTTGATTGTTTGGAGTTTAAGGTTAAGGGAGTAGATTGGCACCATCCAGTGGTTGCAATTGGGGAGGGGAAAAAGAAAGAAATTTAAACAAGTGACTGGGGGATTGATGTATACCTCAGTTCCAGGGCCTACATGGGGGTTGTTGAGGGTTAAATAGAGAAAAACAATGATATCTTAGACTCTGGATTAAGGCCATTCTTTCTGCTGAAGGGGGCAAGTGTGACTCAATTGGTGCTGTAACCCCCGAAAATTTATAGACCGGACTAATAGTTTTTAACTCCTATGAGAAGGAATCTCATTATTGACAACCATTTTGGGACAACAAACAGCAAAAAAAATGTTTCACATCGACACAGCAAGCTCTAATTATCGGACATAACCTTCTGGGATAAATTTTTATTTACTGTTAAGGGATAATGGCCTCCTCATTTAGTTTGGCTTTTGCTTATTTCAGGCTTTTTCTTTATCTATCTCAACTCAGTAACGTTGAGGAAACAATCCACTCACAAGTTGGAGAATAGAAGTTGCTTTTATCACATTTATCATTCCATAACGACCACCTCGTGGGTTGTTCCTCCCTCCCAGGTGTCCATCATTTCTACAATTAAGGTCTGGGCAAGGAGATGCTTTACAGTGCAGAATCGTGTTTAGAAACATCTGTGGAAGAACATCCTTCATTCACCCTTTCCCAGCACACATCAGTGTCGTTCAATTTATTAAGAAGCTTTATGCCTTGGACCTCAGTAGAGTTGTCATTGAATTGAATCAGGCCAAATGCGTAAGTTGCATCTTGGTGACCTTCGTCCACGGCTTTCTTTAACAGCTCATGACCCAATTCCATATTATTGGTGTTGAAATATTGAACCTATAAATAAAATTATATGACATTAATACCAAAAAATCCGGGAAAAAAAGAAGTGTTACTCTAAATTTTGAAGGAAAAAAGATGGATTACGTACCAAGCCTTGAAGATAATAGGCATGAAGGTTTTGAGCTCTCAAGCAAGTTTGGAGAAAATTTGAATATTCAAGAGGGAACCTCCAACTATTTGGATAAGTGAGGTAAATGTGACAAGAACCCATTCATCATTAGCTGCTGACCTGAACCTGTTGTTCCTGAAACATGAAACATCAATGGAGAATATTTAATCATTTTGTTCATTCATTGAGAAAGTAGAGAGCTGGGAGAACAGAGAAGAAAAAAATTGGATGGTTTACGTATGTTAATCTGATGGTTGCAAGACCTGCAAAGAGCTGGGGGATGAGGAAACCATCTGGACCAAAATTTGTAATATTAGATTATCGCAAAGCTCATCGTGTTCAAAACCACTATCATTAGCTTCTACTTCCCCCGGAAGCAAACCATTCACCTGAATTGTTCTTTCAGACACATTTACTTTCTTTTTTTTCCGAACACGTTTACTACCGGCCATTATGTTTTTGTGTATATGAAGACTTTCAGGTTAGGACGAAGAAGAAAAGGAAACACAAATTCTTAAAGAGGAAAAGAGAAACTCTTAAAATGTTGCATGTATATCAATGAAGAGACAAGAACCAACAATTTATCAATTCTTAGTGCACAACTTGTCGATTTTCCTGAACTCCTCCAACACAACCTTCTCAACCTGTTCGATGGAATTGAGAAGCTTCTTCTGTAAAGTAATAAAACCAGACTTTGTAGGATTGTTCTTAACCAAGTCTTGTACAACCTTTGATAAACGACTGCTGAAAGGTGTAGTGGGCTTTATTGCAGTTCTTGGTTTGGGAGTTCTGAAAAATGTATTCTGGTCGCGTGAAACAGGTAGAGGGCTTTGGAGTTGAACGTTTTCAGGATCTGTAGGACGAGACCTCCTCCTCTCAGTGGCCTAAACCACAAGGAACAGCAAAAGACAAGCGAGTAAGTCATAGCAATATTTCAAACGAGATACTGAAATACCCATGATGCGTCACAGTTATATTTCTGATTCCAACTAAGCCTCCTCTGGATCTCGAGACGATGAGTCCTGTAAGAAAAGTTAGACGCAGACCAGCTCGTGTGCCGGGCAGAACCGATGACTAAGTTAGACAGTGAACATGTTAAGATCTCGTGCAAGAGCTATACAAGACTATGTTCAGAATGTATTGGATGCTTACCGGAAGGGTGAGTCCTTGCATTTATATTGTGTGTACTACCTTTTTTGTATTTGGTAAGTTTTCCCGATGAGGGCTATTGTCATCTCCTGAGATTGTGCTCCCCAGTTGTTGGTCCCACACAATCATACCTGAGTTGACCTTCCATTTTGAGTGTTGTTGCCAAATAAGTCCTGCGT
This sequence comes from Hakea prostrata, assembly GCF_041222555.1. Classification (NCBI taxonomy): domain Eukaryota; kingdom Viridiplantae; phylum Streptophyta; class Magnoliopsida; order Proteales; family Proteaceae; genus Hakea; species Hakea prostrata. Next base: position 26,852,304 of record NC_142602.1, read on the forward strand.
ATGTAGAGCCTTGATTCTACCAGTCGGCAACAGTCCCGACTGATAGTCACAATCAGCCCCAGACCAGGCTTAAGCTAGTCGAGTAGAAATCTCCCCGTATCAACCCATCCAGAGACAAAAATTTAGTAGTTCTTTTCAAGATTAGCAGAAAAGCATCTTCAATTCAATAGATCAACATTGAAATACAGATTAACTCACAAGAGATAAAGCCTAAAAGAACAGAAATTACAGGTCAAGAATCACATGATTCGTTCAAATGAAAGAATGGGTGAAGGGAAGAGTTTGGGCCCAACTTCAGGGGGCAAAATGAAAAGGAAAAAAAAAACTTTTTTTTATATTTTCCTTCGCCTCTAGTCCTCTACATCCCATGGGGAAAATGATAATTTTAAAGTCAAAGAAAAGTTTGGAACCAACTGAGTTTAATTCTTGGTCGACCTTATTAGGGATTAGAGACCATATATTATGTATATAATCTCTCATTTATCACTACTAGGAAAATAAAACGTTCATATGCACGTGGTTCGTTGCCTTATTTTTTGGGTTGTAATGTTTGTATACCATCTGAAGCTCACCGTCTTTTAATTTGCGTTATTGGAATCTGCTTAGTTAGCACATTATAAGATTGGGGTGATTGTTGCTACGGTTTTATTAAATGTAATGTTACATTACAGTGACGTGGTCTCCTTCTCCATTGATGTCTTTGAAATCCCAATTTTCCGTTCCTTTATTTGAATTCAATTGGTTTGTCTTTTTCATAGTGGGCCAACTTACCTTTTGGCTTCCAAACATACGTGTTTAATGGTCTCAACTTCTCGATGGAATTCAACATAATACCTTTCTTTTTGTTCCTATTTTGGGTTGGAATGACCACAATTTCTTGTTTTTAGTTTTATTGAGAATATGGAATTCGTTATATATTCGGATGCTAGTTCTGTAGCTCAACCTATTGTGCAATGGCTGGTTTGATAGATATGGAAGGATAGAAAACAATTTAGCATTTTGGGTCAAACAAACATAATCAAGTAAGACATGCCAATTCACGTGGCCTTTCTACATTTATTCGTGTTTGACAGAGAAATGTAGACTACAATTTCCTACTGACCAGAATTGTGCAATTGTAAGATCCATTTAATACGTGTCTTAGTCTTGGTTTTGAACCATTTTAAGATCATGAATAATTAATTTACAAGAACACAAGTTTGAAGGCTGTCATACCAATGAAGGAAACTACTTCAAATAAGAAATGAATTCTAATTCATGCCTTGGAAGTATTTATCATGATCAAAGGTATATGAATAAAATATATATATATTATTTCAACATACCTTATTATGCAAAAAATAAATGCCTTTCTTTCCTGCATTTATAGATACGGTTGTCTCATGAAGAGACTCTAGGAGACTTAGAAATTTAAACATTGATGATTTTATCAAATATAATTGTAAATATTTATTTCTTCTCTCACTTAATTTATGGGAGTTGACTATTTTCTCTTTTAAACATTTCAAAAATATAATTGTAAGTATTTATTTCTTCTCTCAATTTATAAAGTTGATTATTTTCTCTTTTAATTAATGGACTTCAAATTCTTTTTCTTTTTTTCTTTCTTCTTTGATCATTTGAGTATTTTCTCTCTCTTTATTTTTTCTTTTACTTCTACATCCTCTTCTTCCATGACTTTTTTAGTTCATGGCTAGATTTACTAAAATCTCCATTGATGTTTTTAGGGTTTTTCTTCACCGATACATATCGGCTAGTATCGTTATAGTATTGTGGGATACTTTAACCCTTGGATGGGGGATACTGTTGAGCACCAACGCAAGAGAGAGGGACAACAAGAAGGATTTTGATCAGTGGTTAGAAGAGAATAAGAAGAATGGGAAGGCGTGGAAGATCATGTTCTACAACCTTTTTCATAATGGCTACAGATTCATTAACTCATAACATGGAATCACTAGCCTTCAATCAGTCCCTGTGGTACTTTCTCTAGTTGGTTATTTTCTATTCCGGTTTTCTTGAGAAATCTTGCTTTTCACGATTCTTGAACCCCAGATCTTGATTTTTCCCAAATCTCTGTTCTCTGTTCTCTGCAACCTCTGCTCTTGTGACTCGTCATGGCGTCTAATTCAACCTCATTTGCGCATCCATCGCCCTCTGCAACTGAATCATCTCCTTCCTCTTTCTAACAATTCATCGTTTCTTGATGTTAAAACTTTTTTATAAGAACTACCTCATTTGGCGATCCTAGTTTCTTCCAATTCTTCGACGCAATCAGTGGCGGAACCAGGATTCAATATGGGGAGCCGAAGAATAGAAGTTCGGATTAGGGAAGCACCAATATTTTGTCGCCACATATGTTGTGTGGGCCCTTATAAGACCCATTGGGGTATCACTTATGAATTATATTACTATATTAAAGAATAGATCCACATATATTTTGTGGGGCCCACACATATTTGACAAAAAAATAGGTAAATTAAAGCATCAGCACAAAAAAAAATTACACATGATTTCAACCCTAAAAAGTCAAATGCAAACCATTTTTTTTTTAAGGTAAGAGATGCAAACTAATACTAGTTAGTTAATTTACTAATTATAGACATTTTATTCATAATATAAAATCAAATAACAAAATTGCAAAAGAAATAAAGAATATAAAATCAAAAAATATTTAAAAAATGAGAAAAATATAAACAATAAATAAATTGAAAAAGAGAAAGAGTATCCAATTGTGGAGAAGATTTTTTTCCAAAATTTCCTTAACACACGTTTATAGAAAGATAAGAATAAATATGCAAAAATAAACTGAAGATAATAAATAGGAAAAAAAAAGAGGAGAGAAGAGATATGAAATATGAGAGAATAAATAGAGATTGAGGAGTTTCTAATTAAAAATGACATTTTAAATATCTAATAAGGTTTTTTTTCAAAAATTTCCTTTAACCCACGTTATAGAAAGATGAGAGAATAAATAGGAAGAAAAAATGTGAGAGAAATAAGAGGGGAGAATAAATAGGGATTGAGGTTAGTTTTTAGATAGAGATGACATTTATACCCATTATTTTACTTTTTAGATAGAGATGACATTTATACCCATTATTTTACTTTTAAAATTTATTCTCAATATGGGGGGGGGGGAATTAAATAGGAAGAAAAAATGTGAGAGAGATAAGAGGAGAGAATAAATAGGGATTGAGGTTAGTTTTTAGATAGAGATGACATTTATACCCATTATTTTACCTTTAAAATTTATTCTCAATATTGGGGGGGGGGGGGAATAGTGAAATTTCACATGTAAGAAGAGAAAAAACAGAAAAAATAAAGAAAATTAACATAAAAAATGAGAAAATACAGGCAATTATGAAGAAATTCTAAAAATCCGGGGGGGGGGGATGGCCCCCCGGCCCCTTAGTAGGTCCGCCCTTGGACGCACTGGCTACATGTGTTTTGTTGATGGCTCTCTCTAATCTGAGTCCTGAGCCATTTTTGGATTCAACATCCTCTTCGCCTGTTGCAAATCCAGCCTATCTCAAATGGCAGAGGCAAGATCAGGTTGTTCTGAGTTGGTTGCTCTCCTCTTTGATCGCCGTTCACACAGGTCGTCGGTATGCAGACCTCGGTAGAGGTTTGGAAGACTTTGGCTTTAACCTATGCTTCTTCTTCCCATGCTCAAATCATGCAACTACCAATGCAATTGCACACCATCAAGAAGGGCTCAGATCCAATGTCTCACTATTTCTTGAAGATCAAGAAGATCTCTGATGCTTTAACTCTTGCCTCTCAGCCTCTTTAAGATTGTGATTTGACCACCGGGATGGTGGTCTAGTGGTCACAAGCTCACTCCCAAGTGGTTTGGTAAACCTTATGTTCCAGGTTCGAATCCCCTCTACTCCTCTGTTTTTTGCATTGAACAACTATGTGCTCTTTGGCCTGGGCATGAGTCATACCGGCTCCTGTAGACTATATTAGGCCTCCGGTGGGGCTCCGCTAACAGGGCCAGTGCTTGCGTTGGTAATGCACATGGCTAATGCTTGCATAGGTCGCACTAAAAAGTCCGAACGTTGCGTAGTGGGGGGGCGCTAGGACGTCCCTGCCACTGCATCCCCTTTTTTTTTACAAAAAAAAAAAGAAAAAGAAAAAAAGATTGTGATTTGGTTTTGTATACTCTCGGTGATTTAGGTTTTAATTATTAGCCCTTTCTAACCTACCACTCGAGATGTCACATTCACCTGGCCAGTATTGGACCCGCTGAATTATCCAAAGGAGTGATCCACAATTATAAGATTAGATTTACTCTATGATATCAATCATTCACAAAGGAATCTTCCAACAAGCATTAAAATTAGAAAAGTATGTCAAAATTGAGGATTTTTATATCATCTAAAAGTTCTTAAATCAATTAATAAATAATCAATTTGAATGTTTTAGTTTCTCTAAAGATTTTTATCTTTGTAAGCGGAGGGTTGAGTGTCATATAAATAGTCAAGACATGTACAGACGATATTTTGTACATTGTCACCAAAGTAATTTGGGTATCTTGTTTGCATCGGTCACCAGCGTCTCGTAAGCTTGAAGTGCCTAGGCATCTTAACCTGTAACACAAACTAAAAACAAATTTTTTTTACAAGAGATGAGTTCCACGAAACTCAGCAAAATCATCAACAACATATGCCACATACTTAACCATGAAAGATGAATGAAAATGTAATGCAAAGCTATGCAATGATGCACCTATAACTCTAACCATGTCGGACTCTTAACTAGGTAAACTCACATTATAGGATACCACCAGCCTCCTCTGGGAAAGTCTCACACAGACCCCAATGGTTCCGACCAAAACGGGCATCATAACTGAAGTATAGGAATATCAGTCCATTCATCGACCATGACTGGGTATTAGGGCCACACTTTCTCACTACGATCATTGATATGAGAATTGACACATGGCAAGGAGATACTTAGCCCAATGCAAAATCGTCTACTTAATCATGTAGTTCTAGGTTCAGATACCTTCCCTATAGCACTGAACAACTCGATCTGGTATAATCGTCTAAACTAGTGAACTATTCTATGGAATTAGCCAACTTGGACTATACACTCGTATCTGTTAGAGATAATACTGTGCTCGTGCCTGACAGTGAAGATACGTCAATTTGACAACTTGCTTAAATGATGTGGGTGGTTGGTTGCCGACATTGCGATCGAGTCAACTCTCACTGATTTCCAATTCTTTTAATGTGAACGACAAAGCAAAGCAAAGCACCAGCCGCTCTATGGTTGTTTATCTTTATCAACCCCAGACCAAGTCAAAGCAAAGCACTCTTGTTTTGTTTTCTGAAACAAATTGGTCTCGCTTGTCAAATCAGATTTAAAGTTTTCAACGCTCACCTTTACAGTGATTACATCCCAACTTTGACCAGAATCCAGAATAACTATTTCAATCTTTCGTCTAGGTGGACTTTTAATTTGTCGGGTGGGGCTAGTATTCTTTAGACCAACTCAATTTTCGAATTTAAAATGGGTCGACTTTGCTTTTGATCGTCTGCATAATCTCCCTCCCCCGATGGAGATGGAGAGCATAGCATTCACGGTATTACAATCACAAATTATATAAGATTCACTGATAGAGGTGTCAACTGTGCAGTTTGAGATGGTTTCGAGCTGGGCCTAAAGGTTTCGAGTTAAAAAACACCTAGCACAAACACCGGCCATTAGAAAAATAACTGTTTCGGGCCATTTTCGGTTTGGTGCGGTTTGGGTTCGGACTAACTAACGGTTTAAATTTGGGTTGACTAACGGTTTATGGTATATAAGAAAAAGAACAAGAAGAAACAATTAAGCATCTTACAACAACACCGAAAATTATATGGCAAGCAAAGTTGCTATTGTAGAAATCTAACAACCTAAATATTAAGTAGTAATTAAATGAGTATTTGATCTTTGAATTAATGTTAAATTTTTTTAATTGTCTATACCAACTATTTACCATGATTCAAATACTATTTAATGTAAAATTATAAAACGGGTTGTGATTCAGTTTCGGGTTGGTGCGGGCTCCACAACCCTCAACCCAATTACGGCCCATTAAGGTTCGGTTCGGGCTATAACGCGCCGGTGCGGTTTGGGGTATCAATTGACACCCCTAGATTCACAGATAAAAAATAATAAAATTTTATCACCTTAACTTTGTGGGTCTTTCTATAATTCATGTCAACAGCCGTCAAAGGAGACAATCCGAACTCCTGGAAAATTAAAGAGAGATTATACTTGACGGTGCAAGTTAGTAGATTACATATTTTTAATATTTATGGATATTAAACTAATACACCATATCCCTATTTAGCTTGCATTTTATTTTTCAATGAGATCATCTACTTTGTCATCCTCCATTAGTGATTCTAAATTGCTTGAAATAATGAATGCTTCGACTGCAAGCATCGCCTAACTTCAAGTTGTAATATATTATTCAAGTTAGTAGATTACATATTTTTAATCAAATATTTGACAAACTTGATGGTTATAGGAATCATTTTACATATGCCCACTATGTGGATGAAATGACCATTCTAACGGTTGGAGATATTGAAAACCTATACTTGGTGCATAATTTCAACCAAATGACACACCATGAATATGAAAGATCTTCTAAAGTTTTATTTTATTCTAAATGATTCCCTCGTGTTCATGTAATTTAATGAAGAATTGAATTTTGATCAATGGATGTTGTTTAGGTTTTGATTAATGAAGAATTGAATTCTAAATGATTCCCTCTTGCATTTTGTTTAGGTTTTGATTATTGAAGAATTGTATTTTGAAATTCACTTATTTTGTAATTTAGGCTTGCATTTTGTTTAGGTTTTCAGAATAGATTTTTAAAACAAGAAAACTTAGAAGATCAAGATGAATTATCGACCCATAATCTATACTCACTAATTATGTAAGCATGCATGCATACTAAATTCAAGACGACACAAGATCAAGAAGAATGTTCATCAAAGAGTTACTCAATTGGTAATGACTAATAACCTCTTAGTAAATAGATTATGGGTTCAATTTTCTTGATAGTATATACAAAATATATAAAAACGATCTTAAGAATATATTCAAGATACACGTAAGCTCATTCGGATGAATCTCAACTCCAAAACAACAAAACAAAAATTAGAGAAAATGTATAATGCCATTGCAAGGACCATATAATTAAATAGTGATATTTTTTTTTGGAGTCGGTGGAGGCGGCAAGCAAATGGTGATTAATTTCTTTATGTTAAAAAAATGAACTTACCAATTTAGGATGAATTCTTGTCTCATAATCTATTATGAGAATGCAACACCATACATGGCCTATATTCACTAATTACGTAACCATGTATACGTATTAAATTCAAGATGACAAAAGATGAAGGAGAATGTTCATCAAAGATTTACTCAATTGGTAATGATTAATACCTCTTAATAAAAAGATAATGGATTCAATTTTCTTGATGGTATATATAAAATATGATCTTAAGAATATAATCAAGATATACGTAAGCTGATTCGGATGAATCTCAACTTTATAAAATAAAACAAAAGTTAGAGAGGATGTATAATGCCATTGTAAGAACCATATAATTATGGATGAAAAAAAATTAAATAGTAATATATTTTTTTTTTTGGGGGGGGGGGGGGGGGGGGTGGTGGTGGTAATCAAATGGTGATTTCTTTATGTTAAAAAAAAATGAACTTACCAGGCTATTATTGGATTCAAAATACAATCAAGGAGGATAAAGAGCAACTAATGGAGTTTCCAAGAATCCCATAAAGTCATGGAGTGTCTTAGACTCCAATTTTTGTCAAATGAAAAATAGAAATAACATGCATTAACAAGTTTGAATGGCATCATTTTCTATACATATTCAGTAATGGGAAGTTGGTATTCGTCCAAATTCAAAATGTATTGAATATGTGATGCGTCCAGAAATTGTCAAGCCTCCGGATCTATGAAGATAACTTGCAAAAGATGGTTAGGCGTGGTCCGACCGTGGGGGTCGAGAGGCCACCTCCGAAACTTAAGTCAGTCATTGAATTGATCACAAAGCTCTGGCTAGATGCAGAACGTAAAAATGAATACGAGTATTAAGGAAAAGATTTAGATATCTCTGGTGTGAGTGAGTCACTTGTTTATATAGACTTTACCTCCAACTCTCAACCGTGAGATGAGTTTGTGATCTTTGCGAATGACCATCTGATTGTAGGGTTCTCCCCTGGATTTTCGGGGGTGCAGGTAGTTATCGACTTTAGTAATGTAGCATACTATACAATAATAATAATAATAATAATAATGTAGTATATTACTTTAGTAATGTAGCATACTATACAATTATAACCCGTTTTGTAATTTTACATTAAATAGTATTTGAATCATTATATTACCATTAGGTAGTTGGTATAGACAATTAAAAAAATTAAGCATGAATTCAAATATCAAATAGTCATTTTACTACTTAATATCTAGGTTCTTGATTTCTATAGAATGGGTGGGTTTTTTTTAATGGAAATCGACCAATAGCAACTTTGTTTTCCATAATTTTCGCTTTTGTTGTAGGATGCTCAATTTTTTCTTCTTGTTTTTTTTCTTTTTTTTACACACCATAAACCATAGTCAACCCGAATCTAAACCGTTAGTTAGCCCAAACCCAGACCACACAAATCGAAACCAGTCTGGAACCGTTATTTTGCTAATGGGCCGTGTTTGGACTAGTGTTTTTCAACCCGAAACCGCCCCAAACCGCACCATTGACACCCCTAAGGTGTAGCATCCCTTGCTATTGAATCCTCAGGAATGGGTTTAGTTGGCCAACCTCATAAGGTTAAATCTCTCAAGTAGCGGTTGGGTTTGTCTCTTATGTATAAACACCCTCCTAAGTATTAGTGGAGGTGTATGTAAGCAAATCCGAACACCTCAAGTTACAAAAAGCAATAATAATAATGGTAAGAGATAATTATTGATGATTTCAGTAATATAGCTTAATTATTACTTTATCCTCTTGTATTTTTAAAATTATTAATCTAACTTTAAATTTTGTTTAAAATTACTAATTCCCTTTCCCTTGTTAAGCTCAGTTATGGCATTTTTCTATTTTTCTTTCAATAACCTAGAATAACCTTGAGATTTGTTACTATTTAGGGATAAGTAGTGATGTGATGCCCCCTTGTACTATAACATAATTATTAATTGAACGTTGTTTTTTATGAAGTAACTATTGCCATGGTTCCTCGTGTCGGCGATATGTCGAGGTGTCGCTGGGGGGCGACACAACACCCTCCAGCGACACGACTTATACACTAAGTCGGCGAAATATCGCTGATTTCTCGGCGAAATATCGCCGACTATCGATTTTTTCTGATAATGTCGCCGGTAGCAGCATCGGCAAGCTTCCTCTCTTCATATGCTTACAGTTACCCCCTCTCTCCTCGCTTCCACTCTTAAAATCCCAAGCATCAGTAGTGCAGAGAGAGAGAGAGAAGAGCAAATCCAAATGTTAAAGGAAGAAGGTGGAATCACCGGTAGAGGCAGCGGCAGCAACGGTGGCTGGACTCGCATGTGTGACTCATGCCGTGGAGCAGGGTGTACAATGTACTGTCAAGCTGATTCTCAGCTGTATCACCGAAGAACAGTAGTGGTGGTAGCAGAAACAACCACCACCACCACCACAAGCAGGCACACTTGAGGAAGAAGAACCGAAGAAGAGGAGTGCACAGCTGAAGGTGGAGTCGTCAGCAGCGGCACCGCTCTCAGTAGGGCGTCAAGTGCTAGCTTGGGCTTCTCCTTCTCCTTCACGGGATTCACCCTCACACCTGAAAATGATTCCCGATTTCAAATCTTTCAGCAGAACCTGATACCTTGAGCATCACATATTACCTAGCAAACCTCAAATCCAGCCGGTGCGGCCATAGATCAAGAACTTAAATGGCTTATTCCTTCATATTCATTTGAAGAAAAGCCCATTAGAGAGCAAAGAGAAGAGAAGAACAGAGAAGAGTGGAAGAAAAGAAGTACAAGAACAGAGGAGGAGAAAACTGAAAAACGGTGATTTTCACCATAAGCCTCCCCCTCTCTCTCTCTCGATAATTGTTGGTCAAAAGTCGATCGATATATCGACTGTACTATCGCCGGGGTGTGTCGTTGAGCACCGACACGGGTCTTAGAAGTCCCACGTCGGACCTTGACTATTGCCCCCTTTGTTTTTTATTGCTTAATTTACTAAAACCCTAAGATAAAACTCCATGAACTTCTTCCCACCAATAATAATAATAACAATTTTTAGAGAACATTTTTTTAAAATTTTAAAGACTACGCCAACTACACCCATACATCATAGAGCTATGAGTGACCACATAACATTGTGAAAGACAAAAATCTCACATGTATGATGTATCATTCCTTTGTGTTTGTCTCCTCTAATGGTCCTTATACGTAAAAAGTAGTTATTCAAGAATAATAAAGAATAATAATAATAATAATAATAATAAATTCTCATACGTATAAAACTTAAAATAATTGTATTTCAAAGAGTCAAGTGGTTATTTTATTTTATTTTATTGGGTCGAAGGTCAAGTAGTTATTTCAGTATTCTTCTTTTCTGATGCAAAAGCTACATGATTTTGGAAACAATCATATTACAGGAGGTTAAGAGCACCTAAACTTTAAGGAAATTTGACCACTCCACTCTTAGATTTTATACTATAAAACATCAATCTTTTGCCAATTAAGTCAAACTTCTCTGAAATTTTTTTTTACCTTCTTCTTTTGATAAGATTGTGTCCTTGTGAAGACAACCTGCCCCATTAAATGAAACCCATATTTTTATCCAAAAATAAATAAATAAATACATAAAATCTCATAAATAAAATAAAGGTAAATAATGTACTTGCACTAAAGACTAATTGTGCTGAACTGTTCAGCAAGAAGAAATGGACCGTTGGATCCAAATCTTAGTCGAAATTTTGAAGTTGACATTTCAAAAACATAGCAGTCGACAATGCATGATCCGACGGCTGTGAATCTCGCTGAACCGATCAGAACAAGACCGAAAGGGTTAATGGCCACGCTGGTACGGTTAGGATTGTGAAACGCGCCAAACTTGATTATTTAATTCGAGCCAGCGATGTCAAACCCAAACCCAAATGCCTTTCTTCATCTCCCTCAGCGAGCAGAGCAAATCAGTATTCGTAATCGGACTCAACTCTGCTATTTAGGCATATAGCTCATCGCCAGAGCAATCGATCCATGCGAGCTAACCCATCTCTGCTATTGCCCATCGCCGGAATAATCACTCTGGCACAAGCCATTTTGCTCCGTTTGTTCAATCTCAATCTGGGTTTAGCAAAGCAACTGCACTCCTATGCCAAATTCACCAACAAACTCCGCTAGCAACGTTTCTCCAAACCCAAAACCCAATTCCACCTCCTTCAAATTCAAATTGAATTCTCTCTGTTCCTCTGTTTTCTGTATGGGTAGATGTTCAAAGACGACTGATGCAGCAGCACCAGCAGAGCCCACGACCCCTCGCAGTTCTAGAAGTACACGACTTTCCAAATGTTCCTCCTCCATGTCACGGTTACAGGATTATCCCATATCTCCTTCAACTTCAAGCGCCGACCAATCTATCGGCAGGAGCAAGAGCAAAAGCAGCAATTTAGGCAGCACCGATTCCATCAACAGGGCTTCATCCAGATCTTCACTTTCCAGCAAAACATCTCTTTCCAGCATCCGTGAATCCTTGCCTGATAACCCCAACATCTATAATTTCTCTGAAATCTGTGCTGCTACGAACAACCTCCTGGCCAAGCGCTTCTCCTCTTCGACGGCTGCTTGGCGTTGCTCCCTCCATGGCAAGGACGCCATCGTCTTCCAGCGCAGGTTGCGACGCTCCATGGAAGCTTCCATGCTCCGGGAACGGCTCTCCTTGATCTGCAGGAGCCACCACGCTAGCTTGATCAAATTGCTCGGCGCCTCCATCTCCGGCGATCACATCTACCTCGTCTACGAATACGTAACCGGGGCCAGCCTCGAGGATTGCTTGCGAAACTCTAAAAATCCAAACTTCACGGTTCTCTCCAATTGGATGTCGCGAATGCAGGTTGCGATAGACATCGCTCAGGGGCTCGATTACATCCACAACTCGTTCGGATGTAACCAAAATTTCGTCCACAACCACGTCAGGAGTTCCGGCATAATCATCACGGATCAACCCTCGATCCATGCGAAGATATGTCACTACGGCACAGCAGAACTCTGCGGAGAGATCCCTGATTATCTTCATCAAATACAGGAACAGGAAGAAAATTTCGGAAAAATCGAGATAGCAGACAACCGGAGCATCAGATTCGAAGGGACAAGAGGTTACATGTCGCCGGAATTTCTGGCTACCGGTGTCGGAACTAAGAAATCCGACGTATTTGCTTTCGGAGTTGTGCTCTTGGAACTATTATCCGGCGAAGAACCCTACAAGTACAGCTTGGATTCGGAAAGGAAGGATTACAGAAGAATCTCGCTGATCGAAACGGCGAGAGAAGCGATGGGGGAGAAGAAAACTACTACTACTGGTAAAGATGAAGAAGACGCATGTGGTCGGACCGGGTGGTTGAGGAAATGGGTGGACCGGAGGTTGAAGGATTCTTTTCCGGTCGAGATAGCCGAGAAGATGACACGTGTAGCTCTAGATTGTGTTGACGTGGATCCAGGTAGGAGACCTAACATGCGTGAGGTGGCAGGGAAGATTTCGAAGCTCTATCTGAAATCGGAGCGGTGGTCTAACTCCATGACTGGTTTACCGGCCGGCATCACCGTCTCGCTGGGGCCTCGGTGATAGATTAGATCCAGATCCGAACCTAGATCCCAATCTTGTATTGAAGTTACATAAATGCCCCCGGTGGATAAAATTCTCTACTTCTGTTGATTTTTTTTTTTTTTTCTACGTCATTGATTACCTTCATACAGATTGCAGATTTGCAAAATTGCAAGTAGGTACTACAAATTACGATAGTTTTGTAAATAGTAGGTGTGGTTACAGGCTTACAGCAACGCTGAGGTTGACATTTTGAATTATCTTTGTGAACTTTCTGATTTTTTTCTTCATATTTTAAAGTAGAAACAAAGCTTAATTAATAAAAATTTGTAATAATTGAAATGATAAATTAGAGGACTGGGTATATTAAAGAAGTGTTCAGCTGATGTCTTTTAATAGTTAGGCTGGCGTGAAAACGCCATCAAAGAAAAGAAAGAAGAATGTACTAAATAATGGAAGGCGAACTATTCCACGCGCCAAGAGTCAAACCTTCTATAGAATGAGGACATCATAGGTTACCTCATTAGCTAGAACTTTTTTCACATTATTCCTAGTTTTCTCTCTCAAGTATCTATTTTTTATTATAAATGAAATTAATTGTATTATAGTTAAGATATAATATACAAGGAGCGAATGAAATAAATTGACTCTTTTACAATTTTTAAATATGCTGAGGTTAAAACAAATGTTTTTAGACATGAACAAAGGTAGAAGGGAAAAGGTTCAGAGTTGGGACAATTATCGGTGAGATGAGGTAAAAATCTGTGCCCACCCAAGAGTTAGGGTTTAGGAGGGTTTAAATGGGGATAATTATGTCATTTGACTCTAATGAGAATAATATAGTCATTTTATTAACGACTTAACAGAATTTTGAGTGGAATGTTAGAAGTATGTGACTTATCATTTTGAGAGTATGCAATCCGTAATTTATGACACTAAATAGTGCAATTTAGAATTTAAGCCATATTAAAGCATACAATCTATAATTTACTCTAATTTTTATTTAAGTGAAAGAGAAAAAAACATCACTTGTGTTAGGAACTTAGGAACAACATGTTCATGCTACAATAGAAATCATGAAGGGAAGATCAAAAGACAAGAAAACAAAAAAGTATGTTCATGCTACAATAGAAATCATGAAGCTATAACAACGCAGGAAGATGAAGAGAAATTGGCATAAAATTTTTTGTTTAAGGGTATTCTTATCTTTTTAAAGTTTAACTTGTTTATATCAGTAGTTAAGTTTGAATTTTTCTTTTTTTTATGAGTAAACAACTTAACTTTTAGTTGCCCACTCAAATTAATGCAGCCCCTGAATTACTCAATTTAAGATCCCACAACTAGGAGCATAAAATCGGAGCATAATTGTTTACCCAAGAAAAAAAAAATCAAGAGCATAATTCAGGGTAAACATTTGATGTTTATGTTTCCACAAAGGATAAAATGATTATACCACCCAAAAACAAAAAATAAAAAACAAAAACAAAGACTAAAATGAAAAATGACCAAAGGAATGTTTCCAAAAAGGATAAAATGATTATACCAACAAAAAAAAAAAAAAAAAAAGCGCTAAAATGAAAAATGACCAAAGCACTCGTACTTACGTTTGCCCTAGCCACCGGAGGAATGTACGGTAGAACAAAAACCAATGACCCTCACGAATTTTAAACGAAATGAGAAATAGAAACTCGTTCATCATTTCTTCTGTGCAACTGCTGGAAAAGAGAAACATCGACTTCCATGGCCACTCGGCTGTTACAGAGGCGAATCTTCTCCGTCTTTAACCCAAAACAATCGCACATACCTCTCGCTAAAGGTAATTCTCTCTCTCTCTCTTCCTTTCGTTCTGTGCACGTCGAATTTCAGTTCTTAATTTGTAACTACCCGATGTAATAACAAACCCTAATTCAGAACAAATATGCAAAAGATTTCAAATCGATTAAACGATGAAGAAAAATCTCCGTCTGGGGTCCAAAATAATTTTCGAGATGTTGAAGTCCTTTTTATTCCTTCCATTCTCTGAATCAATTTTCCCATTGTTACTTGCAGGACCCTCATTGCAGCGTCTTCCCTCATCGACTGCTGTGCTGAACGATGGGACACATACACAGGTGATGTTGGGAAGAAGAGTTCACACAGAGACGGAGCTTACTATTAGAGCAAACGACGAGGAAGACAATGGCGAACCCCGTTCAAACAATTGTAACAGTGATGCTTCTTCTGTGAAGTACACAGCTTTGTCCGACTTGAAATCATCGACGAGACACGACCTAGCCATGATATTTACCTGCAAGGTCTGCGAAACCAGGTCTGTGAAAACGGTTTGTCGAGAATCATATGAGAAGGGTGTGGTGGTGGCGCGTTGCGGAGGGTGTAACAATCTACACCTGATTGCTGACCGGCTTGGATGGTTTGGAGAACCAGGAAGCATCGAGGACCTGTTGGCTGCTCGGGGTGAAGAAGTCAAGAAAGGAAATGTGGATACCCTGAATCTAACTCTTGAAGATTTGGCTGGAAAGGGATCTGCCGAATAGACAATGACAAACTTCTATCTGCAACAAGAGTCTTAACTGTTTTTTTTATTCTACATGAGTTTTACTTCAGTACTGCTTCTGTGAGCCGGTTTGAGCATCCAATTGTAGAACCATGGTGGCCTGTGATCTTCTCTGTTTTGATTGTCAGGAAAATGTACCTATATCACACACAAAAAAGAAGAGGATATATTTGATCTAAAGACCAAATAG
Organism: Hakea prostrata; assembly: GCF_041222555.1. Lineage (NCBI taxonomy): Eukaryota > Viridiplantae > Streptophyta > Magnoliopsida > Proteales > Proteaceae > Hakea > Hakea prostrata. Next base: position 26,867,881 of record NC_142602.1, read on the forward strand.
CTCGGGTCTGAGTATGAATGGCCAACCCAACTGATTTGCTATCAATCCAAAAGTTGTGAAATCTTCTGCAACGATGGTTTTCAAAATAAGGGATCCTGCTGTTCTGACGCATTTGATTCAATTCAGCAATATTTTCCGCAAAAAAAGGAAAATGAACACAATAAGATAATCCTGATAAGTGCCCAAATAAGTGCTTCAATATCTACAATATCTAGTGAAGAAAAATACCATCAGTTCTCATACATACCTTTTTTTTTGTTTTTTGGCCGACTCTCCTACATACCACAGTACAGTATGAATGGTTTTCTGAGGTTAGGGGAGAAGTATGTACAGAGGTAAGTGAAGGCCCAAGCAGATTAACAACCTCTATTCCATTATGTTGTGAAAGTATTGTACAAATTGGACCTTTGAGGCTCTTCAAAGGTGGTCTCTTTGCCCATCTAATTTCAATTAAGACCTTTCCTGAGTACATTTCTTCCACTGCGACAAACAGGGGTGCAGCTCTCAGGCTTAGCTGTAATGGGAGTTGAACATAAGAGCTTTGACTTGCGCTGCCTCGGGTATGGATAGATGATAGCCAGTTCGCTTACCCGTTGTAATACAGATTGTGGTATGGGCTGCGATGCATTTTTCCGTCCCTGTTCAACCTGCATACCAATTTTCTAAAGCACTTTCTATATCGAGGAACGCTAAATAAAAAGATAAATATGTGACTGAAAACCCTAACAAGCATTGTCATTTCATGAAAGAATCAGACGGGGTAAACATATCATGTTATGTCTTATCTTAGCTTTATTGAAAACCCGAAGTGCATATATAGTATTTGCTTCAGTGTACAAGATACTTCCTTGATTTCTAATCCCAGGTATATTAACTAATTATCCAATATTGCTTTGTGTAGGGATATATAACAAACGGTTAGGCAATACAAGATGAAGCATGGGACATATCTAGTATCTTAATTATGGAAGACAACCGACTACAGATGAAGCTGAGGCAAATCTGGTGGCAATTCAAAAAGGACTGGACAATTCGAGATATCTGGTATTAAAAATCAAGGAGAATTGGTGTAATAAGCCTAATATTTTGACCTTTTTTCTTAAACCAAAGAAACCTTGGCCTATTAGCCTCCTTAATATTTTCGTTGTGGTTGCGGGAGGCAACAAAACATGTTAACTACTCTATATTTCAGTCCACCATGCTCCAGGAGAATTATGATAGTCTAGCTCAGGTAGATCTACAATAGTCTTATATGTATGGAACCACAAACTCCCATACGTCAATGCTTTTAAGTAATGTTTTTCCTTTTATGGTAAAATTAAAAAAAAAACAGGACATTACCTACCGAGGTAGATGGCATGCAACACTAATATTCAAACCTAACAAAACATTGAGTATGCAACTGTGATACATCTAACGACCGACCATTAAGCTTCTTAAATTTTATATAAATCACAACAATGACACTTCCAAGTGCTCACTGTTCATGGTGCAAGTGTACAACTCAAATGAGGAAAAAATTCAATTAGTCACTCAGCTTGCAAACCGAATGTTTACCACTTCAAAGATTTTTAACTGGTTGACCTGCTACTTGCATGCTACTTTGAGCATCTTATTGTCTATGCAAAGTGAGGACTTCAATGATTGGCAACCACTGCGACTTTAGGCTCAACCTATTCAACTACCCATTATTCATTTTCAACACCATCACATGTATTTTATTTTAGATTTGGAAGTATTCTCTACAAGAATTGGTCCTCATGTGTTAGCCTTCCTAGGCTGACCGAAACTCCCAGTGGTCTTAACACAAAGTAAATTATAGAATTCAATAGAAACCACTAAAGCAGAGTAACTTGACTTATTTTATTTTTTAGATGTTCCCAGCCAGTGCCACAGAATCATCAATGTCACCATTTTACCAGCAAAGGCAATGACCAACATCTCTTAGTGAAGAAATCATGGGTTCAACTCTCCCAAGTGCTATATGTAATAGTCCCACACCCTAATATAAAGGTGCCATTTCCCAAGGAGGGAGGTAGGGAGAGAGAGAGAGGGAGAGAGAGAGAGAGAGAGAGAGGGGATAGAATTCATCATCATTAGCTTGCTCTTGCTCAGGCTTGGGTTGTTCAAGTTCTTGGTGCCAGCAGCCTAAAATTTCATTCAGAGGTGATTTCAGGACTGTCTTAGCAGCTTTAAGCAGTATTTGGATTGTTAAACAGGTGTCTCGTTGATAAGACAGTCTACTTAAAATGCCATTCAAATCACCAAAATCTGGTTAACTCATCCACCTGAATGATTTTTTTGACACTACGCTTGTTTTGGTGTTGACCATGATCACTTAGAACTTGCATATGCCTTCCATTTTCAGCTTAACTGAGAGGATTGTGCTAATCTCTTCCACATGTCACACTATCACTGGGATATCATACAAACCATCAGCTAAGCAAATTCCTACTCAAATGAATAGCTAAGAGCAAGGCCCACCAAAAAATGGTACACGTGCATGAAAACCTTTAATGTCTAAGCCAGACTTCAAGCAATAAAAGTATCAAGGTCAAAAGTGGTGTCTGGTAGGAATGAAATTCACCATAACTGAGCAAGCCAGTAGTGGCTTGGGGTTGTTCTTGTGATTATATTATTAACTATACACATGATAGTATATATCTTAACCACTCTTGCCCAGAATACATTTACTTAAACGCATATAATCCCTCTAAAACTAATAAGCATCATCAGAAAGCCCAATAACACCCATTAATAACTGCTATGTTATCATTTTCCAAACAAAGAATCAAAAACAAGCAAGTGGAACCTCAAAAGATAATTATAACCAGCAAGCTCCATTCATAATTAACATGAAAGCTAGTTACCATAGACTTGGAAGGAAATTTACAGAGGGACAAAAAACCAATCAAAAGGCTAACCTCTCTATTGCCATGCAACTGCGCACCGCTAGCCCTTAACAGATTTCGCCATTTGTCCTGGAAGTGTGTAAAGAGTGAACAATTTTCCTTCAGGAAACAGAGCAGTTTTCAAATGAAGCATATTGGTTTACCTTCAGATCAACAGATGTTCGATAAGCAGATGCTGAGAACAAAAGCCTCTTTATTTCAGTCCACCTTCCAACTCCATATTGAGAAACACCATCAATCAACTTCATTACTTCAGAAAGAGTCCACAACCTGTGATGTTTTCGCCTGAACCCGCTTTTCCCGGTTTTATTTGTTGTGACACACTCGTCTGACATCTCATCTTGCGATTCAGCCGACAGTTCAGTATGAGAATTTCTATCAGGATCTTTGTCTTCCTTGTTATTTTCAGAGTCATAACCCTAAGAAGAATACTATTATTTATATATTTATGATTAATGAAACAGCAGAATAAAATTTGATAGTTCAAACAAAATGGGAGGGTTAAACAATAATATAAGCTATGGGAGGGTTAAAAGATAATATAAGCTCCTTTGAGCAAGAAATTTTAAGGCCACAAACACCAATATCAAAATAAACAAGTTACAAGCAGGTAAATTAACTGCACTAGAACTCCGGCAGGATTAAATCCCAGAGTTCAAATGCATTTCAGAATGTTTCAGGTAACTAACAAGCCCATCAAGTAGTTTAAGGGCTTACAAAGTGCTCCAATGCAACGGAACTATGAAGCCACTCTATTTTTCATTCTTTCTTTTTTTCTTTTCTTTTCTTTTCTTTTCTTTTTTTTTTTTTTTTTTTTTTTTTTTTTTTTTTTGGGGGGGGGGGGGGGGGTGTTGGGAGGAATGGTGCAGTTCGAAGGTTCAATGTTGTTAATGGGCAAAAATGAAGTTGTTCTCACCGCAATGGATTTACTTCTCTTCAAGCGCCCTTTGTGGACATGAAGACCAAATGGCCCCTGAATAGCAGATCCATTAAGACAGTCCTGCCTACAAAGCAAAGACGTTGCACCAAATCCTGTCCGATGATGCTGACCATGAGACTTATGCAAAACCTTATTCTTTGAACTAATTGTTGGAGTTTCCAGTTTTCCTGTGTAATATCTGGCTTTCAAGGCTGATGACTCTTCAATATACCTACGTGTAGGCTTGCGCAATCTCTTCCGTCTTAGATGCAAGCCTTCTCTATCTCCCAAATCCAACAGATCAGCTCCAACCTTGCCAGACTGGTGAGAATTCGTCACCAATTCAACCCCAGTATAAAATTTTTCCCTTTCCACACCTCTGCCTAGTGACCTGACCTTAGTTCCCTGAGCAATCATGGAGCACTGTTGAATTCGTCCAGAAGAATTGTTACACAAACTGAACATATCACCTTCATCCTGATTTTTTCCAACTCCACGTTCCAGTAAGTTTGAACCATTCTCAAACTCAACAATCTTCTTTAAACCTCGTGAGAAACGATGCTTAAGCCACTCCTTGTCTGAAACAGATGTCTCACATCCAAATGTACTACTAAATGTTTTGTGGAGTTTATAAATGTTCATCTTGCCAATTGACATAGAATTTGGATCAGACGAAGGTTCAGGAACTGAGAAGGTTGGTGTCGACAATTCTGATAACTCATGAATTTGGGTACTTCTTCCTCTTAACCCAGAGGAGTGCCTTTGCAACCCAGCGTCTACTAGACAAGATTCTCCCCATGAACCGATATCCAATTCAGAAACTTCTTCAGCAAAATCAGCATCTGGACACCAAAAAACATAGTAAAGACAAGGTTTTTAGATGAAATTTGATAAGAACTGTTTTCCAACTTCACAAAGTAACCAGAAGAAAGCTTACTCAATATATAATCACCACAAATGGTAGACAAACCATCTCCTATATAAAGATCCCCTTCTCCATCAGCTCCATTCAGCACTCCTTCAAGAAACTACAAAGATAATCTTGTCATGATGTCAGTAATCGAAGAAAAGCCAGCAACACACAAGAATGGTTTGGGAAACTCTTGCACCGACCCATCCATACACACAGTAACCTTATGCAATTATATCATTATTTTAAACTAGCAAACAAATTATTATAAAAAAAAAAAATCTAGATGAGAAATCTAGTTTCAACAGGAATTAAGTCCTCTGGCATCCCAAATAATGGAAGATGAAAACAGAGAATAGTAACAGATAAGTAAATTAATCATGAAACAAGATCTTCAAGATAATATGTAACACCTGAATGTGCACAGAACCCCTCAAAGTCAAGCATTAACACCAGACAAACCCCACGTTGATGTTTGTTATGAACATTTTGTTGGCAGAAACCTAACATTTTTTAATGAATTATTTTGGGGATTCGGATATTATTAGAAAACATAAATTGATAAAACCAAAAAAGATAACATGATTTCATCTATTACTTGGAGCGAATTAGGAAGACAAAGATATTCAGTTGCCATACCTACGAATAGCAACCAATAGAGACAAGACAAAAAGAAAGTTGATAATGGCATTTGGCCATGATCAATGGGCATGAATCAAAGGACAACCCAGAATGTAACTTGGATTAACTGGCAAGGGAAAAACATTAGTAGAAAAAATCAACTGGAACATAGTTCCAACCTCCAATAGTTGAGTTAGAGTTTGCTCAGGTTGGTATGAGATGTATTGGTCCAATTAAACTGAAGAAATCAGAAAAAAAAAGAAAAAAAAGAAAAGGAGTAAATGGGAGACTGGATATTCTAGTGGTATAAGATATGGTAGCACCTCATGTGGCTTCCTCTTCCTCCTGTTGAGGGGGCAGGGAGTCGTTTCAATAAGGAGAGAAGAAGAAGGGGGGGGGGGGGGGGGACATGGGGCACTACCACACCCACCCCTCTCCCATAAGAATAATTCCTGTGCTTAATAATTTAACCACTTCTTTTAATATGAACACATTTTTCATAGACAAGTACAGAAAATAAATTAGACACTGGAAATAAACACAAAAATGACTAACTGAATAATCACTGAAAAAAATGACGGGTTCAATTCATTAATAGCATACAAAACTACATACTTCAAAATTTGATTCCTCCTTTACTTCTCGAGTAGTATTAGAATCCAGTGTACCTAACCAAGTAAACCCATGGAAAAGAAGATACATTAAAGTGATCAAGTACAAAGACAGAAAGAAAGCTAAAAAAAAGTCCCAGATGTGAAAAGAATCAAAAGATTAGTCTTCAAACAAATGAACCACTTTTTGCCTATTTCTTTCAAACAGGAAATAACCTAGGTAGCCATGTCAGTGTAAAGCGACAACACATGCAAAGCAAGTGACAGGAAGAAACAATAATAACACAATCATAATTCAATATACATGAACACTTCTAACTATTCTCTTCTTCAAGGGCAAGGTCTCCAAGGGTTTCAAAAGATACATGGGTAGGATACATGGGGATCAACCAGCTGATTGGAACCCCTAAATCTTGATATGCAACATTGCGCATGGTGGGAGATCTCACGAGATATCTCGCTTTTTCAAAAAAGTGAGACGAGATGGAGATCGAGAGCAGAGAATCGGGATATCTTGCTCGAGATCTCGCCATATCTGGCTGAAATCTCAATTTTCGCCTTTTTTTGCAGATTTCAGCTGGATTTTCACTTGCAACTACTCTTAACACATCTACAACATCGAAGGAAGACCAATCATTCTCTACTTGCCTTATGAATTTATGATTTAATGACTTAGAAATCATACTTAGAGTTGTTTTCTGACAAATCCAAAGCCACCAATGTGTCCAAAAGGCCTTAAATAGGCTACATACCAAATTTCAACCCAATTGGGACCCTAAAACCCACCAAGATGGGCCACCGAGTCGACACCAAAAAATCACATATATCGACCGAGATCTCACTGAGATGGTCGAGATTTCAGTTTTTCAAGGTGGCAAGATCTCGCTCGAGAGCTAGATCTTCTACCATGACACCGTGCCTACATGTACAATCCTAGTTCCTAAAAGTGAACAATCAAGCAGCACATTTTCTTTGTAACATCTTGTCTTGTATATGTATATCATAATTATGGTGCTTATGGAACATCCATTGGACAGAGGAATCTTAGTTTGAACAAGGCATTATGGTCAAAAATATTTCCATGCCTTGGGCAGTTATCTAGTTGTCAAAAACATAAGCTCTCAAATATTTGACAACTAACCAGGAGGAGAATTTTTTCCCCCTTAGGTTTTTTTTTTTTTTTCTTTTGAGGGGTTGGGATGGGGGGGGGGGGGGGAATAGGAAGAACATGAAACAGCTTTCCTTTGTTGCTACCTGCAGATGTATGATGCAGTAAGAGGGATGAATCCCCTTATTCCTGCCAACAAAGCCACCACATGCAAACCTTTCCTGGGCAGGCAACATTGGTTGCAACACCTCAGACTTGCACAGACTGAGGTTTTTGCAGTAGAGAGCAGTAATTAAGGCAACTGATAAATCAAGCTCTATACATGGGGTAACATCCTTAAGAGGGTAACTTGTAACAGAGACCACTCCTTGAGACCAAAATCAGAGCACATAATTAGGCAGTGCAATTATTATCTTTTCCTACCAATACGTTGAGTAGTTTCTAGCAACATTGCAATGTCCATCAAACAAAACACCTCAAGACTAAGCACTTTCAAGGCTTCTGCCCCAAATCTTGATTTCAGAGATCTACTTTCTTCATGACACCTACTCTCTGTGATGTTTCAGGTGATTTTAAAACAGAAAATGGTTGATGTGACCCAAGCACTGTCATCCTTCAATGCTGATAAATTCAGCAGACGAACTGAAAACAGCAGTATCAGCCTATCTGCAAGACATCCACTAATGAACATCGGAATGACAGACATTCCAATTGCTATGGATGTGAAAGACCATCTTATAACTGTCTCTCCTTGTAAAAGGAAAACCATCAGACACAATATTCAGCTCTCGTAATTCTTCATCACCCTTCCCTGCCCCAATTCCAAAGAAAAATGGATGAACCACTCAGAAAGCAGATTGATAATCAAAAGTGGCCAAAACAGACCAGCATCATGCCCCCAACATTGATAAGAAAAGAACCAACCCCCATCCCCCACCCTATATATATACAAGAAATTTATAATAAGGTAATTAAGGAAAGATTAAAAAATATACAAATGTTAATCTACATGCATGCAATGCAAAAAAGTATAGAGGAGCCTAGGAGATGGTAGAGGCATGACTGTAGGCATGCCATCTCAAATCATTCCTCTATGAAATTGAGATAAAAAAGAGAAAAACAGGCCATTTGATCTCACATCTTTACTTTGCTTGGGTTCCCTTTTGGATTCCCCAAAAGATTAAAAGAACTTAAGAAGAAAGAAATAAGGCACTTACCATTAAAGAAAAAACTTGCTTTATTATATCAAAGAGAAGTTACAAAGAGAACACTAGTACAATAGAAGAGCACCATTGGAGAGACTTCTTTAAGAGAGCAAAGATAAGAGAAGAGTTCACGTAGGGGTGCCTTCTTTACAATAATCATATACCTATTTATAAGCAAATGGTAACACTATGCCTAATTACACATGGCATTTTTACAATCAAAGTAAAGACAAAGGACTAAAGGACATTTTTTTAGGGGACTATAATGTCCTTAGCCTTTAATAATATTTACATTCTTGTCCTTTTAGGTGTCACTTCAATTATTTAAGAAGATGATTTCATGCAACACCCTCTACATGTGTAGTTGTATGATATGCTGAGGACCTTAGATTTGATATTTTTTCAAGAACCGCCCCGTGGCATTCCACGTAGTATGAAACTATTGTTTTCCACATTGGTTTGGTTTAAGAGATTAACCTATATTTTACAAGCAGGGTTTTTGCCTGGCATATTTTTATCCTTAGCATGCTCAAGTGTGATAAACACTATGTTTTATAACCCGTGTTCAAGGTTAGCCGATTTTATACTAGCCTGATCTAATTTACCCAATATTTTATATATTGGAACAAAGAGAAAAGTCTCCTTGATATGTAGATTCTCATCATAGGGTGATTCCCTTACCATCCGTCTCACACCCAAATGACGTTAAACTTAGGGAATGGTTTTTGTGAACCTTAACAAAACCACAAGGATTTTGGCCCAATCCATAAAGGACCACATGGTTCATAGGACAACCATGTAAAATCTCATACTTGTCCTTAACCATTGATCTGGGTTACAACAGGATCCATGCTAATGCCAAGCATGTAAAATATTGGGTAAACTAGGCCAGACTAGTATAAAACCAGCTAAGCCTGAACATCGGTTATAAAACTTGCTTTATTATATCAAAGAGAAGTTACAAAGAGAACACTAGTACGTGGAATGCCACAGGGCGGTTCTTGAAGAAATACCAAATCTACGATCCTTAGCAAATCATACAACTACATGTGTAGAGGGTGTTGCATGGAATCATCTCCTTAAATAATTGAAGTGACACCTCAAAGAACAAGAATGTAAATATTATTAAAAGCTAAGAACATTATAGTCCCCTAAAAAATGTCCTTTAGTCCTTTGTCTTTACTTTGGTTGTAAAAATGACAAGTGTAATAAGGCATTAGTGTTACCATTTGCCTATAAATAAGCATGACTATTGTAAAGAAGGCACCCTTACGTGAACTCTTCTCTCATCTTTGCTCTCTTAAAGAAGTCTCTTCAATGGTGCTCTTTTATTGTACTAGTGTTCTCTTTGTACTTCTCTTTGATATAATAAAGCAAGTTTCTTTAATGATAAGTGCCTTATTTCTTTCTTCTTAAGTTCTTTTAATCTTTTCGGGAACCCGAAATAGAACCCAAGCAAAGTAAAAATGTGAGATCAAATGATCTATTTTTCTCCTTTTTAACTTAATTTCATAAAGGAAGGATTTGAGATGGCATGCCTACAATCGTGCCTCTATCATCTCCTAGGCCTCTCTATGCCTTTTTACATTGCATGCATGTAGATTAGCATTTGTATATTCTTTAATATTTCCTTAATTACCTTCTTGTAAATATACATATACGTACACGTATATGTATATGTATGTGTGTGTCTGTGTGTGCTTTGTGAACACACAGACTCTCCCATTGCCAAGAAGGTAAAAGCCCCTCAAATCAAGAAGAAAACCATGATAACCATCATAGAGATTATTAAACTCCCCTGCCAAAAGGGGTCTCCTCTCTGCACCAGCACCATTCCATCAAGCTGCCCAGGTGAACACCATGTCCACCACCAGCATCAAAAGATTCTATGGCTGTCTGAGGGAGAAATAGAAGGAAGTTCTGGTTTTTTCTTCTCAAACCAGCATCCTACAGGCATTTAATACATGAATACTAATTTTTAAATATGACTGAAGGCACCGGTTTTATCAAACATCACTTTCCAAATTACCCTTGCCATGACCCTAATACACTTTTAGTCATTTACCATTTGTGGAGCCCTAACCATGAGAGAACTAGCATACCACAAGGCAAAGGCCACGACTCCTTGAGATACGAGTCCAACCACACGAAGTAAAAGGGCAGAAAAAACTGAAGTCAAGTGATTTTAAGAAAGGAGAAGTGCCTTAAATGGTTGGGGCTATCATCTAATGTCCCAACATCCTGGAACAGTGCCAAGGCCATCATAAGGATGGCAATCTAGTAAAACAACTACCAAACAACAAGAAGGGGAAAAGCAGAGAAAACAAGGACAAAGAGAAACTTTTTTAAGATTTTCTATTTTAATAACACACGAGGTGCCAACTGAAAGCCGACAGAGTAAGCTTACCGGTCAAGGCTTCAACTAGAGGTTGGCAGCCAGCATGTGCACCTGGGATCCAGCAAATAATCAGAGGAAGAAAACCTTCAGACTAAGAACAGATTTAGACATGTCATGCCCTAGTCATCTGCCCACTTTTAAATGGCATCAAACAGTCTGGTCACCAATTTTGCAAATTTTCTTTTCTTGTCATGGCAGCTCAACCTACAATCTATTTGCTGGCTCCAAGCCTCCACAGAGAAATTCCTGAATTATTGATCCACTACTAGGATATATGCATTCATCGGCTGTCCTACATCCCTCTCTTTGCTTTTGACACATATAACAAAATATAAGCTCCCAGTCAGTGATCCTCGAGTCAATAGCCTCATTTGCCTTTCTACATATATTTTTTTCTTTATGTGAATATGATATGATTCTCTCCAGATGCTAGACGGAGAAAAGAATCAGTAAAACCCACTGCCACAAATTTGGAAACCTTTGTTTGGAAATATTTTAATAGGAGATAAATTTGACAGGAAAGCAACTCATTACAGAGGCATGCAAACTATTACTTTTGTCATATTCATGAGCCAATATATAAGGCAAAAGCCAAAAGGAGCCCCATGGGGTGCTTACCAATTGGGAAGCGTACTTTGTGAACTCAAACTCCCTAGATTTTTCTTCCTGGAGCTATATTTTTTAGCATTTACAAGGATCACAATAAAAAGAAGTTTAGATGTGATTCTCTAACACAAATAACTATGGCAAGAACCATTCTCAAAATTGACTGTGCAGTTCTATGCCGAAATGACAACAATGAGGTTATTACCATTTTCAGTTTGCATATGATCATGGCCAACATCTGGACCATCTGAATTGAAGCTTAAAATATTATCTGCCAGAACCTTTTCGTTCTTTGGCTCTCCAAATAAATGCTCAACTTCTATTACATCATCTTCCGACACGGGAAGAAAGGATCCATCTCCCTCAACCTAGACAAAGCAAGATGTAAGTATAGAAATGAAAGTTCGTGTACAAAGTTCGTGTACAATATATACATCCATCATTAGCAAGGGGAGTAGCCATTAGCACCTCAACCATGTTATCAACAACGTGGCATAAAGCCACAATCAACAACATCCAAAAGCAAGCTTACCACTTCAAGAAAAATTGAAGAAGCATGCTTGATCTTAAAGAGAATCATGGGAAGACAACCAATTCAGTATGGATTCATAATTCAGTACATGATACACAAATAAGAAAAACATTCTGTTCAGAAAATAAAACATTTTTAAAATACGTTCTCATTACATATATTTACCTTTATAACAAATTTTCTTGAGACCTTGGAGTTTTTTGTGTACAATTAATTGACAGGGATCAGGAAGAGTCTGCTACAGCAGTCATCAATTAGATACTGACTTTATATTAATCCTTTTGACTACATGTGGTCATACAATGGCAGACAATTCATAGCTATAATTAGAATTACCCTATACTTAAGGGGGCTTACCTTTGGCATGTTAAATGCAATTACAAAAACCTCACCATGAGACTTTTCACACCATAGTTGTCAAAGTGTTTGCCTAGGCGGCAAAGCAGTTTTTCAGCCGCTTTTTTTTTTAAACCGCTTAATTGACGACCAATCTGCAAAGGAACCTCTGTGCCCATCGGCAATAGAATGTGAAGCATAAGCCATACTCAACATCAAGAATCAATGAATCAGTAAATGCCTAGGCAAACGCTTTGACAACCATGGTTCGATGAGATGAACTTATATTTGTGTTCTTTTTCAATAATTTTTCATAATTATGATTCTTGAATGCTTATTTTTTTTGGATGAATGTAACTATTGAATATTTGTTTAGCTTATTATAGAAAGTAGTTGTATTGAAAAGTAGTTATATTGAAAATTTTTGACCCAACTGCTTTGGTCGCCTTATTGCCACCTAAACGCCGCTTTGCCGCCTTGTTACCTAGGCAGAGCCCCAATTGCTTTGGTCGCCTTTTAGCTTTGACAACTATGTCCCACACAAAGTAAGGAGGCAAGTGAAGATAATGGGTATCAAGTAGCTATAACTCAAAGCACCAATTGGAAGACAAAGCTTCAAAAACTCTTCATAAGCCAAAGCACCACACAAACAAGAAATGCCAATGAACAGCTTCCAAAACGTTCTAAATCAGCACAAGCACACAATATAGTTTTGTATCTGTCTATCTTTGTTTACTCCTTTGCATTTGTCGGTTGGTTGGGTTTTCTTATTCAGCACTACCTAATCCACCCTCCTCTTGAATTGCCATCAGCCCCACAAAACTGCACTTTAAGTTCCAAAGCCAATGTTTGAAGTCATATATAATTGATGTGCCTTGAGAAAGCAAATGATGTGTTTGGACTATCAGGAAGATCTCAAATGGATACTTTCCCAGGTCCTATACAGGCCATAGTGAGGTTTGATGAACCAACTATGGTTGTTAAAGTATGGGGCAGCTCATCTCCTTTTTGAGGGGTTCTGCAAAGCAGAAAAATAGAAAACAGTGATTTCAGCCAAATGGAATCAAAATACCACCATTCATGTGGCAGATTATTGGCAAACAAGGGGTTGTGAGACCACTAGTATTTTCTGGGGATAACAACCCCTTGATGGCAATGTAATTTAGAGTTAAGTAGTCAGCTCTAGTTAAATCCAATTAGATTAATCCTGGTCTAGTGGTTAAATCTATGAAGCAGCTCTCCATTTTTGCAATGTAAAAGAAATCAAAGAGCAGAAAAAAGGAAAAAAAACATTGATTGATTCTTAAATCCCACTAGAGTCCCAGCAAAGCTCTTGGGAAGAGGCATTATGTCGGTTAGTCTGTATTCTAACTTTCTAGTGAGCAGTTTATCACTTAGTAAAGATACAGGCTGCTGGACGACGAGTCAATGACTGCCTCTTTTCTCGCCCAGATGTTTCTTTTGATGTTTTTCAGGTCCTATTGCACAGCACAAGCCTGATGCTTATTCTTATTTTTTTAAAAGATTACTTGCACAGCACTAGTTAGGTAATGAGGAGATGATTAGGAAAAACAAGGTGTTGTGATACCAAGAATATTGTTTGGGAGATAATAAACAGTGATTGGGCTCTTTTCTGATATTATAGGACTATTTGGTCCATGGGGCTATTGCCAAAGTATTTTATGATCTTGTTGTGTCAGTGATGCACACCGGCCTCATTTTTGCCAACTGTAAAAGCACTTTTCTATGAAGAAATGAAGATATGTTACTGTGGCCCAGCATAATGGCCAGAACTTAACAGGAACACTTAACAATAGAACACCAACAATAATGCTATTAGGGAATCAAGAAAAATATCTGTTAGTACAGACAATAAAAATGAAAAAAAAATCCAATTACATGAGGCTTTTGGTAATGCTGCAAAGCAAATGAGGTAGCTTCCAAATACACATTAAAATGATTACAGAAAGCGTCTAATGAGGACATCAGTTGGTAGTTCCAAGTCTACCAATGATGCCGGTGTAGAGATCATCCCCCAACAGCATCTATGTGGATGGACGACGAGTTCGGAGGCTATCGGATTGCTAGGGTCCTATGGTTTGAAGAGGAGCACTGCTCATAGGCAGTTTGTTATTTTATTTTCGTGAGTCCTAGTGGGCTGGGTATTAGTTTGCTATCAAATTTTTTTTATTATTTTGTTATGCTTTGACTCCTTGTGGGATGGGCCTGGATTATTTTTGGCCCAATTTGGGTTATTGTGGTTTTGGATTAAAATTTTCTATTTTAATTGGGGTGTCCAATTTTGCCCTTAAATGTTAGAGTTGGGTAGAGAGTCATTCAGAGTTTTTCTTGGGAATTCAGTTGTAGGGTTGGGAGGGATTAATTATTTTTTATTTAAAGCCTTGTATGAGAATCGATAGAGGAATTGAATGAATGAATGAAAAACAATCTCTCTCTCTTGCACAAAACCTTCTTGTGGAGTGAACTCAATATCTCTCTCACCTAGTAAGTTTCTTCTTCTCTTCTCTTCTCTCTCTCTCTCTTGAGGAACAAGTTTCTTCTCCTTTATTCTGTCCAGTTTCTTTAATGCTTCTTTCTCCTTTCCATCTTCTTCTCAGTTCTTCTTCTTCTTCTTCTTTTTTATTTTTTATTTTTTATTTTTTTTATTACCTTTCCCTCTTCTTCTATTCTGTCAGGCAGATATTTCTGCTGTGTTCTTTTCTTTCTTTTCTTTTCTTTTTCTTCTTCTTCTCTCTTCACACTTCCCTGTACGGCAGCCTTGTTGTACTTCCCCTCTCTTAGTCCTGCTGTTCATTCTTGTGTTTAATCATCACCCAGAAATTCTTTCTTTCTTTTATTTTTGTTCCTTGGTATTATCTAACCCTGTTTTGCAGCCAGAGCCAACAGGTAACTTTATTAAGTCTCTCATTAAGTATTTCTCATTTTATATTTATTCCTTTTGCAGTAGTTTCTCTAAAACAAAAATTCCAAGGTTTGCTTTGCCTTGTTAATTGCTGAACTTACTGTTAGAAATCTGATATTGACTAGAAGAGCGCTCTTTTCTTTAGGTCTCTTGAGTCTTGATATTCTTGCATCCAATTTAGGGTTACGGTGCCAAGATCCCCATCCCTTGTTTCCCAGTTTATTTTTCTTAGTTGTTTCATTGGTTAGGACTTATTGTTCTTCCTCTACATTAATTGTCTTTTATCTGCATGCTTAATCGGATTACAGTTGCTGCCAATTCTTCTTCTTCTTCTTCTTCTTCTTCTTCTTCTTTTTGACTTCCTGCCAAGAATAGGTGCCTCCCTATAAGTCTAGTAGCCAACTTTGCAGGTTTGCTAGCCAAGGGTTTCTGCTGCATCAAATTTGGTATCAAAGCATGGTTTAGAGTGTCAACATTGTTGGACTTTAGGTTTCAGTTGTAGTATTGCTGGTTTTTAGTAGGGGGTAAACGGACCAGATTCGGATCGGATAGTGATAATACCATATCCACATCCTATTATATTCAGATAGATTCGGATAATATCCTATCGATTTTCGGACGGATTCAGTCGGATTCGGATGATAATCGGATATTTATTTTCTTAAGTAGATTTTTCTAAATGAGAATGAATATTGATTGAATACAAGTTTTCGACTATCTGTTTACATATTTACCATTTTATCTTTGAGGACTAGGTTTGAAATTTAAAATTCAGCGACTTCGGTAGCTATTTTGGTAGAAAATCTAGAAAAATAGTCACATATCACAGGTAAAAAAATTATAAAATAAGAAAAATAAATCTAAATAAGTAACTTAATCGGTTAATTTTCTCGGACGGATAATAATCGGTAAGAAAGGGGTATACCATATCCGCATCCTATTAGTAATCGGACGGATTCAGATACCCCTAGACGAATGCGGATGCAAATTCGGAAGCAGATTTCGGTTATCCATTTACACCCCTAGTTTTTAGGTTAGGTGTCTTTAGGTCAGTCCATGCATGGTAACTCGAAGTGGAAAAGAGTATTCCAATATGACTGGTTCATCGAGTGCCCAATTGACCCAACTGCTCCATCAAAATTGAGAGATTTTGAAGGTCATTAAAGCAACCCACGAGGAGTTAAATAACCAAAGGGCAAAATAGGTAGTCCAATCCACCAGTCCACCACCATTTAGGCCATAGAGCGTAATGTCCAGTCCCTAGCAACAAGACTTACAGCTTTAGAAGGACAGCAAGAGCAACAAGGACACAATGCTCAAGCCAACGGACCTAGGACTAAAAACTACCAAGTGGACCTCCAAAACTTTGACCACCGTTTCAAGGATCTTGATAGAATTGGGGATAATTTCCGGGGTCATGGCGAAGTAGAGGTAGAGGTAGAGGTTGTGGAGCACGTGGACACCTTGGACCTATGCTCCATGCAACTTATGAGTATAATGATGGTCTTTACACCGATGATAGAGTGTTCAACATTAGGACAGTAGTCAAAGTAGAGGCCCCATCTTATGATGGTAAAATAAATGCCAAAGTCTTACTACACCAAATTAGGCAAGGGGACAAGTACTTTGATTTTTATGATATATCTGAAGAGATTCACTTTAGGTTTGCTAAGATTAAGCTTACTGGAGCTGCTCAAGACTTTTGGACAGAATTAGAGTACCAAGAGAACAATCTAGGACTTAAACCAATGACCACTTGGGCTAAGACGCTGAACTTGTTGAATGAAATGAACACCCTAACGCAAGGGAAATTAATTGTGACCAAGTACATGGCCAAATTCAATGAGCTTAAGATTAGAAGTCGTCCGTGAGGATGTTAGAGCAAACACTTTCTAGGTTTATTACTAGACTTAACTCAGAAAAACGGTCACGACTTGCACCCCACTTAGTGTGAGATGTCCCTCAAGCCTCTAAGATTGCTCTAGAACTTGAGATGTAACTTTTCCTCAAAAGAAGAGCTTTCAGCCCGAGAAATCTAGTTTCCGAAGGTCTACCCCTAACACTAACACTACCAATTTCCAAAGTCCCCCTATTAACCTATAGCATACAATTGACAAGGGTGGCATTTTGGGAGCTCTCTCCATGAATACAAGTCAGCTCCAATGTTTCAAATGCCAAGGATTTAGATATGTTGCTAGGGAATGCACCACTAGAAACCTTTATATTGGAGGGCAAGACCATAAGGACTCAGCCCAAGATGATGATCAGGAGTCTAAGTATGAGAACCATAGACCAGATGAGAACATATCTGATTAGAAGCTTGATAATATAGAATTATAGATGGGTCTAGGCTTGGAGTTGTGCATTGTATGGTATCACAACCCATAGATACTGATGACTAGCGATGAACCAATATTTTTATTACCTATACCTACCACCAAGGTAAGAATTGTCGGGTTGCCATAGATAATGGAAGCCACATAAATGTAGTAGCCCAGAGTGTTGTTAACAAAAAATGGGGCTCAAACCAAAGGCTCACCCCAAACCATACAAGGTTGCTTGGGTAGATCAATCTACTACCCTTGTTACTCTTAGATGCTTAGTTCCCCTAAATTTTGCTGGTTATAAGCAAGGAATGAAATTTTGTTCATCTCGCCCGGTTCGCTAGGCAGCAAACCGGGCGAAATGGCCCCTAAGATTTGCCAAATTTTGACCTCGATTTTGAATGTATTTTTGGTCATTTTAAACACAAATTTGATGCCTATCCTAATTTGGTGCTGATATATAGTAAATTTGAATTATTTCCTATAAATTCTTCCATTTAAATTCTCCTGCTTATCCACATTTAACATGTTACCTTCTAAGGCCTGAATCATTCGGACATAATTGGAATGATTATCCGTTCACTCTGAAGATTCTATTACAAAATCCCTTCATAATTCAAATTGTTTCCATAAATTATTCACGTATATACTCTTCCCTGATCACATTTGGTATGTTGACTTTTGAGGACTAAATCACTAGAATATAATTAGTAAGATTGCTCATTAATTTTAAAGATCTTATATAAAATGTCTTCCTAATTTGAATTATTCTATGTAGATTATCCTCCTAATTACATTTAGCACATTACCTTTTGAGTCTTGAATCATTGGGATAGAATTGGTAAGATTGTCCATTGATTCTAAGTATTTTGGTGTAGAATCGCAAGAGAAATCGCCTAAAAATTGCAAGAATAGCATAAAAATTAAAAAAATAATAATAATAATAAAATATCGATATTTTTTATATATCGCGATATTTCGGGATATATCGCTAAATATCGCAAATATCGGTTTCGGGGCCCTTTTCGGTTCGCCCCTTACCGATATCACCGAATTTTCGGCGATAAAATGTTCCATGGTTATAAGGATAGAGTGTTGTGTGACATCTTAGAGATGGATGTTGCGCACATCATTCTAGGGAGACCATGGTTATATGATAGGGATGTCACCACCTATGAGAGTTCTAACATTTGTATCTTTGAATATAAAGGGAAAAATATCCAATTAACACCCTAGCGCCCCAAAAAAGATTAAGCTTGTAGAGTACAAGGGTAGTACCACAAAAAAACTTGCTATAAAACACTTGGCATACTAAATCAGCAACAATTTGAAGTTGAGTGCAAAGAATCAGGAGTTGTTTATGCGCTAGTTGCCTTACAAAGTAACCCAGATACGTATCACACATCCGATAAATTTGTTGAGGTTCTAAGAGTGGTGCAACCCTTCGTAGAGGAGTTTAGGCAGTTGTTTCCCGAGGAAATACTAGATGAATTACCACCTATACATGATGTCCAGCACGTAATTGACTTAGTCCCCAATTCCTAATTGTTAACCTTACCCAATATTGCATGAATCACAAAGAACATGCTGAATTGAAGCGGCAAGTAGATGAATTGCTTTAAAAGGAATCATTAGGGAGAGTCTTAGCCCTTGTGCAGTATCTGCCCTACTCAAGACTACTCAAGAAGGATGGTACTTGGCGTATGTGTGTAGATAGTGGAGCCATTAATAAGATTACCATTAAGTATAGTATTCCCATACCTCGGCTTCATGACATGCTATACGATGGTTGGTTCATCAATCTTTTCTAAGATTGATCTTAAGAGCGGATACCACCAGATTAGGATTAAACCTGGGGATGAATGGAAGACGGCCTTTAAGACAAAGGATGGCCTCTATGAATGCTTAATTATGCCTTTTGGCTTAACCAACGCACCTAGCACGCTTATAAAAGTAATGAATCAAGTGCTACAACCATTCAATAGCAAATTTTTAGTGGTTTACTTTGATGACATCCTCATCTACAGTAAACCCCGACTTCCCACTTAGATCACTTGTGTCAAGTTTTCCAAATGCTTCAATGAGAAAAGTTGTACGCCAAATCTCAAAAAGTGCACACTCATGAGTGGTCAAGTCATTTTCTTAGGATTTATCATGTCAGCACAGGGAGTATCTACTGACCCTGAGAAAGTGTGAGCCATGTTGAGTGGCCAGAACCGACTAACATCTATGAGGTGCGAAGCTTCCATGGCTTAGCTACCTTTTATAGTAGGTTCATCTACTAGATTAGTACAACTATGTCTCCTATCACGAATTGCATAAAAAATAGAGTTTCAATAGACTAAAAGTGATGAGAAGACTCTTAAAGAGATTAAGAAGTTGATGATGGAGGCTCCAGTCCTACACCTCCTAGATTTCTCTAAGGTCCTCAAAGTCAATTGTGAGGCATTTGGCATTGGGATAGGTGGTGTCCTTAGTCAAGAAAGACATCATATTGCATACTTTAGCGAGAAGCTTTATGAAGCCAAGCAACGCTATTCCACTTATGACAAGGAAATCTATAAAGTTGTCCAGGCCTTGCGCTATTGGCGCCATTATCTATTATAGCAAGAATTTGTGTTATACTCTACTCACCAAGCGCTGAAATACTTAAGTGCACAAAAGAAGTTAAATCAAAGGCATGCCAAGTGGGTTGAATTTCTACAATAGTACACCTTTTGTTCTCAAACATCAACCTGGCGTTGAAAATACTGCTGCCAACGCACTGAGCCCAGTCAATACGTACCTCCGCCGCACAAATGCTACAAGTCGGGTCAACACACTACTTCAAACAATAAGCATTGAGGTTATAGAATTTAAGCAAATCAAGGGCCAATACCCACTTATCGTAATTCTAGTGAGGTATTCTCTTCCCTAAGTGAAGATCCTCCTATTAGCAGCTTAAATTACCTACTAAGAGTTGGTTTCCTTTTTAAAGGAACCAAATTTTGCATTCTCAGGATCTCACTTAGAGATTTCCTAACCTAGGAATTGCATGTTTGGGGAGTTGCTGGTCATTTTGGTCCAAATAGGACTATTAGCCTAGTAGAGGACTGATTTTACTAGCCACGACTCCAAAGAGATGTTGCTAGAGTAGTGAGTCAGTGTAAGACAAGTCAGACCGCTAAGCAACAGAGACAGAAAACAGGGTTGTACACTCCCTTGCCTATGCCACATGCTCCGTGGCAAGACCTTAGTATGGACTTTGTGCTTGGCCTTCCTAGGACTTCGAGACAACATGATTCTATATTTGTGGTAGTAGATTGCTTCTTGAAGATGGCTCATTTCATTCCTTGTTCTAAAACCTACGATGTGTTAGTTGTTGCAAAACTCTTCTTCCACGAGGTTGTCAAGTACCATGGGTTACCTAATGCAATAGTGTCCGACAAGGATGTTAAGTTCACCAATCACTTTGGCAAACTCTATGGAGAATGATGGGAACCAAACTCCGTTTCTCTTCTGCATTTCACCCCTAGACCGATGGTCAAACCGAGGTTGTTAATAAAAGTCTAGGGAATTTGTTTCGTTGTCTAGTAGGGGAGTACTTTACTAGTTGGGACAAGGTCCTTATCCAAGCCGATTTTGCCTATAATAGTTCCAAGAACCAAACCATTGCTCTATCAACTTTTGAGGTTTGTCTACGATACCAGCCCAAGGCTCTTATATACCTTATTCCAGCTATGTCCAGATCAAGGACTTCCCCCATCAGTAGAGTCTTTTGTGCAGCACATATATAATTTACATGCAAGTATAAGACAACAAATAACACTGAGTAATAATCAATATAAGTCCAAAGCTGATGTGCATCAACGACTACAAGAATTTGAAGAAGAAGGTGTGGTGATGGTTAGGATCAAGACCATAACGTTTCACTAAAGGAAAAGTGAGCAAGCTACATGCTCGTAGTGCAGGACCATTCTAGATTCTTAAGAGGATATGATCTAATGCCTATGTCCTTGATGTGCCCGCTAACATGGGGATCAGTAATATTTTCAATGTGGAGAACCTTGTCCCCTTCCATGGCAATCCTACCACTCCATCTTTTTATCCAGATGACCTTGACACCCTCCCCTTCATCCTTGGTGACCTTGCTGGTAAGACCCCTTCAGTACCACCTATACCTAAGTTTCACAATAGAGCTGAAGTAGTTAAGGAGATCCTTAATGAGAGAGTTACAGCTACAGAAGAGGGAGGTTATAAAGAATTATTAGTTAAGTGGCGTGGACAGCCTGAGATTGATAGCACTTGGATCACCATGGAGGACCTACAACGACTTGACCCAGACATGCTTGAATACCACCAGAGCGCTAATCCACCTGAGATTAATTCTTCAAAGTCGGCGAGAGTTGATGAGGACATCAATCAACAATTCCGAGTCTACTAGCAATGCCGGCGTAGAGATCATCCCCACGACAGCGTCTATGTAGATGGACAACAAGTTCGGAGGCTATTCAAAATTGCTAGGGTCCTATGGTTCAATGAAGAGCATTGCTCATAGGCAGCTTGTTATTTTATTTTCTTGAGTACTAGTGAGTTGGGTATTAGTTAGCTATTGATTTTTTATTTTTTTTTAATTTTGTTATGCTTTGAGTCCTTGTGGGCTGGGCCTACATTATTTTTTGCCCAATTTTGGATTGCAGGTTTGAGTTAAAGTTTTCAAATTTATTTAGGGTTTCCAATTTTGTCCTTAAATGTTAAAGTTGGGTACAGAGTTATCTTGGGGTTTTCTTGGGCATTCAGTTGTAGGGTTGGCAGGGACTAATTCTTTTTTATTTAAAGCCTTGTATGAGAATTAATTGAGGTATTGAATGAATGAATGAATGAAAAATGATTTCTCTCTCTTGCGCAAAACCTTCTTGTGGGGTGAACTCAGTATCTCTTTCACCTGGTAAGTTTCTTCTTCTCTTCTCTTCTCTTCTCTCTCTCTCTTGCGGAACAAGTTCCTTCTCCTTTATGCTGTCCATTTTCTTTACTGCTTCTTTCTCCTTTCCATCTTCTTCTCAATTCGATTTTTTTCCTTTTCCTCTTCTTCTATTCTATCCGGCAAATATTTCTGCTATGTTCTTTCTTTATTTATTTTCTTTTTTTCTTGTTCTTTTTTTATTTATTCTCTTTTTTCTTCTTCTTCTCTCTTCACACTTCCATGTATGACAGCCTTCTTCTACTTCCCTCTCTTAGTCCTGCTGTCAATTCTTGTATTTAATCAACAACAACAACAACAATAAGCCTTGTCCCAACTAAATGGGGTCGGCTACATGGATTCTTGCCTTCCAATCAGTTCTGTTCGAGGCCATGCTAGATACTACGCTTATGCTATGCATATCCTTTCTCGCCACTTCTCTTAAGGTTATCTTAGGTCTACCCCTAGCTCTTCTAGTTCCTTCAATCTAGATTATATCACTTTTCTGTACAAGGGCATTTATAGGTCTTCGTTGAACATGGTCATGCCACCTCAAACGACTTTCTTGAAGCTTATCACTTATGGGAGCTACTCCCAAATCAACTCTAATATGATCATTCCTTATCTTATCCATCCTATTTTTGTCACTCATCCATTTTAGCATCCTCATTTCTGCCACACTCAATTTATCTATAAGATTCTTTTTAACAGCCCAACACTCTATACCGTACATCATAGCTGGTCGAACTACGATCCTATAAAATTTTCCTTTAAGCTTTAATGGAATACACCGATCACACAAGACCCCGGACGCACCTCTCCACTTCATCCACCCTATTTTAATTCTTTGGGAAACATCATCCTCTAAATCACCTCTTTTACTTATGATTGAACCTAGGTACCTAAAACATTCATTCCAAGGAATCTCCTTATCATTACCCCAAAAAAATATTATTTCTTTTATTTTTGTTCCTTGGTATTTTCTAACCCCTGTTTTGCAGCCAGAGCCAACAGGTAACTTTATTGAGTCTCCCATTAAGTATTTCTCGTTCTATATTTCTTCCTTTTGCAGTAGTTTCTCTAAAACAAAAACTCCAAGGTTTACTTTGCATTGTTAATTGCTGAGCTTATTGTTAAAAATCTGATATTGACCAAGACAACACTCAATTGCTATTGATATTCTTGCATTCAATTTAGGGTTACGGTGCCAAGATCCCCATTCCCTTGTTTCCATGTTTATTCTTGTTTAGTTATGTTCATTAGATAGGACTTATTGATCTTCCGCTGCATTAATTGTCTTTTATTTGCATGCTTAATCAGATTACAGTTGCTGCCCGTACTTATTCGTCTTCTTCTTCTTTTTCCTTTTTCAGACTACTTGCCAAGAATAGGTGCCTCCCCTATGAGTCTAGTAGCCAACTTTGTAGGTTCCCTAACCTAGGGTTTCCCCCGCATTAGTGTCAGTCTAAGACTAAAACCAAAAATAGCCTGCATGATGCCTTCACATTTTGGGAGTAAATGAACTCAAGAAACAGGAAGACAAACATATTCTAGCCTCAGTTTATTTACGGCACCTCATACCTGAACAGGTTCGTGCATCAACGTGTTTGCTTTTTCAGTTGGAATCATGGAAATCTCTTCCCCAGAATTTAGCATCATATCTGACACAAAGCTTCGTTCCCAATTTCCGTACATTTCATTAAATTGTCGGCACTCTGAAGAACCACAAAGAAAATAGAAGCACAATTTCGTAACTAATAATTTTAAAAATTAATATACAAAGGCAAATGGTGACAATGCAATATATACATCAGTAAGTTCAAATGGCACTGGTTATTATGATACCTAGTAATCTACTACAGTTAAAACTGTAAACCAATAACAGAATAAGGAGGAATGCAAGCTAATTCCATTTAAGTACCTGTAACCACCACAATTGAGTTCATCCATTATAAGCACAAAAGTAAGTAAATTTTCGGCAGTTACCTTTACTTTTTTGCGATTATTTTAGTGTATACGCCGCTGCCCACTTTATGATGCAACCGCGAAATCTCTCTCATACCTCAAGTAACATCAATCCGTATATTAGTTCCTATTCCACTCATCCTTGCATGTCCATGCTATCAAAGAAATGCAACAGCATCGACAATACAAACTCAAAATAAATTCAGAAATATAAGACAGGAGGAGGAAAAGAATATTGAACTTCCATGTTTAAAAAATCCTAGAAAACAATCAGACTAAACGAAATGCTTAGAAAACCAAAATCAAAACAGACAGCGACACACTGAAAATTCTAAGCTACAAGAACTAGTTAAACGTGAGAAAAACAAAAAGAACTCAAAAATAAAAAGAAGAACATGAAAATCGGAAACAGCTAGAAATCGCGGGAAAAAAGAATCGGAATCGGGAAGTGAGAGCAGATATCGAAGAAGAAAGATTGAATAAGAGAATTCTGAAAAGAAATGCAGATCTTACCTCGTGTTGTCAGTGAATGTTAAGCGAATGTTCCAAAACGAAAAAGCTAAAACCGCCAAAAGGTAAGCAACTGTGAGAGAGAGTGAGAGAGTGAGAGAGAGAAAGAAACGAGTGGGAAAATAAAGCACGCACCAAAGGAGCCCTTAGTAAGTTATATGGAGTGAAGCGAAGCTGGAAAACGAAGGACGAAGGTTGCTTTCAGGCTTTTAGCTTTCCGGGTCCGACGGACACGAAAGATTTCAGAAAGTCAAATCAGAAAATTGGTTGGAATCCGCTGTTTGGCCACGCGGAAACTAAAATGACGGTTACCATCGCGTCGCATGGTACGGGATAGGAAGATAGAGACGGCGCCATGATCTCCACTCTCCAGTCGCTTTAGAATCTTCTACGAATAGAAGCGAAACACAACAGGGAGCTAGTTCAGTGGTTTTAAGTTTTAACTTTTAAACCAATATCAGGTCCTTTTTTAGCAGTAAATTCTTGTAAATGTGTAAGATGTGTTTTAACGTCACATCAAATGATTAAATTCAATTACATGTCACATCAACCAACTCTTTGATGTAATTTATAAATAAATTTCAACTATTTGATATGATGTTGAGACACGTGTCACCATCATTTCTCACTAATAAATTTTTAGTGTTCTAGCTCACTCTTCAACAATTTAATACTCATGTCTGATTATTTTCTATTTTTTTATTTTTGTAATGAGTAACTGTGTCCTTTTTTAGTTGAATATTAGATTTTTACGGGCTTTGTAAACTATATTAGGCCTCTAGTGTAACCACACTAATAGAACCAATGTTTGTACTAGTAGTCCAGCTTACGTAGGTGGAACTCCAAAATCCAAGTATAACGGGAGAAACAAGATAGCCACTATTGCATCCCCTATTTCTATTACAAAAAAAAACCCAAATTTATTTATTTATTTATTTATTTATTTATTATTTTAAAAAAAAATTTAAATCGAATTTAGGAAGAATAAGTGGAGACCTTACACAAGAAACACAACCCGCTTTCATATCAGACAAGAGGCTTATGATTTATGAAAATTCTTACCCCCAAGGGGTGGCTCATATCAAGACCAAGGCTTCCACATAGTGATTTATGCAAAATTGCCGATTGGAGAAACCTGGACCAAAAATTCCCCTCCCCAAACAAACAACTACTCACAAGAATAATTTTTTGTTGTTTACCCAAAAAACAAATTTTTTCTAACCCAAAAAAATAACAATAACAAATTTTCGTTTACCAAAAAATTAGATTTTTGTAAAATATATTAAAAAATAGTAATTAATTTTAAACATTGTTTAGATTTTTTTTTTCTGTGAAAGCTGAACACATTGGAATCTTCCATCATACATAGCTTTAATTTTCTAAAACTCTTGGGTTACATCCTTGTGTTATACTGCCATTAAAAGTAGATTGACCCAACAAGTTACAACAACTTAAAGATGATAAAGAAGTGACAGAAGACACAAGGTCTCAGACTCTCAACAGCAGAGGCATCGAATGCAGCGGCCATAGCCTAAATGGTATTAAGAGTATCTGGTTTTAAAATGGGAAATCAAAGATAACAAAAATGAACAGTCAAATGCAATGATGTTGCCAAATATAATAGTAAGATTGTACTACTCGTCAATGTAGGGTTGGTAGAGTGGTAAGATTTATATTTCTCAATGGAGAGGTCATGAGTTCGTCACTTATGGAGGACAAAGTTCCCTCTGAGAATGTAATCGAGATACGTGTAAGTTGCCTTGGATGAACCTCAGCCACAACACAACCAAAAAAAAAAAAATTGTAATACCCATCTTGATAGAAACAACATGATCCACTATATTCAAGACTGTGTGCAAGTTAATTTTCTCGGGTGACACTGTAATCCCAAGCATAGTTTGGGTAATTTCTTTGCAATTTGGTCGTCCTAGAGAGATTGAAAGATTGAGCACCACCAACACCACTTGGCATAAGAAAAGAGAAAACGAGGCATTAAGTCTTTCAGTCTCGAAATATATTGCTGAGGATAAACTAGAATTTTAACTATTAGGATAATCGGTTTTAGGGTTGTAAATGGATAATTGAAATTTCAAATTTACAGCTATATTTATTTTTGGATATCCAAATTCGAGTCTGATTACTAATAAGATGTGTGTTCGTACATGGTAATATCCTTTACAAGCAATTATTATTATTTGAGTGATTAGATTATCTAATTAAGTTACTTTGTTAGATTAGTCTTCTTATTTTTTATTTTTTATTTTAACTTAAGATATGTGTATTTTTTTTTAGATTTTCTCTTAAATTTATTAAGGATATTTCTGAGTATTTATGGCAACACACAAAGATGCACGGCCAACTCCAAGGTTGCCTTAGCCACCATCTTATCTCCAACACTATAGGATCTTTAGAGTTCAACATTATCTTAAACACCATCATCAACAATTTGAAATCCTAATTACAATCTTATTTCCATGCTTCCAGCACTAGAGAATACAATTAATCATGTAAAACCTCAGTTGATTTCACGTAAATGTTCTTTTGAATACTAAAATTCCACTTGAATGCAAGAGTCCTAGACTTGCGGTGATTTACATGAGATGTCAAATGTATCACACTCAAAATGATTACGGACAATCATATCATTGCCTTTGTGGACGTATGTTGCTCAATTCATTTGAACCATATAAAACAGTCACTAAAATTCTCTCTCTCAACCCTAATTCGAATGATTTATGACAAAAATAAGTGCAAATGAATATCAATAGTGAAAAAAACGTAAGAAAATAAAAGACTAAAAAGAGTTGAAATAAAATAAATAAAAAATAGGAAGGGGAAGATGCCAAATTATTAATTTCAAGCCTAAACCTTCTAAGTAAAATGGTAAGAATGAAGAATGTCAACGATAACCGAAAACTTGTATCCATTATGTGTTTATACTCATTTAGAAGAATCTGTATAAAATAATAACTATCCAGACATTCTATTGAATTCATCTGAAAACTTAATAAGATATTAGCTGAAGCCGTCCTAGTATAATATGATGCATATATGATATTGCCACAATCCGATCCAAATCCTATCCCCTACACCCCCTAATTGAAGGTAAGAATAGTCTAGTGTTTTAAAAGAATATTTAACAGTAAAAAATAAAAATCATGTCCGATCTATTAAATCAAACTTCTTGATAAAAGAATAATTATGGATTCCGAATTCAAGACAAATTCTTATAATAATTCTCTTTCCAAACAATTCTTATAAAATAAATGTATACTCGCAATATTATTGAAATGTTTCATTTGCAAGGAGCGAAACTCCCATTTATGGGTTTGCTTTAAAGATGGAATATACAAATTGCCATCAATTATAACCCAAAAAGAACTAGATTCGATGAACAACATAAAGGAAGAATGAAGGAAATATCTTATGGAGGCAATTGTATTTTCTTCGGCAGATATACTTTCAAGCACTTGAACTTGCTTGGATTGCATCTAGACAAATAGAAGTAACGTGGCAAGCAATGACATGATAGAACCCGAATTGCTACCTACGATCTTGAAGCTTACACGACATGCTTTCCAAAATCACTCTCAATCAATCCAGATCAATAGAGATTTGCTAGTACGGAAATTAGAACGAACCCTGTGGCCCTATTCTGGTTTTTTGGTAGGGCACAGGGCCGTCGGGGGGAACACAGGCTGCTCCCCGACGGCTTCCCAACCACACAAATACGTGGAACCCACAGGTGAAAAATACTTTTTAAAAAAAAATTTAAAAAGAACTTCAAATTTTCACCTTTGGACCCCACATGTTTGTGTGGTTGGGAAGCCGTCGGGGAGCAGTCTGTGCTCCCCAGACGGGGTGAGGATCCAGACTCCATGGATGGACACTGGAAGATGCAGATACATAGAAAATCAACCAAATACTACTCTCTAAGATTAGTGGTTCAACGCTTTAGCACCTGTATCCACCGATTCCAGTGTAAAGTTTGGACAAGAATTATAATTAGGGAAAATTTCTTGGTCATATTTAAAAAAACATTTCCTCAATAAAATATTTTTATATTTTTTTCCTCGAGTTTTATTAAAAAAAAAACTAAAATCCCCCAATCCCAAATTTTATGATAATTTTCCCGCCTCACTAATATTTTACCATAAACTACTTAAATTATCCTCAAGTCCTTCATTGCAAATGATAAAACCATTATCATACAAATGATAATGAGAACTGAAAACTACAATAAACAAGATGTTATACCTAAAATTGCCAGAAAATTGAAGAAATTGATAACCACTTCTAACAAAGTTTTTATATGAAGGCAACTTGAGTCGGAATCGTGATAGAATATTAATTGTGCAGAAAAAATTATCATGAAATTTAAAATTTAGTAATTATTTTAAAAATATAATCCATTTTAAGTAAAAAAAATTTAAAAATATTTCATTGAATAATTTTTTTTTTTTTATTTTTGGTCAAATCTGACCATCTCAAAAAATTTCCCTTGTAATTACATGTCATAGCTGTAATCTTGAAAGTCTAGTTTTACATTTATGATTTTCTGTTGGAACATAAATTGGTCGTTGGGAGTGTTTTTTAACTTACCCTCATCAAGACCCCTGTCCTGAGTCAACTTCTCAAGGCTGTCTAGCTTCTTCATTCTTGTTTCTTTAGCCAAAAAGAAAAATAACTAAATAAATTTCAAGGGATTGTGCAAAGAAATATCCGTTTTGTGCATCAAGGCAGATAGCAGCACATGGAGAAAATCAAGTGTAAGACTGAATTCTCAATTCTGGCTTTGAACCTATGTCTGCATTCTTTGCTCTCCCGAAGAGTCCTCACCAGGTATCAAGCCTCGGATCTTAACATCATAATAAACTTCTTCAACTCTTCTTAGGTCATACTTTAAACCTGCCAAAGATTAAAAAAATAGAGTCTCATGCATAGCCAGTACCTCTTATCCACAAGAATCTGGCCAAACTTATAGCAGACTAGTGCAAATACAATTCTACTTATCTTAGCAAATCTAATGTTAAAGATTTAATATTGTAGAAAGAAGCAGCATAAACAATAGCTTACCATCAAACTTCTTGCGTAGGAAATCATTTCGGAGATTAAGCATCCGGAAAGAAGCATTGAGTTCAGCTAAGAACTTCAACACCTTTCTTGGGCAGTCATAGTCTCCCGCTGTCACTCGATTCACCACATATCGGGGCTGCAACATACCACCATTTTCAAATTAGTATCAATCCACTGGATGGGATCAGCTACAGCAAGATCCAAAATGTCCACTCAGATTAGGAACAATAGTTGCAGAGCAAGGCTGTAAAAATTCTCAACGTTGCATCATATTTCATATTCCAAATTGCAAGAACACTTTCCAACATTGGAAGGAACATATGATAGTGTGACTAGAAGCTGCTGCATTAGTGTCTATGACTTTAACTGGACTACTGAGGCTGCCACATTAATAAATTAAAGGCTATATTGTCCATTCATATGGCCAATAAAACTAAATCTGACAAGGCACGGAAAACAGAGATCATGGATAACCCAGTCTTTTACTTTTGGTAGAACTATCATAGAAGCATTTCTGTTTCCAACTTTACAGTGCTTAACAAGCATAGTACTTTGAAAACATAGACCAACCAAGCCTGCCATCCTGCACCAACTCTACCTTTACAGAATCGTTGTGGAATGCAGCACCTAGCAGTAAAACAAGCAACCCAACAGGAACTCAGTTCAGTTAAACGCATCTTCCTATGTAGAAGCTTGGGAATTGCCTTTTCTATATCACTTTAGAAGGTTGACAACAGCACCACAATTACAAGCAGCCAATTGGATCTCAGCAGGGATTTTAACACAGCTATGCAATAGATCTCTTTCTAATTATGGTGAAGCCAATACTAGAGAATCTGTACATATCATAGAAAAAAACTGATGGATTGATATTCGTGAAAATTCCCAGATTAAACCTAGGGGTTAACTCCCCTTTTTTGGGATGAATGAGCATACCCCTTCAAATATGAACCAGGGTATCATTTGCATTGAATGGTGTCAGTCTTAACATGAAACTATTGGAGTGATTTGGATATACTCCAAGCATAACATACTTACAGTGAGTATTCAATTACTTGAATCCAATAGAATATATTTTTTTTAAGAATGACTCAAATGACTAGAAAGAAATGCAATTATCGACTAGTTGATTAGACATTGGATACCCTCCATTTTTCAAGCTGAGTTTGGTTAAGCGGAGCACCAATTAGAAGAAACCTTAACTTTCTAAATCCCCACAGTACTTTTTTTGGGGGAAGGGGGAGTGACGTGACCACAAAGACCCCCAGCTAAAACCCTAAGTGGGGCCCCCTGGATGGCTCCAGGAAGCCCCCATAACCAGGCTGAACCCCCAAGTAGGGTAATTAGGTTAGGGCATTTCTACCCATCTTTCCTTGCTGGAATTAATTCCAGCTTCAGTCCTAGAGTCCAATTTGAGTTTTATTTCTTAACTTGAGTTTGTTTGGAGTCAGTTATTTCTTGGTTATCTTACACTTTAACATGTGTCTTTAGAGTTTTAAGTGAAAAATAATTCGGGCATGTGCTTATTGAAGTTAACTTATAAGGCTTATTTTAAGCATGCATCTTTAGATCTTTGGATTCTAAGTCAAGAGTTCAAATTAGGCGGTGGGATCCTAGTTTGTTAAGGAATCTCACTTGGTTTTAAAGTCTTTTAGTAGGCTATAAATAAGCCTACCTTTTCTTTGTAAGTTTTCAAGTTCTGATTGAATAAAATAAAGTGTCTTTGTGGAACACAGGGTCGTGGTTCTCTTCGGGAGGGTCATGGTGGATTTTGAAGAGTTTCAGGTACAATCAGCAGCTAATTTCCATTCACAGCAGCCATTAGCCCTCTACAGAAGCTCCTTAACAAGTAAACCCCCAGCCCCATTGTCTTCCTCCTTCCCTACCCACACAAGCCTTCCCTTCCCCTGCCCCTTCATTCCCAGCCCCTCCCCTGCCTCTCCTCTGTTCTGCACAACCCCAGCAGACCTTTCCCCTTGCTGCTGCACCTCAATAGCAGCTTCCCCACCCCTATGACTCCCCTAACCCCTGTGACACCTCCCGCCCCTCCCCCACCTTTCCCCTACCCTACGGCTCCCATTCTCCCCCCTCTTAGCCTCGCCTTCCCTGCAGCAACATCAGTACCCCTCCCTTATTAAACCCTAGTCCCCACCCCTTTGCCTCCCCTTTCCCTCTTACTTGGATCACAGAACACTCTTTAACTCCATACCCACTCTCAATTTCATCTAAACCCCAACTCTTTAGAATTTCTGCACTTCCACTTCATCATACAACAACAATAAGCCTTGCCCAACTAAATGGGGTCGGCACATGGATCTGCCCTCCAACGTCTTGAGGCCAGCAGATACAAGGCCTAAGCTATACATATCCTTTCTCACCACTTCTCCTAGGTTATCTGGTCTACCCCTAGCTCTTCTGTTCCTTCAATATGGATTATTCACTTCTCCATCGAGCATTTATAGGTCTCCATTGCGTGGCCGTGCCTCACGACTTTCTTGCTTTCACTTTGGGGCAACTCCCGGCCACTCTATATGTCGTTTCTTATCTTATCCATCCTAGTTTTGCCACTCATCCATCTTAGCATCCTCTTTCTGCTCCGGTTTATCTTTGATTCTTTTCGCCCCCTCCGTCATCATAGCTGGTCGACCGGTCCTATTTTTCCTTTGCTTTAATGGAATCGCCGATCACATAAGCCCCGGCGCACCTCTCCACTTCATCCACCCCATTTTATTCTTTGGGAACCTCATCTTCTAAATCACCTCTTTTATTTTGTTGAACCTAGGTACCTAAACAATCACTCGAGGATCTCTTTATCGTCAAGTATCACCACCTCATCATCTGCCCGATCATGCTAGTTACAAACTAAATGTCTGTCTTCGATCTACTAAGTTTAAAGCCTTTTGATTCCAAAGCTACTCTCCAGGATTTTAATTTGGTATTAATCCCCACTTTGGTCTCATCGGTCAACACAATATCATCCACAAAAAGCATACACCAGGGGACCTCATCTTGAATGTCTTTGGTTAATTCATCCATTACCAGTGCAAATAGATATGGGCTTAAAGTTTACCCTTGATGTAGCCCAACTATTATCGGGAATTCATTACTTTGTCCCCCCACTATTCTAACACTAGTCACCGAACCATCATACATATCCTTAACTATATCTATATATTCACTTGCAACACTTCTTTTCTCTAGTACTTGCCAAATTAACGCTCTAGGGACTCTATCATCTGCTTTTCTAGGTCATTACCACTTCATCATCTTCCTCTAAATTTCTGCAACTTATTTTTCAGACTTCTGAAACCTAAATCTCCTGTAAATTCAGACCCTCCCCTATGTTCCAGAATCATTAAAATAAGGTCTGAACAGTCAAGGCAGCAAGCACAGCCCCTCTCCCGCCCTACCTGAAACACCCCCCAAACCTTTGTTTTCAGATTTTGCAAAAATTCAGATCTGAGTTAAGCATTACAGCAGGGTTTTTTGAGAACAGAACACCCTATAAGCTCTGGAGTAACCTTACTGTTTGCTGGAATTTCCAGGCAGCCCTTAGTTCTAGGAAAATTGCACTACTACCCCTAGTCCAAAAACTAGGTTTACATCAGGGGGGTTGTTGGAAATCAGCCAGTTCATTCAGGTTTTGATCCGGAATTGAGCCAAACCAAACAAGGCAACAATCAATTTTAGGCCTCATTTGATCCAATCATTCAATTTTTGCTTGCAGACCATATCATTCAGATAATGAGATTAATTTATTAATCTGGTTTTATTTTAAGTGTAGGGTATACACTAAAAAAGGGTGCCACCCAGTTGTTCAGTTTCCTATCTGTTTTTATTCTCAGTTTGGTCCTTGCTTTCATCCAGTTTCAGGGTTCAGTCACTTTGGTTTCCATTTTCCGAAACAACCCACAACAAAGCAAGGTTTTGATGGAAAGTTCCAAATATAACCTGAACAACAAAGCATTTGGATCGGCTGAACAGCTAAATTCTTGGACTGGTTCAGCAGGACTTTTGACACACTAAAGTAAAAATCATAGAAAAAGTCACACCTGGGCACTCTCTAAAATCTTCTTTGAATTTATATGATTTTAGATTCTTGATGTTATTGGGCACTCTCATCCTTTACAAAGTCTGCAATCCTGAAATCCAAAGTAGACATCATAAACCTAAGTCTTTCTCATTTATTTCTGTGGTTTCAAGCACATCACATCAAACTGAATACTATACTTGAATTACTCTAGCACTCATAAAACATTTGATGTCATAAATGTAGGGTTGAATTATTTCATCTATCCTACATAAACATGTACGGTTCATTGAAAATGAAGAAACCAATCAAACAGGACATGACAAGCAGGAAGTTAAAAAGGTTGACCAAATGCAGGTTCATATAAAGAGAAAGAATATGCGTGCAAAAGGATAAAGGCAATTTTTTGTGGATATTCAGGCTATACAAGAGATGGAAAACAGGATCACAGAATAGTCGAAGCATACCAATTCATTTGACATGAAACAAACTCCTGCATGAAAGGAAATTTTTCCACATTAGTAATTTAGTATACATACAAAGCTATCCAAATAACGCATATATTATTCAGATGAGAATAATAATAGACATCAACAAGCAGCTACCAATCAGAGCTAAAACAAAGAACATAAAAGGTGGGATCAACTTGTTGTGTCTTTAAATAAAGTATCATTAACAAATAGAAACAGAGCAGCCATGAGTTACCATTTACATAAGATTGGATTATTCATCAAAGTTAGGTTTGAGACAAGTGCATACTCTCTGTGTAGGCATAGTTCAAACAGATGTATACCATATCTCTTCATTCCATTTAATGATCGAGATTCTGAGAGAGAATTTGTACATTCCTCACTCAGAATCTGGAGATCTCTATTGACCTCAAAATAAGACTCACGAAGAGCCTTGACTTCATAATTCTAAGAAGCTACCAGACGGCTATCAGCATGGTCAAAGACACAGCATCTGGGTGAATAAATGGTTGCTCCTAGCCTCCTATCCTATATATAATTGCAACAATGATTCCATTGCATGTTCATAAACAATGAGTATAATGTCAAAATGGCATGTCGATGCAGGACGACAATGGAAGATGATTAGGCAATTCCGAAGAGCTCTTCTTTGGACATATATGGCTGAGAACAGATCATCAATAAAACAATGGCAAATTGTCCAGGAAATTGGGCAAGAGTGGGTAACCAATGAGGGGCTATGGTTCTGTACGGGACTGTACAGGATAACCAGCTTTTTTGACAGAGAAATAACGGGAAATGGAAAGGCACACCACTCGTGTGCAGTAAGCTAGTAGGTGGAATTAATAGGGGTACAGGACATGAAGTTAGGTATGTCGTTTCAAAGGAGGAGGGGGAGAGAGAGAGAGAGAGAATGCTGCTAGCTTGTGGTATATCAGCCAGTTTACCCAGCCTTTATCAAGTATAGTTAGAGATCTGAGTGATTTTAAAAGAGGAAAGCTAAAGGTTAGGACCAATGCAGCCAAATTCAACACCAAGACGCCCAAGGCGAGCAAGCCAAGACATTTACCAATTTTTGTTTCCCTGTATAAGTTTTAACAGACATGCTTTTCATCTCACACATATTTTCTATCATCTAGGTATGGCACCTTGAAACATAAGGGACCTGATTTCCGTGGGTACCCAGACATGACTTATCACCTGTGTTGTCACCAATAAAATCAATCAATGGAGAAGAAAACATCACAAGAAAAGACATACTAAGGATTAACAGAAGTAACATTTGACTGCTTTCTTCAGACAATGCATAGACAATCCAATATGGTAATAGGCTAGTAGCATTAGACAAGAACACTTCAGACAAGATCCAGTAAGAACATTGATTGGAGGTAGAGTCCAATCAGGTAACAGGTGTGGATTTAATATTAATCCAATTATCATGTCAATTGATGACCCTAATATAGACAAATGTTTGTAGAAACAAAATCATCACAAAGGAGATAGGTAAGTCTGAATTCTATTTTCTGCCGTCAGAATATTTACGATAACTAAGACCACTTATTAGCATATTTATGGTGCCTAAACTGGTTCCCTTTAACTTCCTAGATGTCATCTCTTCATGGCTAACAGAAAACAAACAGGAGTGTGGCCTATGAAACTTGACAGGTGCATTGGTTTTTTCACAATATTCTTCTAACAGAATTTCCTCTCAATATTTGTTAGAAGCAAGAGACATGAAATGCTAGACTCAACTGATTAAGCATAAACATACAGAATAGGCAATTATTGACAACCATGTCACGGACAATGGGATAGAACAAGCCAGTGAAGGCTAGGGGTTTAAACATCCTTGGTGTCAGAATTTAAACACGGCTGCCTACAAAAAAGAGGGGGAGGGGGACATGCTGGGGAAAAGAAACAAGAAAAGTATCCTATTTATAGCATATGCAGCCACCTTTAAATTCTCATGATCATGAGTATTGTTTGTAAAGTCAGCCTTAAACATCAAGAACTATAAATTATAAATTAACCTACACTAGACTTGTTTATGACTCACCAATGAGATAATCCTCAACATCAAGGCCAAACTCGGTAGAATCCACTGCATAGCCAAGCAACACTTTTAGCATCACAAAAGAAAAATATTCCTGGTTGGTTTATAAATTAAACATAAGATACACTGAAAGACAATATTACCAGAAAATGCTTCTTCTTTTTTGGGTGACAGGCTAAAAGAGCAAAGTAAAAGAAACAAGAGATAAAAGTCACAGCTAAACATCCTCTTCTGACACCTTTGTAAAGCAACCATTTCTTTGAGAAGTGAACCAAGATTTTAAAATGCCAAAAAATGTGATGAGGTTAGAGAAGCTTACCATGTGCAGACATGGATGGATGATCAGGTTCAAATCTTTGACACATTAACCCTCAAAATGTGATTTTTCTTTATAATGACACATTGATAATTTGGGAGTAGTGACGTGTCAATAAGACACCAGTCCACCTTTACTTTTTTTTTTATGACAATAGAATGAACGAGTACAAACACAATAAATCCCTAGGGCAATACTACATATTTCACCCCAAAAAAATACTACATAGTTCCTAAAGATAAAGCTGGGGCTCTCTGGTATTTGTTTCTTGTTCTTGGTTAGCTTCAGTACCCTTTTGTAAGTCATCCCCTGATTTAGTCTGTCCTATGGTAAGCCCCTTTCTCTGTTATCCCTTGCCCATGGTTCGAGAACTTGTGACATCACAGCGAGATCTCATGAGATATCTCACTTTGTCAGCCAAATGAGACAAAGATGAGTGGCGAGACAAAAAGTTTACATAACTCACTGAAATCTCGCTTGTATCCCATATATCTTGATCATATCTCATAAACCTCGACTACCTTGGTCATATCTTGGATAACTCTTAGTCAAATCACAGCCAGATCTCGCCAACATCTCAGATACGTAAGCGAGATATTGCCAACTTCTCAAATATCTCAGCGAGATCTCAGGAAAATCTCAAAATTTTATCATATTTTTATGCCCTTGTGTCATGTGAACTGTGTAATTTGAGCATTGATGATGTACATGAGTAACACAAAACATATTACAGTTTTATTTTGAGTTTTAACTGTAAATTGGTAGTAGGAACAGAGGTAAAAGAGAAGAAAGAAAGGAGAACAAGAGAGAAGGCAGAAGAGGAAGAAGATGTGCCACAGAAAAGCTCTGGAGGCTTTCATTAACTTGAAAGCCTCCCACGATCAATCTCTTACTTATAGAATGAAAATATAATACAAAACCAATGAATTTTCACATGCTTTAATTGGATGACATTTAGGCTACAAGAAAATAATAGGTTTGTAAGTCACCAGTCACCACCTCAACTCCTGCTCTACCCTCTCATAAACAATGTTTCCTCTTGGCTTTCCAGTCCTCCTCCTGCAATTTTAACCCACATTATTTATTCTTGCACATGCTTTATGACAGTCTTTACTAGTTCTACTAAGACTCTGCCATTAGTTCTATTCCCAGACCAAAAACCTATAAAAACAATCCCAGCTTCATGTGGCAGTTCATTGATCTCCATATGTGCCGTGATCTCGCCAAGTCTACTTAGTTATCAAGGCCTCATGGGCGACCATGGCATTCAGGGATGCACCCTGGCAATAAGGCCACCATAAGGCATCACCATAGCGAACTAATGTTTTGGTGTCCTATTTAAATATAGACATTTTATTTGGCACAAAGAACATATAAAAATTATATAATTCAGCTTATATGCTAAACAAATATTACCAAAACATACCAACGCAAGATATTCATTGAAAAATAAAAGCCATGCTATTATACTATCATAGCAATATAGCTTATAAGCATGTTCATCTCTAAGAAATTTGGCTGTTGAAATAATTTTATTTTTCCATGAAATATTGTTGTAATATGTAGTGCACAGAACCAGCTTTTCAATAAATATATTGAAGAAGCTATATCCTGGTCAAACACTGATTGGTGTACATGAATACTATCAATATCAACATAAATAAAAATATTTTTTTTGAGATATTAAACTAAATGAATTTTATTGCACTCATGGTTTTTAGCATTATAATAACATATTAACATTCATGGATGCCTAAGCGTTTTTGAAGGTTATAAAATTTCATGCATCATCCTTAACTAAAAGGATTTACCGAAGATGCTCCCAGGCTTGCAAAAGAATACAACATTTCAGGAAAAAAACATAATTATTTCATACTTAAATGCAAAACCTGAATAGTAACACACTAAGAACAGAAGATGAACAGTCAAGCAGATCACCACATCATCAACAAATCTTAAAAAAAAACACGATGATACAGGGTTTTTGACCTACATCCAAGTTT
Source organism: Hakea prostrata (assembly GCF_041222555.1). NCBI lineage: Eukaryota > Viridiplantae > Streptophyta > Magnoliopsida > Proteales > Proteaceae > Hakea > Hakea prostrata. The sequence continues at coordinate 26,906,648 of NC_142602.1, forward strand.
CTCTTGAGCTTCTTGATGCATAAGAAGATTTCCTGTTTCTAGCCAGTGCATAAATGCAAGCTGTGAGATCACCGTCTGTGTCTCGCTCCTCCAATCACCATGATATCTGACGATAACCACAAATAAGTATAACTAAAAGTGGAATATAAAAGGGAGAGGGATATGCAAACCACCCGTGATTCGCACCAACGGGGTGCAATATGGGGCATCATAAAGGAAGGTAAGAGTGTCATTTCAAAGTGAGGAAGGGAGACATAGACAACTTCCAAAGAAATGTGGCAAACCTATAATACTGCCCAGGACATTCCTGGAAGATTTCAGTAAGCCGGCGAAAGAGTTCTTTCAAAACATCAATCTGAACTTTTGCCTTCTCTAAGACCTCTGAAGCATCAAAATAAAAAAATAAACACGAAAAGAAAAGAAAAGAGGAGAGATCAGAGTCAGAAAGCAAGAAAATAAATGTAGGAAGAAAAATAGGGGAATATATCAGTTAAGTCCAGAGAGTAAGCAAAGAAGGGTAACCAATAAAATTTCTCCCACTACAAAATACCATAAGAGAGAGGAAAGCAGAAGAACAAAATTTTAAAAACTAACCAAAATATGAGTGTTGAAAGGTGAAAAACAAGATAAATGTACTTTGGCAATAAGAACTATGTCATCGATTTCAGCACCTGGGAGAGGCCGAGATTGATGAACAAGAAGGATGCTCGATTGCATGAGCCGGATTGCGGACTCCATCTCCATTGAAACAGCTCGAATGCGTTCCCGTAAGCTTCCAGATTCTTCAAGCTGAAGACGAAAATTCTCAAATTGTTTCTCCATCGAAGAAGAGTAAGATGAATTAGCCTCATTGTGTGTCATCGTAGTGGATGAAGAATTTGAACACATCAAACGAACACACGCGTTTCTAAAACGAGGAGGAGGTAATGGTGAAGCTGAAGCTCCAGTGGAAGATATACGTCTAAATTGGAAAAGAGAAATGGAAGATTTTCTGTTACTTTTAGGGTTTAAGGAGTGCGAAAAGACTACAAGAACGTTTCGAACGCTTGATTTCATTTTAATTTGAGCTCTGGGTTTAAGAAGTGTGAAATGACTTTGACGTAAACACCAATTACTTTCGTGTTTTGAAACGTGCCTGTGCTGTGCATTTTTTTTTTTTCGATAATAAAACACCCGAGTAAGGACTCAAACGATAAACTAAAAGGAAGCAGCATCACAATCCGCCTGAAGAATCTCCTCCAACCCATGGGGAACATCCTAAAAGAACATCCACAAGCACTCCAAATCGAGTGGAGTGCATCCCACCATCTCTCCCTTGGGTTGTGATTCTTTCATATACTTTCACCACACATTTAAGTATTAGAGGAAAAAAAACAAAAAAAAAACACACATTTAAGAGAGACATCGGCTTGATCATTGACAAAATAGATCAGAGATGAACTTTCTCCTAAATTAGTCTAAATCCTCTTCAACCATACAGGCTATTCCCTCATCCTCTCACCCTCAAAATTGGACTAACACAAGCCTCTGCGTGGGTGTGAAGGTGGGGGATGAAAGGGCGGGCAGTTGGGTGGAAATGATTTGCATTTCTCCTAAATGCATGGTGGAAAAATGTAAGAGAAGCACAATCTTATACCTATGAAGCCTCTACCCTTGTAGGTAGGAGATCTAAACTAGTCTATCCTCCAAGATAGCGCATAATGTGTTTATCAAAAAAATAAAAATAGTGCATAATGTTCCCTCACGTCGAGGTCAGCCTCCCTCGTTTTTTTTTTTTTTTTTTATTTTTTTTTTTTATTATTTTATTTTTTTTTATCAAACTCTTTATTTAAAGAGATGGACTAGCCAGGGGAGCGAGAGAGCATAACTCTCGCAACCAAGGAGAGGAAATAAGCCAAGCAGTCGCGTCCGAAAGAGACTGAGCTTTCCGGGCTAGGAAATCCGTAGCAACATTAGATTTCCTAGATATTTGGGCCACATTACAAGACATAAAGGTACTACATAGTACTTTAATATCATCCACAATGGCTGCTGCGGTTGGAGGTGGTCTTGTTGAATCTAGGTGATTAATGCACTTGATCAATTTTAGACGGTCCGACTCACCATAATGTGATCTCTACCATCTCCCAAGGTATGAAGAAGGCCCATTCTCATAGCTAAAGCCTCACCCAAAAAAGGGTCCTTAAAATGGGCTGGTTCAGATAAAACAAATATTGGATCCCCATATGAATTTCTCAAAACTGCGCCCTTTGTAGTTGATATTGAATAACTTCCAGCTTTTATCTTAGTTTTTACCATTTTAAACATGTTTCGTTGTACACCAAATGTAACATTACCCTTGAGTGCAGTTGATCCCGAAAAAATTGCATTGAGAATATCTTCAGCATGCCACAACTGGTGTTGTGGGAGAATCAAGGTACGAAATCTTGTCTGATTTTGTCGGTTCGGTACTTGGCAAACCAGGCGAACCGGGCGAGATTTCGCCGACACATACATACAAAATGTCAGTTGAAAACGTTATATATTATTACTTATATGCAACACGTCAATCAGTGTATAAAGTTTTAAAAATATAAAATAATCTTAATCTGACATTTCACAGCAAAACATTAGTATAAAATTTAAAAAAATAACAAAACAACTAGTCAATTCATGTACTTGCAAAACGTTAATATAAAATTTTAAAAAATAATAAAACAATTCAACTCGTCAAATCATGTACTCATATTTACCTTTTGTTTTTTAATTTTTGTTATAACAATTTTGTGGTTTTAACAAATGCCAAACATAATTCAGTCACAAAAAAAAAATTGTGATAAATAGCGAGATATCACCAAGAAATCGGTCATATTTCGCCAGTTCGCATATTGACCCTGGTTTCGATTCACCATAAATTGAAATCAACGAATCTCCGCGATTTATCGCTGAAATTCGACGATTTTTGCACCTTGGGGAAAATGCCCCTGTTGGTGCTATAAAAAACCCTGTCCCCAGTCTATTATCTCTGGTACCAGATCAGCCAAATAAGATGTGCTTAGTACCTACCTTGTTTTTTCATAACAAATTAGTTTATATTTACTATTTTGCTATTGAGAGAGTTGTATTCCAGTATCGGACCACTATTACTATTGCTGTTACTGCAATTTTCCTGATCCTAGGAAATGAGATCACAAACCATGCTCCCATAAACCACACACACACACACACATATATATATATATAAAAGATTATTTTAGCATAATAAGCACCTTCGTACACCAAATAACTAGTAAGTGGTAGATCAGTTGGTTGTCGAAATTCCATGAATTGGTTTTCCACACCATTGAAGTCTGGAATCTGATTTCAGCAATTTACTCATTTTGGCAGTCCAAAGAACAACTCCTGAAATATAATCTGCAATGGTTATCCTTCACTTTTTCTCTATATTTTTTGTAGGGAAGCTAGTAGAGTGACTGTTTACTCCTGCCCCCAAACCAGAGTACAAAGCAGACATCTCATGCATGGAGAGCAGAAGAAATAACTGGAACAACTCAATTGGAATGGTTATTTTAAGAATAATCATAACCATGAAATTCTTGACTATAATGCAGCTTTGCTTCAATGCATACTTTACATAATTATCTGTCATTTTAACAATAGTAGTACTGTTTAACTGGGGAAATCATTTATCATTGCCAAGAAGACTCGTACAAGTTGAGAAAGTTCATATATTACAACTCTCAAAGCTGTACTCAACTCTTGTGCATAAAAATGATAAAACAAAAGAATGGTTACCTAGATTTACTTCCTACTGAAAGTAACCAGACAAAAGAAAGCTAATACTCGACTAATCATGCCAGTGATGATAAGGATGACAAGACAAAGAGTCCAGTCATTAAGGTCGTAATCATTGGTCATAAGTGAACCACAACGAGTGATCAACCACACTCCAGAGTACCTGCCAAAAAAAAAAAAAAAAGAGTAAGTACTGAACTAATTCACACAAAATCTAATTTCTTAATGCAGTCATCAAGAAAAAAAAAAGTGTATGTCAGACTACTTTCTTGTCCCAAGCAAAAGCAATTTTAAGCCAGGAAGCAGATTTTCGTTGTTTTGGTGAAACAATATACAGCAGATTGATGCAACAGAAAAACGCAAGTGACAGTGAAGGGTCTTAGAGAGTGCTGCTAGCCATGGTGGTAAGGATCTTTAACTGTTATGGCCACCAACCTCGTCTTCACCCCTTCGTCTAGTTCTCCAACTCCCCCAGCTCCACCCCCCCCCCAAATGGGAAAAAGAAAAGAAAAGAAGAAGAAAATGAAGGGTCTTGAAAATTCTGATTTTTCAAGTGTAAAGAGAGCAGAATATATTTACGAGACAGATTAACAATTTAGCAGACACAATACCCCAACTTAAAAAATTAATGGTATTGCTTCTAAGTCTGTTTCTAATGCTGCTGTTACAACCCAATTTTAACTTCAACTTTCTTTGTTTTTTGTGATAAGACATCTCTTCATTGAAGGTAAAAATGCGGAAACTTACAACTAGTAGTATCAACAAACAAAGGCAGAATAAAAAATAAGGGGTGGAGAGGGTCAGGGAACCAAACAGAGGCTTTGAGTTTTAGAGCAACAGCTACCTAAATGGTCAGCTGGGAAGGTTCTGATGTAACCAGGGTTGGCCCCCCTAAAATTGGGCCCAAAAACCAGACCCAAAAGGCAATTAAAGCTGGCCGCATATCTCAAGGGTATTTTGGTCATTTTTCAAGCCTCCTTGGAGGCTGAATACAGGTCTTGATAGAATCCCCTCAATCCAAGGGTTAGGGATCTTCCTTTAGTTTTCTATCTGAGTCAGTAGTTTGAGAGTTATAGTCTTTTTTAAGTGGTGTTAAGTAAGTGAATTGTGGATAAAATTCTGTATCTAGAGAGGATCTTATATTTTAGAGTTAGTCTTTATTTGGAAGTTGTTAAGTGTCTAGTGTCCTAACAAGATTCCAATCTAAGACTTGTGGTCCTATAGTAATTTGATTCCTTTTTGAGTGAGGTAGTCTAGTGTTAGGATCCTCATCTATTAAAGATTCCCTACCCCATTCGAAGTCTTTTATTTTTAGGCTATAAATAGCCTCTTCTTGCATTGTAATTTTCAGCTTGAGTTTATGAATAAAAATTAAATGAAAATTAACTGTGAGGGTCATGGGAGCCCTAGGGGAGACTGCAGCTGGTTTTGAGCAATTGTTTCTGCAATTTTAAAGTTTTCTTCTTCTTCCAAGCACTCAAGCAACAATTCCAGCAAACCTTCTCACCATACAAGTAAATACAGGCTTCCCCCACCCCTTCCCTCTCTTGCGCAACCGTTCCCAGCCCCCATCCCTGCTGCCGCACCAAACCAGCAGCCCCTCTACCTCCCGCAAGCCCTAGAATCCCCTTCCCCTTGCTGATTCAGGCCAAAAGGCACCTCCCCACCTTTCTGCAATCCTCCTAATCCATTCCCCCTTCAATCCCAGCCCCTATTGGTCCTAGTAAACCTCCCCTTTCTCATTCGGTTCCCTGTTCAAACAGAAAATAGACAACAGAAAAATTTCTGCAATTAGTACAACCCTTCTGAGATCTGGACCCTACTCTATTGGTGTTCTGAACCTTCCATTGATCAGAGCCATTAAGAATTAGGTTCGCATCTTTAAATGCAGCAAGCTTAATCCCTTTTTGTTGGTCGAGTCCTACTAGGAGTTCAACTCTATTAGAATTTTTGTTCATGTAAGTCTCTATTTTCTTGTTAACTAAGTAAGGGTATTTATGTAATAGTGTTCTTTCCACTTTATTATAAATAGAGGGCTTGAGATCACACTCAATTCAAGTCATTCTACCATAGTCGTGTTTCTCAACATGGCATCATAGCCTAAGTTCGATTAGGGAAGAAAAACAAGAAAGAAAACAACAACGGCTGAAACCACTATTGCATCAATTCATTGTCTTCCATTACTGCTGCTGCTACACCACCTGCAACCGAACACCACCGCAGACCTGAAACCAGTCGTTTTGCCTCCCAGACCACCTACAACACACCTGCAACCCTCATGCGACCCCTTGCAACTCATAGTTTTGCCCACCAGAACAACACCACCATCTTTCTCTTGGTTCCACCACTGTTGTCGAAAACTAGAGAATTTTTTCAGCCATAGTCCCTTTGTTTTTTAAATCGACTACATAAACAGCCTCTTTAAAACCCTTGAATAAGATGAACCATTGAACCAAAATCATGGACCAAACCAGACCAAGGGTCTAATTGTAATTTCGTATATATGCAAGGGTCTTTTTTGAGAATTCAAAGATTTCAAGGGGACTATGAAATATCAATATTTTCAAGGGTCTATCTGTAATTATCTATATGTTTAGGGGTCTATATGCACTTATTCATATTTTCAATGGTCTATCTGTAATTATCCACATTTTCAGGGGTCTATATGTAATTATCCATGTTTTTAGGGGTCTAATTGCTATTTTGCATATATACAGGGGTCTATTTGTGCTTTCTCATATATTCAAGGGTCTCTTTTGAAAAAAAAATTAATGGTTTTACTTATATTATAGACCCTATAACTCCCTAGATTTGTTTGGGTGGTCCATCTATTCCATTTTGTGACGTCTCAGTTGTTTTGAAAGGGTGAAGACTGAAGAACAGTAAACATTTTTTTTGGAATGGCAACCACCGATGGTGCTACTGCCTCCACTGGCTCTAAACATTACCCCACTCTTCATCCTCTTTCGGTAATGTTTGATGGAACAAAATATTTGATCTGGTCTTGATCTGCCTACTTAACTATTGCTGAAAGATGACTTGTTGGACACATTACGAGCGCCACTATCAAACCTACCACCACATGTTTCACATGATAAATGGATCTCGAATGACTCTTTTGTTATGTCATTCCTTTTGATTTTCATGACACCAAATATTGCCTGTAAATACCTATTACTTGATACTGCAGCCCAAAATCGGAAGGCTACTACTAAAACACATGGACAATTGGGGAATGATACACAGTTTTATGAGCTATGGAAGAAGCTTCATAAGACTACCCAAAAGGAATTGACAGTGGCCCAATATTATGCTGAGTTACGATCCCTTTAACAGGAATTGGATCATTATGGGCACCCCACTAATCCGGGTGATGTGGCTACTTATAGGAAGCATGGTGATAAGATTCAGGTCTATAACTTCTTGGCAAGTTTGAATATGGAATATGATGAGATCAGAGTGCAAGTATTGAGTTGTTTTCCCTTTCCTACACTAAAACAGTCTTATGCCCTTGTTTAGCCATGCTACATGCTCCTATTGTGGAGAAATCAGCCTTACAGTCTGTTAGCACTAAATTTGATTTGGCTAAGAAGATTATCAAGTGTGAGCACTATCACAAACCATATTATAACAATGCCAACTATTGGAAGCTCCATGGGAAACCTGCTGATTTTGAGGCAGAAAAGGGCACAAAGAAGGGTAAACCAAAGGCTAATCTTTCTAAGATGGTTTCCACAACACCCTCTGCAAACATTGGTTTTTCACAGCAGGAGTTAGCTACTTTGTGACGTATTCTGCAGTCTTCTACTGCCGATATAACCTTTACCACTGCCTCCTCCACTACCCATACCAACTCCTACCTTGCTACTTCAAGTAAAACTTTTTTAGGCTTCCATGTTTCTTCAGTTTTTGCTCCTTGGATCATTGATATAAGAGCCACAGACCATATGACAGGTTTATCCTCCTTTTTCCTATATTATTCTCCAACTTCCGGAAAAGATAAAGTTTGAATTGTTGATGACTCTTATTCTTCCATTGCTGGAAAAGGGATAATTCAGCATTCTTCATCACTTTCTTTGTCTAAAGTTTTATAAGTTCCCTCTTTCTCAACTAACTTGTTCTTTATCAATAGTCATACACATGACTTGAATTATAAAGTGACTTTTTCCCCATCTTACCGTGTTTTCTAGGATTTGGTAACACGGAAGGCGATTGGACGTGGTAAACTAGACAATGGACTCTATATGCTTAAGCTGATTGGAGTATCTACTTATTCTCTGATTGCATCTTCTAATCAGGTGCATTCGGTAATATTAGACCTTCATCAGTGGCACCATAGGCTAGGTCACCCCCCTCTAGGAACCCTTAAGAAAATATTTTTTGATTTTGTTTCTTCTTGTAACAAGGATGAATTTTTTTTGTTAAGCTTGCATTTTTACGAAACAGACTCGTTCTACTTATTTACCTTCTCTTCATAATTGAAAATCGATTCCTTTTGTGCTAATTCATATTGATGTGTGGGGCCCCGCCAACGTTTCTATTCCCTGACCATAGGTACTTTGTTACTTTTATTGATTATCATTCTCGTTCTACATGGATTTATCTTTTAAAACAAAAAAAATGAGGTTTTTCGATGTTTTTATGATTTTCATAATAGGATTAAAACTCAGTTCAATGACATTGTGAAGATCCTTCGCAGTGACAATGGCACAGAGTATATTAATGGTAAATTTCAAAGATATCTTTCTGACTATGGCATAATACACTAGACCAGTTGTATTGATACGACTACCCAAAATGGGGTTGCAGAAAGGAAAAATTGACATATTTTAGAGATACCCCATTCAATTATGATTGCAATGAATGTCCCTGACCAATACTTAAGTGATGCTATACTCAATGTTTCCTGACCAGGGGGAGACTTCGGCCAATATCCTGAGGACTGTAATTCTCCCCCTTCGTTTTCTGAACCATATGAAGATCTTGGTCAAGAGGAGACCATTCATGGGTGGCACACTATTGAAGTCTTTCAAAACAAGATTGACTAGAATAAGGAAGTGCAGACTTATCAGAGGAAGAATTACAACTGGCCAAAGTAGGTGGAGAAAGGTGACACGTTACCACTTTAGTCTCCTACTCCAAAATCAGATTCTACTGTTCCCCCTGAGGTATCTTCTTTTGATCTTCCTATTGCTGTTAGAAAAGGAATCAGATCTTGTACTTAACATTCCATAGCTAGATATGTTTCTTATAACTCTTTATTTGACTCTTACCTTGTTTTTTTATATCCTCTCTATCATCTATATCTATTCCTAAAAGTTAGCAGAAGGCCTATGCTGATAAGAGATGGAAGGCAACTATGGTAGAGGAAATGCAGGCAATGAAGAAAAATGGTACTTGGGAGCTGATTACACTTCATCCAGGAAAAACCACCGTGGGCTGCAAATGGGTGTTTGTGGTTAAACAAAATATGGATGGATCAGTCAACAAGTTGAAGGCTAAATTAGTTGCAAAGGGGTCTACCCAGACATATGGATTGGTTATTAGGAGACTTTTTCCCTTGTTGTGAAACTGAACACTTTTAAAGCTCTGTTGTCTGTAGTTGTGAACAAAGATTGGAACTTGCACCAACTAGACGTAAACAATGCCTTCTTATATGGGGAGTTAGAGGAAGAAGTCTATATGGAAATCCTATATGGTTTTTTTGATGATAATACTGCAAGGAAAGTTTGTCGGTTGAAGAGGTAAATTTATGGGTTAAAAATCTCCTAGATACTAGTTTGGATGCCTCCTGAAGGCAATGACTTCTATTGGGTACAAACAAAGTAATGCTGATTATACACTGTTTGTCAAAAAGTCAGGTACTAATATCACACTTCTCATTGTTTATGTATTGTCATCACAAGGAATGATGGTTAGGAAATTCAAAGGTTGAAAGACTTTCTTGGTAGAGAGTTTAAGATTAAAGATCTAGTAAAGTTATAGTACTTCTTAGGGATTGAGGTGGCTCGATCAAAGAAGGGTATATACCTATCCGAAAGAAAGTATGTCACAATTTTATTATCAGAAGTGGGAATGCTGGGGTGTAAAGTAGTTGATACCCCTACTGAAGCCGAAGCTAAACTTAAGGAAAAAGAGGGAGAACCAATGGACAAAGGAAGATACCAAAGGCTGGCAGGGAAGCTTTTATTTGCTTGTCCCACACTAGGCTAGACATTGCTTATGCCGTGGGGATAATAAGCCAGTTCATGCATGATTCATATTTAGCTCATATAAAGGTTGTGACCAGAATACTGCAGTATTTGAAGGGAACTCCTAGAAAAGGAATACTTTTGTCACCCATTGATAATCTAAGAGTAGAAGCATACGCTGATGCAACTGGGTTGGATCTCTTGACAGGAAGTCAATTTCAAGTTATTGCACCTTTGTTGGAGGTAATCTAGTTATTTGGAGAAGCAAGAAACAGAATGTGGTAGCTTTATCTAGTACTGAAGCTAAATATAGAGCTATGATTCATGGAGTTTGTGAGCTACTATGGTTGAAAGCTTTGCTAGAAGATATTGGAGTCCAATTTCCAAACACTATGATGCTACATTGTGAGACCAAGGCTGCCATTAGTATTGCCAATAATCCTGTGCAATATGATTGAACTCGAAATTTATAGGTTTTTCTTCAAAGGAAAGTTGGAACAAGGGCTCATTTGCATGCCTTTTGTGAGGTCTGGAGACCAAGTGGCAAATATTTTCACTAAGCGTTTGAAGGAAGGAATGTAGGCAAGTTGGGCATGACTAACATCTATGCCTCAACTTGAGGGGGAGTGTTGGTTGAGTTCTATTAGGAGTTCAACTCTATTAGAGTTTTTATTTATGTAATTTTCTATTTTCTTGTTACCCAAGTGAGGGTATTTTTGTAATAATATTATTTCCACTTTATTATAAATAGAGGGCTTAAGATCACAATGATTAATTCAAGCCATTCTACCATAGTCGTGTTTCTCAACACTTTTCTACCCTAGCCGGACTACCCAAAAACCCTAGTTTGTGCTGGTTCTTACCTAAGAAGATCCTGAAGATCTAACCCAGACCCTGGGTTATATTAGGTTCCCTCATGACAGAGATGACAATAAGAGATGATGATAACAAGTTTGCCAACCACCAGAAATTGTGGATAATGAGAGCGGTCCTCCAACAAATGGAAAATTCCAGCCTCAACTTCAACTTTCATTTCTCTTTCCATCTTATACTTCTAGTCCTCAAGCTACATATATATTTTCTTGTGTCACTACATATGTGCCTAATTTTTTTTCATCTCATGGATTTATGAACTCACACAACCAGAATCTATTTCTGTTTGTATTGCAGGAGTTCCTGGCCTATCCAAGCTGCTGAACCTCTTTGACAAGAGTGTATGAATCGCATGCGTTATCAAAGTGATATAAGCATAATGCAAAAGGGAGGCTTTTTTATGGAGGCTTATTTTGATTTACGTCTTGAATTGGGTTACACATCCATTCTTCATTTTGATTCATAGGTATTTTTTCTACCGCGGGGGCAATGTCGGTGGGTGGGTGAGAGAGGGGAAGTTTAAAAACATACAACAAAGTAATAAGGAGATATAAAGGCTGACAATATTTCAACTCTATCCTCATTTACTACTCTTACTGCTTGTGCAGTTCTGTTCCAACCTACTAGTCCAAAGATTTGAACAGTAGCCAAAGGGGTTTTATGGTAGCCATTAAACAGCTCACAGTCAAATTCCTGACTCTGGTTTTCTGAAATATCTTGTATTCCTTGAAATATCCAACTTCTGATTTCCTACCTTCAGATTATTGTTACAAGATAAAAGTATGATGTTGATTTCTGGAAGTTATTAAAAATTCAAGCGTATACCTAACTACCTAAGTTATGAATTTTACATGTTTTGCTTCCCTACTTTTCTTCCTACTAAGAGTTCAATTCAATTCATCATTTTGAGTCCTATTTGTATTAGGAATTCATGATCCTAGAGGGCTAGGATTCTGTAAACCTAGTCCTAGGTAGATCAGGAAGCTTTCTCAAGGATTTATCATTTACGGGATTGCTAAAACATGATATTCCAAAGAGACTTAGGCCGTGTGAGAAGGATTTTCAATCCCCTAAAGCAACTGGGATTCTTTGCAACAATTCTTGTGATCACAAAGCACATGTATCATTCAATGAGGAAAAAGGTTATTCAGGCCAAACCTTTCAGCATTCGCAATAACGAATGCTTCCAAAGCCCACTTTGTGTAGCATAGTTTGGCAATATTTTGCACAAATGGACCATTTGTATGCTGAGATGCAATAAGTGTCAAAACAACAGGCAGAAGCACTGACCACTGCAAGAAACCAAAACTCAAGTGAGTCACATGTAGAGACAGTAAACAAGTAATATTCTCCTCCCTAAAGGGCAAAATAAACCAAGAATTCAATACACACCAGTTGGGCTGGACTCTGCTCCAGGAAGATAGCAAGCACATAGGCTATTCCAGTCACACAGTAGACAAGGCAAACCAAAACAATGTAATTATCTGTGAAGGAAGATCTAGGGTTGTTGAAGAAGTAGAACATAGAGAGATAAACCAGCGGCTTAATGACCGTATTGAAATGGTCAACTGTATTTTTCGATAGAAAATAAGCCAGGCTGCTAATTCCAGACCCTCTCTCTCTCCAGTAGTGTAACTTGTCCAGACTAAATGATCTCAAAGCTGCAATCTTGCATAGGAGAGCTGTAGCCCAAAAATCAAGACTGGAAGAAATCAATAACGAAAAATGAAAGAACCTCATAAAAGTACTCCAAACAATGTTTTGTTAGGTGCTAACTGTGCTATACATGGCTTAGGAACTTCTTATCTTCCTTTGTAGGTAATTTATGTTTGAAAACATTATGATTTTTATGTTATTAAAATAGGTAGAGGAAAAATTCAGATTGGTGGAAGAAATGAAATTCATAAAGCTGTCCCTTGTAACTTATTAATCTTGTAAGGCCATGGCCTCAAGAGAGCAAGTACTATTCAACAGGAAGATGATACTGTGAGCAACTTCGAAGTAGTTTCCACTTACAAACTGCAATCACAGTGTATGTATAACCAAGAGCGCCAAATGTTTCATCGCTCACTTTAGCAAGTGTTCCTAAACAGGCTCCAGCAAGTAATAAGATAATATAATCAACTGCTTGTATTCTAGCATCCCGTAAACGTTGTTTACCAACCCTGAAAATATTTCAGGTTGTCAGAAAAATATTACAAGGTCATTAATTTAAAGATTGTTCAAATGGAAATGCACAGTGAATATGAACGTAAAGAAAATTATGAGTCCAAAGGATGAATATGAACAAGTAAAATGACAAGAATGTGACACAATTATTGATATATTTGTATTAAATGAATGTAAAACCTCTGTGACTTCCATCCCTTTCCAGTAGGGGCTTGGTACTGGATGAGAGAAGATGTAAAACAGACCACATGATATGATGGGGTATAATCCCCCCAGTGTTCCACTGCTCCACTGATTGGAAGGAGGTAGACCATTAAATTGAGTCTAATGTTTATACAGGAGATTTACTAATGCATAGTCCTTGCCGATGCTATAGTGACTGGAACAAGGGAGCATGGTTCCAGATCTTGACCTTGAGGACCATGTAGCCAACTTAGAAAAGAGAGGTGGCTTGAGATCTCAGGGAGACTAAAACACCCAATTTGAGTAAATCATGCAATCACTGATTCCTCGGATTTCTTTCTAAATGACTGGATTTAGCATACATTTAGCATGTCTTATTGCAATCATAAACTGAACCTTACTCTTATAGCATGATTTAATCATAAAGAAAGTAATTGATCTACTAAGTTTAGTTATTCACCTTCGGATCAAGCTCAGAGCTTGTGGAGGATCACTCCGAATGTATCAATTATCGATTTTTTCGATTCAGCATCACCTCGATAGTTTTCAGCTCAAATCCTATGGAAGGCATTGATTCCTTCCCATTCGCCACCTCTAGCCCTCTACAAATGAGCTCCACATTTGTTCCTCAACTTCTTCACCTTTCTTCATTTCACTTTCACTCTCCTCTCTCTTCCATTTTTGCCTACATATAATGTTGAAGTATATGCACTTTGAAATATTTACTGTTCACGTGAACAGTAAAGTATGATTTTTACTGTTCATTTGAACAGTAAAATCTGTTTGTATGATGTTAGTGATGCTACTCTACTTTCTATTTCTAATGTAGGAGTCTTTCTACATAAGTTTTGGTAGTTTCTAAAAGCATAGTTTCTATTTTGGTGGTGGTTTCTATTTTCATAACTTTCTATTTTAGGAGCTAGGAAGTTACTAAAGCTGTAATTTTTTGTTTCCTTTTTTCTAGAGGACAATTACTTGTCTCTCAAGTTGTATTAGATTCATTAGAAGCTATAAATAAAAGGGCTCTGTGATTCTAGACTCTTAAGCAAGAATCACAAGCCTCTTCTACTAGTTCTTCATCTCTCTTCTCTTCTTCTTCTTCTTCTTCTCTCTTTTCTTTGTTCAAGTTCAGCTGCTGTTTTGATTATTTAATGCTTGTTTTCTAACATATAATATCATATTGTGGTAAGTCAAAGAAGGGTAGTTTTGTCTTGTTAGGAGTTTTATTAATTTTAGTCCCATATTGGGCATTTTTGTATTCTTCACTTCATTATATTATTATAAATTAAAGGCCTGCAGTGTCACAATGATACATGGTTACATGCAAGGATTTCAGTCAACATTCCAACATGGTATCAAAACCATGTGGTTCCTAAAACACCAATCATCTATTGCAGATCACAGATAGGAAGAGGACTCACCATTGCGATGCCTGCAGAATGGCTTCCACCTTCATCTGCAAAGCCTAAACCTCCATTCCATCATCTTCCACACTTTCCACATACTCAAAATAACCTCTAACACCATCGCCCACCTCTCTTCTATCCTTCCAGCCACAATCGAACCTCTAGAAACTTCCTAGAAGCCCAACAATTGCTCCTAGAATAATCGTTGCGTCTTTTTTACTCTTCTAGGGCCATTGTGAGCCCCTTTTCAGTTCCCAATCTACCCACAATCACTCCTAAAACTGTCTTCTGCTTCTTGAAACTCTCCTAAGATGATCTAACTACAAAAAATATATAAAAAAACAAAAAGTAAAAAAATAAATCATCCTTTATTTGTCCTTCAGCTTGCAATAGTGTTTAGCCCCTTTTTTCACCCAAATAAACCTATTGACTACCACATTCAAACCCTCCAGATGTCTCTAGAGCTTTCAATGAAGCTTAAGAGAGGTTCTAGGTACATTGCAAGTAACACCTAATGTTTTGCGAATTCGAATATTACCAAGGGGTTGTTTTGCGAATTCAAATATTTTCAGGGGTTGTTTGTGAATTTGGATATTTTCAGGACTGTTTTGTGAATTTAAATATTTCCAGGAGCTGTTAGTAAATTTGAGTGATATCTTGTTCCTGTAATGGCTGATTCCACCACGTTTCCTTTGTTTGGTACATCTGAAGAGTTTCCCAATACATCTATTCCTCAGGATCATGAGTTTTCTCTGCTTTAGATGACTACTGTGAAACTTGATGGGACCAATTACGTTCGATGGTCTCGTTATGTTTCTCTTGCTGTTAGTGCTTGTGGTCTTATTGGCCATCTTGATGGGACTTCTACCAAGCCTTCCTCTTTTGGTCCACAATTTACCAAGTGGTATACAAATGAACGTTTGGTCATGGAATTTCTTCTTAATTGAACCAAGCATAGTAGAGAGCTATCTCCTCCTCCCAGATGTTGCTATTGTTTGGAAGGTTACTCAAGATACATACTCCAAAGTAGGTAATGATGCACAATGCTTTAAAATTAGAAGAAAGCTACATCAGTTGCAACAGAAAGATCTTACTCTCTCTTAGCATTATAATACACTTCGAGGATACTACCATACCTTAGATTTATATGGGAAATTTTTAAACTCAAGAATGCTGGAGATGCCGTTGCTTATCAAAAATGGGAGGACAAACTTCGGCTTTATAACTTTCTGGCAAGATTGAATATAAACTTATAAAGTATGATCAGATTCATGCATAAATCCTTTTCTGTGAACCTTTTCCAGCATATGCCATAGTGGATATAGAGGACAGTACATTGATACCTATAGTACACATAGAAAAAAAATTCGAGGGAAACTCAAGTTTCAACCAAGTGAAAATGGGAAACTTAGGTGGGAAACTAGGAAACTTAGGACTTTTTCGTGCAAGTTTCGATAGGTTTTAGGGTGTATTTTAGGGTGGGACTCTGCATTCAAGCTAATTAGAGTATAAAGAACACATTGGCACATGCATTTCAGTAAAAAAATCAATGTAGATATGTCATTCAATGTACATAACATCAATGTAGAGTTGTCCAAGAAGTACACTATAAACTTAATTATTTAAGTACATAACATTCAATATATAATTTCTAACTTCAAAACATCAAATATAAAGTAACTGACAAGTGACAATAAAAGGAAAGTACAACTATATGCCAAGAGGAGTGCCTCAGTGGATCCATCCTGTGAGTTGAGTAGTATTATGCATGTAACATCCTCTCCTCCAACCAATGAACATAGACATCCCATGACATTTATGCCTATGGTTGTCAAGGTAATCAACAATCGGAACTCTATAAGTTTAGTTATCGGAAATACAAAAGGTTAGTGTAAAATTTTCCTACACAATGTATTTTTTAGGACATGGAAACGGGGGGGTACAATTGGCAGTGACAGACAAAGGAGGGACTTTACTCGTTGGAAGGATCACCATCAGCTTTTTCTTTGAGCTCTACATCATCCTCTTATGCACTTTCATCTCTGTTACAGTAACATAATAGGCTTAGCCACCTACCTTTATCTATTTTTACTAGATTATTTCCAGACTTAGTTAAAAGATGTAATTTGGATGACTTTCGTTGTGATGCTTGCATTTTAGCCAAGCAAACTAGACATATTTACCCTATTTTTTATAATCATAGTAAAATGCATTTTTCTATTATTCATTCTAATGTGTGAGGTCCTACTTGGACTGTATCTTTTCTAGTCATCATTGGTTTGTCTTTTATTGATCGTTGAACTAGGACTACTTAGTGTATCTTCTTCATCAGAAAAGTGATGTTTTTTCTTATTTTCAAAATTTCCATAATATGGTTAGGACCCATTTTGATGCTATTTTGAAAATTCAAGTTTGATAATGGAATGAATACTCGGGTGAGCCTTTTCCCTCCTAATTTTCTACTCATAGGATTATCCATCAAACTAGTTGTGTGGATACTACCCCCCGAAATGGGGTGGCTAAGCACAAAAATAGACATCTGCTAGAGGCAGGTCCCTTATGTTCACCATGAATGTGCCCCCTTGCTTTTAGGGTGATGCCATTAAGATTGCAACCCACCTGATTAACAAAATGCCCTCTCGAGTCTTGGACCAACACTGTCCAGTTGAGGTTCTTTTAGGCACAATTAACTTTACCATCCCACCTAAGGTCTTTGGGTGTGTTGCTTCAGTCAGTAACCATTATAGCCATGGTAAGTCTATCCCCTGGGTTACGGTGTATCTTCCTAGGTTATCCACCTACCCAAAAGGGTTAGAAATGTTATCACCCTGAATCTCGTAGGTTTTTTTGTCTCTATGGATGTGGTTTTTCAGGAGCAAGTCCCTTTCTATTCCCCTCCTCTTCTTCAGGGGGAGAGTATTCATGAAGAAGCTCCAGTATTTCTTGAGATTCCTCTTAAGGCTCTTAATGTTAAGTCCCTCTTTTACTAATTTTCCTTTGGAAGATGGAGTTATCGAGCAGGAACAACTAGTGGGTGATGTGCAAGGGGAGCATAAGCCTCTAAAGACCTACCAAAGGAAGAAGAAACTCCCTTTTGAACCGAGCCAGTTGGAAGCACCGACTCCTAGTCCTAAAGAAGCAGTTTAATATGGTGAGTCTTTCTCTGACCTAGATCTACCTATTGCTTTAAGAAAACAGCCACGTACATGCACTAAACACCCTATTTCCAATCATGTTTCATATTAGTCCCTATCCCCATAATTTTAGAGCTTTATTTATCTTTGTCCTCTACCTCTATTCCTAACTCCTAGCAAGAGACAGTGTCTCACTTAAACTGGAAGAAGGCTATGGATGAGGAAATGCAAGTTTTGAAAAAAAAAAGTGGGAGTTAATGAGTCTTTGCCTGCAAGGAAGTAGATTGTTGGGTGCAAGTGAGTCCTTGTAAGAAAGCATAAAGCTTATGGAAGCATTAAGAGGTACAAGGTGAGACTAGTAGCCAAAGGGATCATTCAGACTTATGGCCTTGACTACTGAGAGACATTTGCTCTAGTGGCCAAGATGACTACAGTCCGGACCATACTCTTATGTGTTATGAACCAAGGGTGGAATCTTTAGGAGTTGGATGTCAAGAATGCTTTCCTACATGGAGAGCTTCTAGAAGAAGTATATATGGATATACCCCCTGGATATTCTACTGCTTTAGTCCATATAATGCTCTCCTCAATTTGCACTTTCCTATGTGTTTCAGGCCCTAAAGCTTGGTTTAGGAGGTTTTATGAGGCTATGGTGTCCTATGGCTACAAGCAAAGGAATACATACCATACCTATTCGTTAAACATGTTGGTTCTTATATTACAATTCTTGTAGTGTATGTAGATGACATAGTCATCACAGGAAGTTGTGAGGAAGAGATCTCAGCCTTGAAGGCCTTCTTGGGGACAGAGTTTGAGATAAAAGACATGGCAAACTTAGGTACTTTCTCGGGCTGGAACTGGCATATTCAGCTAATGATGTTTCTCTATCTAAAAAAAATACACATTTGAACTTCTAGAAGAGATCGGGATGCTACGGTGTATACTTGCTGAAGGCAAAGGAAGGAGAACCAATTGATAAGACCAGCTATCAAAAACTAGTTGGAAGCTGATTTATCTATCATATACCAGACTTGCTATCACCTTCGCAGTTAACCTTGTCAGTCAATACCCTTACTCTTCACATCTAGATGTAGTGTACTGTATCTTGAGGCACTTAGAGGCCTCGACTAGTAAATGCACCTTGATTTCTTCTCATAGACATCTTGAAGTGGAAGCACATACAGACGCAGACTGGGCAAGATGTCCTGATGATAGAGGATCTAGATCTGGTTATTGCGCTTATCTTAGGGGTAACTTAGTGTCATGGAGGAGCAACAAACAAGCAGTAGTTGCTCGATCCAGTGCTGAAGGCAAGTTTAAATCTCTAGCTCAAGGCATTTGTGAAGCATTATGGTCGAAGAGCCTTCTCCAGGAACTTGAGGCAGATCTAAAAGGACTTATGGAGTTGTTTTCTGACAGCAAATCAGCTATAAATATGGAACATAACCCCGTTCAACATGATAGGACCAAATATGTAGAGATTGACATGCATTTTATCAAGGAAAAAGTCGAAGACTCAAGTACCTTCAAGTACCTCTTGGGTGTAGAAGTTGCTCAGTCCAAGAAAGAGATCTTTTTATTACAAGAATGTGATTGATTTATTGTCTAAAACAGGGATGCTTGGTTCCCAACCTTTGGACACCGATGGATCCTAGTTTAAAACATATGCCTAATGATGGAGTTGCTCTTGATGATCAGGAGAGGTAGTGGTGCTCGATCTATTGCAGAGCTAGAGTACCCAATTGTGGCACTCGTTCCTTGTCGGTTGATGTAGATTAAACTGTTTCTGAGAGAGCTTGGCTTTGATCATAAATTACCTATATCTTTTGGAGCATAATCAGGTTGTTATTCACATAGCATCAAATCCTACTTTTCACAAGCGTACAAAGCATATCAAGTAGACTGCCACTCCGTTAGTGAGAAGCTGCAACAAATGCTGATCTCCACATGTCATGTTTGGACCCGAGAACAGCCGGTTGACTTGTTTCAAAATATTTAGGGACTGAAAGAGTGGTCTATATTTGTAACAAGCTGTAAATGTTAATGCTTGCTCCAGCTTGAGGGGAAGCGTCTGAATATATTATAGAATGGGCAAAAAGGGAAAAAGGGTCTCTTGGGATTACTATCTGGTGATAATCTTTTGGATTGTTCTTTGAGTCCCTTCTGGACTCTGTTCCTATTAGTTTATGTTTCTCACTGTTACTCTGGTATTACTACCATAGATACAATAGTTTGGCTTTGAGTTCCTTAGAATGAATGTGAGGTCTCCCTCATTTTCTTCTTCCTTCTCTTTGTTTCTCTGATTACTAACAATAATCCAATCATCACAGTTACAACGTGATAGATTAGAGTTGAGACTTGAGACCCTATGTGCTAAGCAATTTTCTTGTCTTGTACATCATCTCATCCTGCTAAATGGATAAAGACAGATATCTCATAAGATATTGGTGAGATCTCCAAAGTTCTCTAACCATGCAAAGGAAGAGACGGTCAGAGGGAATCATCGATCACTGTCATTCCTCTAGTACTTGTAACTGAATTACAAATTAGAATAAATGATTGTGGGTAGCCGACAGAAAGCATGGAAGAGAATATACAAGAAGAGGGGGAACAAAGGTGAGGGGAAGCAAGCAGCCTACAAATGACTAGGGGGCTGCAAGCAAGAGCCTAAACCACTTGTAAAAATAATAAGCCTATTCCTTGGGGTATCCAAAACTGGGGGATGGAGGACAGGAGGAGTAACTATAGTCTAGAGGAGACATTAAAGCAAATGGTTTTCCAAATCAAGTCCAGCGACCTAGAGGCTAGAGTTGGAGGTCCCCCTCCTAAAATTACACTCCCACCATAAGTGAGAGACAACTCCTTAAAACACCAACTTACCAACAAAGTCACAAATGGAAGAGCCTAAGAAGAGTCTCAAGAACCAGAACCAATGCCAAGCAAAACCCAAGGAGCACCTAAAGTGGGACCAACTGGAGGTAATAACTTACTCCTAGATGGAGCAAGAGAAAGGGCAAGTGAAAAACAGGTAATCCACGTCTTTGATACCATTCCAACAAAAAGATTCACTTAGGTGATGTTAGGCGATAAATATGGAAAGACTAGCTTGGAGGCATTGGTGAAGGCATAATAGGGAACGAAATGTTCTAACCAAACCAAGGTGGCCTAAGGGTTGACCAGACCAAAGGTATAATAAATATTCCAGGCCAAAGAGGAAGAGAACACACCAGGGAGGTGGGGAGCCAAATGGTGCAGTTATAGGGAATGAGGTTTGAGGAAGGGGGGGAGGGAGTTTCAGACCTATATGAGACCTAAAGGGAGGCAACGGGAGGACTAGGAGCCATTGCAAACAAAGTATGAGAGCATGGTGGACTTGGGGATGTAGGAATCATACACCAAGTAAATATAGAGGATGCCCAAAGGATGCCATAGGTCAAAGCCAAAAAGAGTTAGAGGTACCATCCAAGATCTTAGTGGAGATTTCAGAGAGGGCAAGGATCTAAAGGAGTTTTCTTCAAACTTAAGAGGGTTAGATGTAAAGAGGCGGTCTGGACCGAGTCAGACTTAATGAGGTAGGAATGGACCTAGTTAACCTAAAAAGAGTTGTGCTAACTAGAGAGTTTCCAAATTAGTTTCATTGGATTGACATTATTGTAGTCTTTAGTTGTTGAGAAACACGATGTTGGTAAAATGGCTCTCTTAATCAGTGTATCTCAAGCCTTGTATTTATAATAAAGTGGAAATAACACTATTACATAAATACCCTCACTTGGGTAACAAGAAATCAAATTTACATAAACAAAAACTTTAATAGAGTTGAACTCCTAGTAGCACTCAACCAACACTCCCCCTCAAGTTGAGGCATAGATTATTAGTCGTGCCCAACTTGCCTACAATAGGAAGAAAACCTCATCGTCTCTTATTGTCATCTGGGAACCTAATATAACCCAGGATCTGGGTTAGACTAGATGAAGAAGAAGGTGTTGCGTAGCAACGGTAATAGTGCAATTCCAGCGGCAGAGGTGGTAGATCTTCCTCAGCAAATGTTTCTACGATAGGTGTGGAACTTGGGTTGATGGCCAAAGCAAGGTCGATGGCTTCTGGAATTGTTGCAGGTGAAGAGATGTCACGGCAATGGAGGTAGGTCTTCCTCAGCGAGATTTTCATTTTCTTCTCTTCCTTAATTGAACTTAGGCTATGATGCCATGTTAAGAAACACAATGTTGGTAGAATGGCTCTCTTGATCAGTGTGATCTCAAGCCCTCTATTATAATAAAGTGGAAATAACAACTATTACATAAATGCCCTCACTTGGGTTACAAGAAATAGAAATTTACATGAACACAAACTCTAATAGAGTTGAACTCCTAGTAGAACTCAACCAACACTAACCCTACAAAAGCTAAGGCGACCTTCAGGTTTTGGGAGGCAGATTGTTGTCCACCTGATGAGGTGAAGGAAGCAAGAGGCCTCTTGCCCTTTCTAAAGGAGTGTGTCGGAAATAGCTTTCATAGAACAAATATTGGTCTTGGGAATAGAGAACATGCCACACCAATAGAGGTAGGAGAACTAGGACACTGATTTGATGAGGATAGCCCTGCCAGCAAAGTTGAGAAGCTCACCTTTCCAAAGTTGTAATCTCTTAAAGATGAGGTCAACCATTAAGATGAAATATTGATTAGTGAGTCTCCCATAGATGATTGGTACTTTACAAGATTGACCCAAAGACCAAAGAGTTTGAGAGAGAGGGGGGGGGGGAGAGGGAGAGGGAGAGAATCAAGGTGAAAGAATAGGTGGAGGCCTTGAAGAAGCATAAGATCATTGTTAAGAGATTGAAAGATGAGATGCTGGTCAGTTTTGGATTGGGGGCTTCTTGAGAGGACCTCCACAACAAAGGAGAAGAGAAAAGGGATGACGGGCCAACCTTGACGAATGCCAACTTTGGAAGAGTAAAAGCAATAGGGGATCCATAAGTGATCATAAAGAAGGCATGGGAGGAGATGGACACATCAATCTAGTGGACAAAAGTGGGAGGAAAGCCCGTCTAGGTAAGAAGTTGCACTAAAAAAGAGTGAAAAGCTTTGTGGAGGTTGATTTTCATGAGCATAGTGTGTGACTGTGATCTAGAATCAAACTCCTGAATAATTTTTACACAAAGAAGTATGTTGTCAACAATACTCCTAACAGATACGAAAGCAAACTGGTTTTGGCTGACTAGAGAAAGAATGACCAGCTTGAGGCAGTTGGCAATAATCTTACAATGAACTCGTAAAGGAGATCATGGAGGTAGACCAAATGAAAGTTTGAGAGTGAAGTGGTGTGGGGTTTCTTGGGAATGAGGCAAAGGAAGGTATGGTTGATGGAGGAAAGTTGGGAGGGGTTGAGAAAGAAGCTATGGATAGCTTTGATAAGGTCATCATGGATGAAGCCCCAAGTGGCTATAAAGAATCCCATACTGAAGCCATCAAGAAGGGCTATTAGTCTTGTAGGATAGATGCATCAAAGATCCAAACCCCATTGCTCAAAAGAAGCAAGGGAATAGGCTCGTAATTATGGTGAGTTTTAATGGAGTGATGGAAATATGCAATGCTTGAGTCACCAAGCTCGAGCCACTTAATTCTGGACTTCTGATGGAGGAAACTCTTATCCTGGTAGGAAAGAGAAGAGATGACAAAAGAGAAGGATTTCTCTTCCTTGGTAAGCTTAGGGTTAAGGGAAGGGATTGCAAATGAGAGAGGCAAAAAACACTACAATAAACAGACCTACTTTTGTTTCCTTTTATGTTGTTTATGACTGTGTTAAAAATATATACTCAATTATGTTGATTTTTCCGATGACAGGGGATAGTATATTTCATAGCTCCGAATGTTAAAGGTTAACATCTAAGTTCCTAGGATGCCCAAAACTTAAGATAGGGCTTGAGAGGCCTCAAGAGGGTTGTTCACTATTACTTCTTGTATAGAACTATAGATACAAATGTTTAGAATGTTAAGAAAGAACAACAAGATAATAATGTTTGAATACAAAATATAGATGTCTGGACTCTGGTCTTACTTTTTTACATTATACGTTCAATGAAACTCTCTTGAGCTTACTCTTTAACCGAAACTTCCACTGCATATTTATGTTCTATGACAGGAGTTGATTGTAGGGGTATGATGGATGGTCATTACAACTCCTGTTCTTTTTACTCTGATTGGGTTTGGGGTTGTCGCGATACTTGTCCTGGATAATCTTTTATTTAAGTCATTCGAACAAAAAAAAGAAATTTAATAGTTTTAAAAAAATTCCTTAATGGAAGTATCTGATGACACTAGGATTTCTGTCTCATCAGTTCTCACCATTAGAATCCGTTGCAGGAATTAGGAATGTTATGCAAGAAAATTTATGAAACATATGCCAATTTGAAATTTCAATCCTATGCAGAAATTTCTAATAGTGAAGATCCTTAAGTATACCAAGAAAATAAGACTAGTTACCTCCCAAGAAAGTACCGGTACTGCCGAAATACGCCAGGAGTTATTCGGTTGGATAAGTCCTTGGACTTCAAGAAATTGTACCGGATGAAATCCTTCTTAAGCGCGACACTACGCTTCATATCTTGCCATAAATCTCCAGCAAAAGATTGCTCCTCAACTACTGAAACAGCAGGACTCATTTCATTGCTTGGACTTGCAGACGCTGATGATATTTCAATCCCAGCTAAAATCTGCTGCATGTCTGGGGGTATTGGGTATCCATTGTGAAGCATCCATCTGATAGGAAGCTGTTTATAACTTATACCTGAACTTGTGCTTGGTTTAACTATGCCTTCCAAAATGTCAATATAGTGATCTGGTGGATTTACACGGTCAGGAACATTGATTCCAATGCCTGCAAAGTATTCTTCCACTTTTTTCACTGGTCCATGATACACAGTGAGGCCGCCTTTGGCTAGAAGTATCAAATCATCAAACATTTTGAACAATGTATAGCTGCAAGGAGAATTTCCAAAGCACCTATCAAAATACATAGATGTATGCATTCATCCTCCTTATTGTTGATTTTCTAATTTTCCAACTGTGATATGCTTTTGTACTCCATCATTAATCATGTTAGACAGATTCATCATTGGAGATTAAAATTGTGTTATGATCACAAGTAGAAACAGAGAATCCTCAAATAAATTTGTTCCCAGTTCATGTAGATACTACAAATGAAGTTAGACTATTCTTATGAAATAAATAAAGAGAAGATTACTGAAAATAGATATTCCTGAAGCATATGGAATAAAACTAAGCACATCTAGGCAATTCCTTCAAATATAATATAAAGGCTTCCAAGTATGTTTGACCTTGCTTTTCAAACAGAAAGCAACTCTAATTATTAGGGCATACCTTGGTTGGTGAACTACCATGCAGATGTTTACCCCTTCAATTGCCTCACGACGAAGTGCCCTAAGTAGCAACTGAGAAGAAGAACTGTCCAAACCAGATGTGGGTTCATCTAATATCAACAATGAAGGCTCCATGACCATTTCCAGTCCAACATTTACTCGTTTCCTTTGGCCTCCAGAGATCCCACGCTTCTCTACTGTTCCAACCAAGGAATCCCGTACTGCCTGTAGTCCCAAGGATTCAATAACTCTTTCAACTACTAGAACCTTATCTGGTTTTGGCATGTCAGCAGATAATCTCCATGATCAGAAGGAAAAGAAAACTATGTCAATGCAAGAGAAGCAGACAAGTAAACTCTGAAGTACATCATATGGAAATAGAAACTTAAGACAATGCATCAGCAGAAAAAGCTAAAAATAATTGAAGTTGGACTGATGTCTTCAACGAACAGCAGCAGCATATTAAACAAACTCAAATAGACAAGTAGCTGTCGTTAATGTTATCTTGCTTTTTGAAGCATATAAACAAGAATTCAAATATTTTTATGTAAAGGCAGACATTAAAGAAGGGCCATTACCCAATGCTGGCCTATGTGGGATCCTGTGCGGGGTGAACCGTTGGTCCTAGACTCCTAGCCAGGTAGCCTATCGAATTTCCTTGCAACTCAAACCAAGAAATTTGCTTACAGCTCAAATCTCTAACTGTTGCTCCAAGCAACAGCCTTTTGCAAAGGTGTCAATAAGCTTATTTTTAATTAAACTCAATCTGGAATTTCAAAGAAGCGAAGACATTTCTATTTTATTATTATTTTTTTGTTATTATTCAGTGATGACAATCTATCACCAACCTGTTTGTCCACATTCCACAGAACCAAAATTAAACAGCTTGTTTCTGTTAGAAGACATAAAGGGGTAAAATAGGGAAAAAAAGGGGGTATCATGTAGCGCCTGGCAGAATTGAGAGTCCTATACGTAAATTAGAAACTTTCTATTTTTGAGTTTTTTCTTGTTCTATAAATATAGTGTTGTTTTATGAGGTTAATCTTTTGGTTGAGTTCTACTATGAGTTCAATTCTGTTAGAGTTTTAGTTTGTGTAATTTTCTATTTCTTGTTACCCAAGTAAGGGTATTTATGTAATAGTCATCTTTCCACCTTATTATAAATAGAGGGCTTGAGATCACACTGATCAATAAGTCATTCTACCACAATCGATTTTCTCAACATGGTATCAGAGCCAAAAATCGATTAGAGAAAAAAAGGAAAGATCGTATCTCTCTCTCTCTCTCTCGATTCTGCTACTAGACTTGCTACCGCTACAGCTACATTACCTCTGACCTTCACACCCATCACCTGCCTTCCCATTCCCATCACTGACCTGAAAAAGCCCATTGCTAGACCTTCAAACCCAATATTTCCGCCATTACCTTGACCTGCACTCACCAATACCATGCTGCAATTCATCTTCTAACCATAGAACCCGCCATTGTACCTGTTAGGCCTGCACTTCACCATTACCATCACTGAAATTCATCTTCTAACCATCAAACTTGCCATCGTACCTATTAGGCCTTCACTGCACCTCTTCGCCATACCAGCAACCATCAAACCTTTTTCTTTTTTCTTTTGGAATCCCAAGGCTCTTGCGACCTAAAAACCAAACACTTCTTCTACTTCCAGCAGCAGAATATACATGGGACAAACCACCCCAACCCTAACTGAACCATGTCTTGTTTTTTTCCTTTCTAACCTACGGTTCCATTAGCCCAAAAAGAAAGAAAGAAAAAGAAAAAAATATATATATTGATGTTCCGGGGGTCTCTTTTGTGAATTCGAATATTTTCAGGGGCCTATTCTTGTGAATTTGCATATTTTCAAGGATCTATTTGTGATTCGCATATTCTTAAGGACTATTTGTAATCTATCATATATTCGGGGGCTTATTTGTAATTTTACATATCTCTAGGGATCTGTTTGTGATTTCACATATATTCAAGGGTCTGTTTGTGATTTTCCATAACTTTAGGGCCTCTTTCGTAAAAACAAAAAATGGTGTTACTTACCCTATGCACCTTTTGAGTCCAATAACTCCCTAGTTTTTTTGGCATGGCAACCACCGATGGTACTACTGCCTCCATTGGCTCCGAACTTTACCCCACTCTTCATCCTCTTTTGGTTAAAAAAAATGGTGTTACTTACCCTATACACCTTTTGAGTCTTATAACTCCTTAGATTTGTCAGGGTGGTTTGGCTATTCCATTCTATGACATCTCAGTTGTTTTGAAAGGGTGAAGACTGAAGAACTGCAAACAGTCTTTTTGGCATGGCAACCATTGATGGTACTACTGCCTCCATTGGCTCCGAACATAACCCCACTCTTCATCCTCTTTTAGTAAGATTTAATCGAACAAATTATTTGATTTGGTCTTAATCTACCAACCTGACTATTGTCGGAAGAGGACTTGTTGGACACCTTACGGGCGCCACTATAAAACCTCCCACCATAGGTGTTTCACAGGATAAATGGATCTCGAATGACTCTTTTATTATGTCATTCCTTTTGAATTCCATAAATCCAAATATTGCCTGTGGATACCTATTACTTGATATTGCAGCCCAAATTTGGAAGGCTACAACTGAAAGTCTGAAACATATGGGCAGTTGGAGAATGATGCATAGGTTTAGGAGCTACGGAAGAAGCTTCATGAGACTACCCAAAAGGAACTAACTGTGGCCCAATATTATGTTAAGTTGCGCTCTCTTTGGCAAAAGTTGGATCATTATAGGGATTATCACCCCACTAATCTAGATGATGTGGCCACTTGTATGAAGCATAATAAGATTCGGGTATATGACTTCTTGACGGGTTTGAATGTGGAGTATGATCAAATCAAAGTGCAAGTACTGAGTTATTCTCCCTTTCGTACACTAGAACAGTCCTATGCCCTTGGTCAATGTGAGGAAACTCGTCGATTAGCTATGCTTCATGCTTTTATAGTGGAGAAATCAGTCTTACAGTCTGTTAGCACTAAATCTGATTTGGCTAAGGAGATTGTCAATTGTGAGCACTGTCACAAACCATATCATACCAAGGCCAATTGTTGGAAGCTCCATGGGAAGCATATTGATTTTGAGCAGAAAAAGGCACAAAGAAGGGGAAAACGAAGGCAAATCTTTCTGAGACGGTTTCCACAACACCCTCTGCAGACGTTGGTTTTTCACAGGAGGAGTTAGCTACTCTGCAACATGTTCTGCAGTCTTCTACTGCTAGTACAGCCTCAACTACTTCTTCCTCTGCTACCCATATCAACCCCTACCTTGCTACTTTAGGTAAAACTTTTACAGGCTTCCATGTTTCTTCAAATTCTACTCTTTGGATCATTGATACAGGAGCAACTATATGACAGGTTCATCATCCTTTTTCTTACATTATTCTCCAACTTGCGAAAAAGATAAAGTTCGAATTGCTGATGGCTCATATTCTTCTATTGCTGGAAAAGGGACCATTCAACATTCTCCATCACTTTCTTTATCTAAAGTTTTACATGTTCCCTCTTTCTCTACTAACTTGCTATCTATCAGGAGTCTTACACATGACTTGAATTGTAAAGTGACATTTTTTCCCATTTTACTGTGCCACCCAAGATTTAGTAACGGGGAAGGAGATTGAACATGGTAAACTAGACAATGGACTTAATCTATTGGAGTTGATTGGAGGATTTACTTTTGCTCTGACTGCATCTTTTAAATAGTTCTATTCGGTAAAATTAGACCTTCATCAGTGGCACCGTAGGCTAGGTCACCCCTCTTTAGGAATTCTTAAGAAAGTATTTCTTGATTTAGTTTCTTTTGTAACAAGGATGAATTTTTTTGTGAAGCCTGCATTTTTACGAAGCAGACTCGTTCTACTTATTTGCCTTCTCTTCATAATAAAAAATCGATTTCTTTTATGCTAATTCATACTGATGTGTGGGGCCTCTGCCAATGTGTGTCTATTACTGGCCATAAGTACTTTGTAACTTTTATTGATTGTCACTCTTGTTCTATATAGATTTATCTTTTAAAACAAAAAAAATGAGGTTTTTCGATATTTTCATGATTTTCATAATATGATTAAAATTCAGTTCAATGCTACTGTGAAGATCCTTTGCAGTAACAATGGCATAAAGTATATTGATGGTGAATTTTAGAGATATCTTTCTGACTCAGGCATAATACACCAGACCATGGTTGTCAAGGCGGCAAGGTGACCAAAGCGGTTGGGGGCTCCACCTAGGTGATTAGGCGACAAAGTGGCGCCTAGGCGGCAATAAGGCGAACAAAGCAGTTGGGTTAAAATTTTTCAATACAATTACTTTTAAACTACTTTTCAATACAACTACTTTCTTTAATAAGCTAAACAAATATTCAGTAGTCACATTCATCCAAAAAAAAGAGCATTCAAGAATCATAATTATGAAAAATTATTCAAAAAAAGAACACAAACATAAGTTCAACTCATCAAACCATGGTTGTCAAAGCGTTTGCTTAGGCATTTACTGATCCATTGAATCTTGATGTTGAGTATGGCTTATGCTTCACATTTTGTTGTTGATGGGTATGGGGGTCCCGGTGGGGGTGTGGGGGCAATGCCCCCGGAGCAAAAAATAGGTTTTATGTCACTTTGGGCCTTGGAGTTCCTTTGCAAATTGAGCATCTATTAAGCGATTCAAAACAAAGCGGTTGAGAAACCGTTTTGCCGCCTAGGCGACCGCTTAGGCACACCTTTAACAACTATGCGCTAGACTAGTTGTGTTGATACGGCTGCCCAAAATGGGGTTTGCCGAAAGGAAGAATTGGCATCTTTTAGAGGTAGCTCGTACAATTATGATTGCTATAAATGTCCCTAAACAATACTGGAGTGATGCTATACTCACTACCTCTTACCTTATGAATAGGATGCTTAGTAGGATACTTGGTTTTAAATGTCCTAATGAGATTCTCCAGGGAGCCTCTTAATTTGTTATTCCCTCAAAGGGCTTTGGATGTGTGTGTTATGCCAGAATCACAGCCCGCCAGAGCAAGCTGGCTCCTTCTGGCCGATGCCACATATTTCTGAGGTATTCTGCTACTCAAAAAGGGTACAAATGTTATCTCCTCCTTCCAGAAAGATTATTGTGTCTATAGATGCAATTTTGAATGAGTCTTGCCCTTACTATACAATTCTCCAGGGGGAGAGTCCTAGAGGAGAGGTGTTCTTTCCACCTCTAGACTTTCCTATGCCACACATAGACGCCCACACACTACCATAACACAACATAGGAGTTCAAGAAGAGTTTCCAGACCAAGGAGAGACTTCGGCCAGTATACATGAAGACTCTAATTCTTCCCCACCGTTTTTGAACCATGTGAAGAACTTGGTCAGGGGGAGACCACTTCCGTGAGGCACACTATTGAGGTCTTTCAAAGCAAGATTGACCAGAATAAGGAGGTGCAAACTTATCAGAGGAAGAATTACAATCGGCCAAAACAAGAGGAGAAAAGTGACATGGTACCACTTCAATCCCTTGCTCCAGAATCAGATTATATTGTTCCCCCTAAGGTATCTTTTTTTTTTATCTTCCTATTATTGTTAGAAAAGGAGTTCGATCTTGTACTCAACATCCTATAGCTAAATATGTTTATTATAACTCTTTATCTGACTTTTACTGTGCTTTTATCTCCTCTATATCATCTGTTTCAGTTCTTGGCAAAAAGCCTATATTGATGCGAGATGGAAGGCAGCTATAGTAGAGGAAATACAAGCAATGAAGAAAAATGATACTTGGGAGCTGGTTACACTTCCTCAAGGAAAAAACCCGTGGACTGTAAATGGGTGTTTGTGGTTAAACAAATATGGATGGATCTGTCAACAGGTTGAAGGCTAGACTAGTTAAAAAGGGGTTTACCTAGACCTATGGGATTGATTATCATAAGACTGTTGCCCTTGTTGCAAAATGAACACTGTCAGAGTTCTGTTGTCTGAAGCTGTGAACAAAGACTAGAACTTACACCAACTAAACATAAGAGTGCCTTCTTGCATGGGGAGTTGGAGGAAGAAGTTTATATGGAAATCCCACATGGTTTCTCTAATGACAATATTGCAAGGAAAGAATGTCAATCGAAGAGGTCAATTTATGGGTTAAAACAGTCTCCTAAATGTTGGTTTGGACGCCTCCAAAAGGCAGAGACCTCTATTGGGTACGAACAAAGCAATGTGATTATACACTATTTGTCAAGAAGTCAGGTACCAATATCACACTTCTCATTGTTTATATGGACAATATTCTCATCACACGGAGTGATGGTAAGGAAATTCAAAGTTTGAAGGACTTTCTTGGCAAAGAGTTTGAGATTAAAGAGGACGTTACAATACATCCTAGGGATTGAGGTAGCTTGACCAGAGAAGGGTATATACCTATCACAGAAGAAGTATGTCCTATATTTATTATCAGAAATGGGAATGTCGGGGTGTAAAACAGTTGATACCCCCATTGAGGCTGGAGCTAAACTTGAGGAAAAAAAGGGAGAACTAGTGGACAAAGGATGATATCAAAGGTTGGTAGGAAAGCTTATTTATTTGTCTCACACCAGGCCAGACATTGCTTATGCCGTGGGGAGTGAGCAGTTCATGAATAATCCATATTTAGCTCATATGAAGGTTATTACCAGAATATTGTAGTATCTGAAGGGAACTCCTGGAAAAGGAATACTTTTGTCACCCGCTGATAATCTCAGAGTAGAAGCATACACTGATGCAGACTGGGCTGGATCTCCTGACAAGAAGTCAATTTCAGGTTACTGTACCTTTGTCGGAGGTAATCTTGTTACTTGGAGGAGTAAGAAACATAATGTGGTAGTTTTATCCAGTGAAGCTGAATATAGAGCCATGGTTCGTGGAGTTTGTGAGTTACTATTTTTGAAAGGCCTGTTAGAATATGTTGAAGTATATGCAAATCTGGACTATTTTACTGTTTATGTTACTGTTCACGTGAACAGTAAAAACTGAATAGTTTCTATTTCTAATGTAGGAGTCTTTCTACATAAGTTTTGATAGTTTCTAAAAAGCATAGTTTCTATTTGGGTGGTAGTTTCTATTTTCATAACTTTCTATTTTAGGAGCTAGGAAGTTACTAAAGCTGTAATTTTTTGTTTCCTTTTTTCTAGAGGACAATTACTTGTCTTTCAAGTTGTATTAGATTCATTAGAAGCTATAAATAAAAGGGCTCTATGATTCTAGACTCTTTAAGCAAGAATCACAAGCCTCTTCTACTAGTTCTTCATCTCTCTTCTCTTCTTCTTCTTCTCTTTTTTCTTTGTTCAAGTTCAGCTGCTGTTTTGATTATTTAATGCTTGTTTTCTAACATGGCATCAGAGCAAGTTTAATCAACGTAGGGACCGTTTTCTCTCTCTTGGCTGCCCAGTTTTTTTTTCTTCTTATTTTTTTTTCCCCCTTTTTCTTATCTAGGGCAGCCCCAACCTTCGCTGCAGTAATTGTGCATAGCTGTCTTTCTTCTTTAACTTTTGAAGCACCAAGTATCTATGTATTAATACTAAATAAAGGCCCTAAGCTTTTTGGGGATATGTTTACCTATTTGATTCAACTAAGGCTGCAACTACCCTTTTTTTGTGTGCAAATCTGAAGTTCAATCTGCACTATACTGATGTCTTGGGATTCCTCTTGATTCTTGCGAAGATATGCCCATAATTCGGATTGCAAGATCTAAGTATTGTCTTCCATTGTTTGTGGTATAAGTTCTGCTGCAAGTCGTATACTAGTACCCTGTTTCAATGGATTTCTCTGTTCTAAAAAATTCTGCTGCTATCGTTTTGCTTTACTACTGCTTCCGTTGTTTATTTCAGAATCAAGTTTAGCCTTCTTATTATCTAACACTTCTACAAAGACCTAGAGGACTACTTTTCCTTCATATCAATATCTGTTAAAGTTTCAAATCTAGCAGAAGTTTGTTGCTATGGTCCGAGATATGATATTATTTGCTACTGCAACTACTATTATTGCATTTCTTCTGAGTGGATTGCTGCAGTGACTACTGCAATTTTGAGATTCCAAGATGGTTCAATATATTTTTTTTTCCTGATCTAATTTGCTCCTGCCTAAGGGTTAGCGGTGGTCCAGAATTTTTTTTCCCCCTTGGTGCACAAGACTTTGTCCTGTGAGACGATTTTCTACTGCTTGATCAGCTTTATTGGTGAATAATACATTGCTCTGTGGCTGCTACTTTTCCTTCTTGGGTTTCTTTTGTGCTCATACTTTAAGATGCTTGTCACTGGTCATCATTAATTGTCCACGTGTAATGCTACACGTGAGGGGGAGAATGGTACCTTATTCTATATCTACTCAAGATGTGCTGATGGATATTATTTGTGAAGATCTTTGCCCTCAATTTATGGCATTCTACAACAATATCATTACCTATCTTTACCTATATTGCCCTTTTACCTACCTATTTGATTTGTAGTAACCCATACTACCTTACCTACTTGGTCTGCAGTAACCTATACTGTCTTTTACCTTGCCTACTTGGTCCTCAATAACCCATATTGTCTTTTACCTTATCTATTTGATCCACAGTAACCCATACTGTATTTTACCTACCTACTTGGTCCGTAGTAACCCATATTGTCTTTTACCTTACCTACTTAATCCGCAATAACCCATATTGTCTTTTACATTACCTACTTGATCCGCAGTAACCCATACTGTATTTTACTTACCTACTTGGTCCGTAGTAACCCATACTACCTTACCTACTTGGTCCGGCAGAACCCATATTGTCTTTTACCTTACCTACTTGGTTCGCAGTAACCCATATTATCTTTTACCTTACCTACTTGGTTCGCAGTAACCCATACTGTTTTTTACCTTACCTACTTGGTTCACGTAATCTCATACTGTCCTTTACCTACCTACTTGGTCCGTAGTATCCCATACTACCTTACCAACTTGGTCCACAGTAATCCATATTATCTTTTACCTACCCATACTTTACTTGTTACTTGCCTTCTTGTGAAGCATTTATATGGACATTTCTCCCTACTACCGGCATTACGTGGATAATGCATTTTGCCTACTTACTACTTGCGTTTTTGTGAAGCATTTATATGGACTTTGGAGTTACAATTTTGAAGATTTAGTGTGGATATTTCTCCCTACTACCGGCATTATATGGATAGTGTCTTTGATCTTGCTATACTTATGGACTTTGTTCGTCTTCAACATTGTCGATTGTTTTCATTATTGGATGGTTCTTTCGACATGAAGAATTAAAGTTTTTTTTAAGTTGGTGTTGATTATCTCCTGAGTGAAATTTTCTCAGTGTTTATAAACGTCTGCCATTGCTACATGATTCAAGATTGGTGCTACCTTTCAAGTTTATTCTTATTGTGCAAGCTGAAGTTTTCTTTATGTACACTCCAGCTTGAGAGGGAGTGTTGAAGTATATGCAAATCTGGACTATTTTACTGTTTATGTTACTATTCAAGTGAACAGTAAAAACTGCATAGTTTCTATTTCTAATGTAGGAGTCTTTCTACATAAGTTTTGATAGTTTCTAAAAAGCATAGTTTCTATTTGGGTGGTAGTTTCTATTTTCATAACTTTCTATTTTAGGAGCTAGGAAGTTACTAAAGCTGTAATTTTTTGTTTCCTTTTTTCTAGAGGACAATTACTTGTCTCTTCAAGTTGTATTAGATTCATTAGAAGCTATAAATAAAAGGGCTCTATGATTCTAGACTCTTTAAGCAAGAATCACAAGCCTCTTCTACTAGTTCTTCATCTCTCTTCTCTTCTTCTTCTTCTCTCTTTTCTTTGTTCAAGTTCAACTGCTGTTTTGATTATTTAATGCTTGTTTTCTAACAGAATACATTGGAGTCCAAGTTCCAAACCCAATAATGCTATATTGTGACAATAAGGCTGCCATTAGCATTGCCAATAATCCTATACAACATTATTGAACTAAGCACATTGAAATTGATAGGTTTTTTGTCAAAGGAAAGCTGGAACAAGGGTTCATTTGCATGAATTGATAGGTTTTTTTGTAAAAGGAAAGCTGGAACAATGGCTCATTTGCATGCCTTTGTGAGGTCCACAGACCAAGTGGTAGATAGTTTCACTAAGGTTGTGTTTGTTTGCAAAGGTGGGGTGGGAAAAAAAAATATGTGGGTCCCATGTGTAGAGGGGTGAGGGAGAAGGAAAGGAAAGGAAAGGAAAGGGTTTTGTAGAAAAGTGATAGTGGTGGGTCCCACTTTTTACTTTTCCCAACTTTCCCACAAAGTCCCACCAAATATGTGGGGTTTTAAAATGGCTTGGGGTGGGAAAGTTGAGTTACCACATCAGCAGACAAGTTTCCTTGATTCAAGGAAACTTGTCTCTCACTTTCCCACCCCAAGCAACCAAACAATCTACCATTTTGGGATTTAAAGGAAAAGTAAGAAATCTACACTTTTTTCAAGAATTTTCCCACCCCACCTTTATTCCAGCAAACAAACGCAGCTTAAGGGTTTGAAGGAAGGAGATTTCCTTCCTATTGTAGGCAAGTTAAACATGACTAATATCTATGCCTCAACTTGAGGGGGAGTGTTGGTTGAGTTCTACTAGGAGTTCACTTTTTTTATAGTTTTAGTTCGTGTAATTTTCTATTTCTTGTTACCTAAGTAAGGGTATTTATGTAATAGTCCTCTTGCCACCTTATTATAAATAGAGGGCTTGAGATCACACTGATAGATTAAGTCATTCTACCACAATCAATTTTCTCAACATTATCACATCAATAGTGTGGTGTCTTTCATTCTCTTCTCAATTCTTCTTCTTCTTCCTCTCATTCCCGTGCTCTCTTTCCCGCTGATTTTCTGATCCATAACATTTTAGTAGAGGTGAGGTACTGAGTGATCCTTAAACCTTTGTGCTGCAGGCTGTACCTTCTTTATTTTCACAAGAAAAGTGGCTGGTGTCTTCTGCAATTGGATTTTGAAATCTTCTACATAGTTTCTGGTGATTAGGGACAGCGCACTATGCTGTTTAATGGAGACTGGACATGAGACTAAATGCAAAGGAACCAGATCTCTTGAAGTTTCTGTTGGATCCTGTAAGAGTTTTGATTGAGGAGAATTAGGTCCAGGTATGTTTCAGACCTAGTTGCTTTCAACCAGACTTATGTGCTGAAAATATTGCAGCAGTTACTCATTATTACACTCGTATAAAGTATGCCAAAACATGAGAAGCAAAAGAAAGGTGCACACCCCCACTAAATTCACTACTATGCATTTCCCACATGATAAAACCGCAATATTTATAGTTTTTCTAGTTAGTAAAATTCTTGCCTATTATGATTAACTTCACAGTAAAGCTATCAAATCCGCCCATAAAAGAAGTAATGCATTGCACATCAAAGGCATAAACAAGGTGAAATTGCAAAGGAATAAATTGCGAAGGAAGAATAAGTACCATTTATTGGAATTAGGAAGTAAATGTAGCTTACCTGCACCTTGCACTGAACCATAGATTCTCTTCCACTGTCAAGTTGCCATGCACAATATCATCTTGTGGGACAAACCCAATAATTCTCTTGTATGAAAGGATAGATTCAACCTTTCCATTTATAAGGATTAAACCACTGATTGTGCATCCAGTTATTTTTCCAGCAAGTGCAGAAAGAAAAGTTGTTTTTCCAGCTCCTGAGGGGCCCATGACAGCAGAAACATGTCCAGGCACAATTTTCCCAGTAACACATCTCATTAGGTGCTTGTTCTTACCTTTTAAAGTGAGGGTCAGATCTTTGAAGGCAACCTCAATAATAGGTCTGGTCCTGATCTCATTGTCAGTAGCCATTGAAATAACTCCTGAAAAGGTCAAATTCTTGTTCTCCTGCTGCAGAGCTTTCTCCTTCTCAATTTGCCCATATGCATATTTAAAAATTTGACTATGGGTATGTATATTCTTTGTTTTTGGTGCATGCTTTTTTAAATTTTTATCTCCGATTTCCAAATTAAAACCTTCATTACTATCAGGGTTTTCCTCAAGTTCACGCATCATCTTTGTGAGATTACTTGGTTCCTTCTTCTTCCCCTTTGATGCTGCAGACGGTTGCTGAAATGACCCTGGGCCCATTGGTGGTAATAAGGCATTATCTGTTCCAGGCTTAGCTTGACCAAGACCCTTCAGTGGCTCTGGTTGTTTCACAGCCGAAGATTTTTTACGAGAAAAGGTACGTGATAACTGGGTCTGCAGTCCGATTGCAGACTTCTTGGCAACCTGCTTTGCAGATTTCCACCTTTCACGTGCTTGTGCAGTTTCTCTGGCACTCCTTGCTGCAGCTTCCCTAGATCTGGCTTGTCTTCTTTCCCGGGTAGTGATTACTTGGTCAGAACAGTTATAGATAATGAGTAGCAAAGTACTCAATGCAGCCTGCATTAGAATTCAAAGTTAAATTCTGTGACTGTTGGCATCTGTATTTGGAATTAGCGAACATAGTTTTGGCATTATATAATGTTAGAAAACAAGCTTTAAATAATCAAAACAGCAGTTGAACTTGAACAGAGAAAAGAGAGATAAAGAACCAGCAGAAGAGGGCTATGATTCTAGCTAAAGAGTCTAGAATCATAGTGCCCTTTTATTTATAACTTCTAATGAATATAATATTTATAGCTTCTAATGAATCTAATAAAATTTGAGAGACAAGTAATTGTCTTCTAGAAAAAAGAAACAAAAAATTACAGCTTTAGTAACTTGCTAGCCCCTAAAATAGAAAGTTCTGAAAATATAAACGACCACCAAAATGGGAACTATGCTTTCTAGAAACTCCCAAAACTTATGTAGCAAGACTCCTACAAATAGAAAGTAGAGTAGCATCACTAGCATAATATTGTTTATGTGAACAATAACTATTCACGCGAACAGTAACGTGAACAGTAACTATTCACGCGAACAGTGACGTGAACAGTAAAGTAGCTTAAACTTGTGTATACTTCAACACTCCCCCTCAAGCTGGAGTATACAAATCTCCCATGCCCAGCTTGCAACAAATAGATTGAAAACTTGGTATGATCAGAGCTTTGGTGAATAAATCAGCTAGCTGGTCAATAAAGCTCACAAAAGGAGTCACTATAAGCTTCTTCTTAACTGTATCACACACAAAGTGGCAGTCCACCTCTATATGCTTCCTCCTCTCATGGAACACTGGATTACTAGCAATGTAACTGGCTGCTTGATTATCACAAAACATTTTCATAAGGATAGAAACTGGAAATCCCATTTTCTCTAACAAGAAACAAAGCCACCTCAATTCAACAGCGGTGTGGGCCATAACCCTATACTCAGCTTCAGCACTAGATCGAGCAATGGTAGACTATTTCTTACTCTTCCAAGTCACAAGATTTCCACCAAGAAAAGTACAATAACATGTAGTTGACCGGTGATCAATGACAGATCCAACCCAATCTGCATTAGAAAAGGCAACCAAGTCCATACTCTGATTTGGTCGATAGATGAGCCCTTTTCCGAGCGCACTCTTGAGGTACCGAAGTACTCTCATCGTTGCGTCCCAATGGGCCTTCCTAGGAGACTGCATAAACTGACTCAACACACCAACTAAATAAGAAATATCAGGACGAGTAACAGTAAGATAAATAAGCTTCCCAATAAGATTCCTGTAATGATGGACATCATCCACCAAGTCACCATCATCACGTCCTAACTTTAACTGAGGATCCATAGGAATGTCACTAGGTCTAGAAGCAAGCATGCTAGTCTCAGTCAAAAGATCTAACACATACTTCCATTGTGACAAACTTACTCCCTGTTTATTGCAGATCACTTCAATCCCCAAGAAATATTGTAGATCACCTAAGTCTTTGGTTTGGAAAGATTTCTGTAAGTGTGCCTTGACTGTATGGATTGCATTAACATCACTACCTGAAAGAACAATATCATCAACAAAAACTGCCATAATGACAACACAATCACCTTGCCGTCTAAAAAAGATAGAGTGATCATAATAACACTGTACAAATCCAAAAGACTCCACAGCTTTCTAAATTTCTTAAACCAAGCCCGTGGAGACTGTTTGAGTCCATAAATCGCTTTATGAAGCCTACAAACACAAACATTGTCCTCCCCCTGAGCAATATACCCTGGAGGTTGCTCCATGTAAACTTCTTCATAAAGATCACCATATAAGAATGCATTTTTTTGTCAAGCTGAAAAAGAGGCCAATCATAATTCACTGCCAAAGAGATCAAAACACAGACATAATTAAGTCTTGCCACAGGAGAAAAAATCTCAAAATAATCCACACCATATGTTTGTGTATAGCACTTAGCCACCAAGCGGGCCTTAAGCTATTTAACCGTACCATCAGAATGGAACTTAATAGTATACACCACTGACAAACTAAAGACCATGTATGACAAGATTATAAAGCATCCATTTCCACATCCATAGCGGCTTTCTAGCTAGGAATTTTAAACGCCTCGGTATGATGGGTTGGAATATGAATGGTAGACATAGACAAAGTAAGGCAACGAAAGTTAGGAGGGAGATGAGAGATAGAGACAAAATAGGAAACAAGATAAACAATGTTAGAGCGTAAAGTACAAGTACGAGTACCTTTCCTCAAAGCAATTGATAAGTCATCTGAAGGCGGAGTGGGATCTTCACTAGAAGAATCCGCCGGTGGAGAGGATGAAAAAGGAACATCTATAGGGCCAGTTTCAGGCTCCACTAAAGGAGAGCCGCTAATATTGTTAAGAGGAACTCTATTATCCACAGTATGTTCTGCAAACTTATGTCTTCACTAATAAACCTGTAGAGGAATATTGCTAGTGGAAGAAACTAAAGAGGGAATAGAAGGAGTACCATCCAAAACACAGTTTTGGACAAACACAGATTGACTAGGATAATAAGGAGTGTCTTCACAAAAATCACTTCCGCACTTATAAATTGTTTGTGAAGAACCGAATCATAACAGCAAAAACCTTTTTGAGTACGTGAGTACCCAAGAAAAATACACTTAACAGAACGGGGGGAAAGTTTATCCAAAGGATGTGGTATATGAACAAAACGCACAAAACGCACAAAACCAAAATTTTTGGGTGGAACTAAAACGGTTCTCTATTGGGAAAAACAATTGAAAAAGGAGATTTTTCAAAAAGCAAAGTTATAGGCATTCGGTTAATTAAATGACTAGCAGTCAAAACCGCATCACACCAGTAACTTTTGGGAACATTCATCTGAATTAAATTAGCGCGTGCAACCTCTAAGAGGTGACGATTTTTGTGTTCAACCACTCCATTTTGTTGGGGAGTGAATGAACAATTGGTTTGATGAATCATTCCAAGAGAATCACAAAGGTTAGATATATCATGTTGCACATATTCCAAAGCATTATTAGACCGAAAAATTTTAATAGGAAGAGAAAATTAAGTCCGAATTTCATGAATAAAACTTTTAAATGTAGTTAAGAACTCTATCCGATCCTATAAAAGATACAACCATGTAAGATGGGAGAAATCGTCCACAAAAGTGAAAAAATATCGAAAACCATGCCTATTACTAATTCTACAAGGACCTAAAATATCGGAATGAACAAGAGAAAACAAGGACTCACTACGAGGGATAAAGCGTGGAGGATAGGTGGCATAATGATGCTTCCCTAACTCACACGCTTCACAATCTAATCTAGACACTGATTTAAAAGAAGGAAATAAAATTTTTAATCTAGGTAAAGACAAATGGCCTAAATGACAATGCCACTGGAGAGCATTTACACCATCATCAGAGAGAGCCACAATAGGGGCAGCATAGTCCAGATAATAGAGTCCGTTCCTTTCACACCCTCCACCAATCGTCTTCCTCGTGTGAAGGTCCTAGAAAACACAATAAATGGGAGTAAAGTCACAGAGCAGTTTAGTGCTTTAGTTAACTGACTAACAGATAATAAGTTAAAAAGAAAGTTAGCAACATAAAGCACAGATGACAAAGTAATAGATAGTGTAGGAGAAACACTTCCAGAGCCTATAATAGGTGTGGAAGTCCCATTAGCTATAACAACAGAATTTTCAGTGGTAGATTTAAAAAAAGAGCTGAAAAGTGATGACTTACCAATCATGTGGGAAGAGGCCCCTAAATTGATGATCCAAGGGGTGGGAGTAGAAGTGAGAAGTGTTGTGTTACCTACATGAGAAAGTGTGGCAGCAGAAGTACCAGTGGATATGGAAGCGCCAACCTCAATATTTTACAATCAACAAAGGATTTGGCTTACATCATCTTTTAGAGTCTTAGACAAGTCTCCTAAAGAAGATCCAGAGCCACTATCTATGTTTGTTACATTATCAGTACCATTATTAGAAACGATATAATTGGCAAGCTGTTTGGTCCACTCTGGCTTTCCATGTTTGGCCCAACAAGCTTCCACTTAGTGCCCTGTTTTATTGCAATGAGTACAAAGTCAAGATATCTTATCAGATAGTTGAACACCACGACCTCCAAAAGACCTGCTAACTCCCCCTAAACCACAACCACGTCCCCTTCCACAAGAGGTAGTGAAGGCTGAATTTTCTCCTTTAGAACTTTTTTCTGGAGAACTCCCTTCAGGCAAGACAATACGTTGAACTCTAGAATATGCTTCACTAAGTTTAGGGACACGCTCAACAGCAAGAAGATGTCCTTTGACAGATTTCAGTTCAAGGTTCAATTGTGCAAGAAACTTGGATACAAAAAATCCATTCCATTGGGTGTTAAGCTTCTCTATATCTATGGTGAGAGGTTGAAATACATTCAACTCCTCCATCATGCCTTTAAAGGAGTTGTAACAATTCTGCAGGGACTTGTTAGCTTGCTGAAAATGAAATAGTTTTTCATAAATACTAAAAATCCAAGTCATATTTTAGCTTGGGAATAGTTCTCTTGCAAGTCATCCCAATAGGGGTGTCAATTTGCAGTCTGAACCGTTAAAACCAAACCGCACTGGCCCGTTGTAGCCCGAACCGGCCAGGACTGAACATTAATGGGTTGTGTTTGGGCTGAGGGTGGCAGAGCCCGCACCAACCCAAACCCAAACCCAAACTACAATCTGTTATAAACCGTTTTACAACCCGTTTTATAGTTTTACATTAAATATTGTTTCAATCATCATATTACCACTAGGTAGTTGGTACAGACTATCGAAAAATTGAGCATGAATTCAAAGATCAAATAGTCTTCTACTACTTGTAAAGGACAATTAAAAGGATTAAGCATGAATGCCCAATTGAATGTACCAAGTTTGTTTAAATTACGTAAATATTTATCCAATCCATAGGTATTTCATTGCATATCAAGTTAACTACCAACTCAAAAAAGAGACAGATTTATAGAAGGGGGAAAAAATCAACATTCTCACAAAACAAGCAAGCAATTAGAACTACCTTTGAGCTTAACAAATATATTTGAACGTTTACATAATCTCCTTGAGATCCTTTAGACTCAGCAGTACTTATGGTTGAGTCACTTGTAAGTGAAGACATTAAACCGAGGTAGATATCACTCAAATCAGTTTTCTAGAACTTGAAGTAGAATCGAGCACCAAAAAAAAATCTGTAACCTTAGGACC
Source organism: Hakea prostrata (assembly GCF_041222555.1). Taxonomy (NCBI): domain Eukaryota; kingdom Viridiplantae; phylum Streptophyta; class Magnoliopsida; order Proteales; family Proteaceae; genus Hakea; species Hakea prostrata. The sequence goes on from NC_142602.1 coordinate 26,949,375, forward strand.
GAATAGGAGGAAGAAAAAAAAAGGTTCGCAAGGTGCAACAAAAAGAGGTAACGAAGGTAGATAGAAAACAGTATTTAATCCAAGTTCTGGAATAGGTAGAGAAGATCAGTTCACATGAATACCTGATCTAACAGTCCGTAATATATAGCACTAGGTGCCTACACACCAAGGAAAACATAAAAAGAAAAGAGAACTTCAGAAGAGAATATTGAGAACCACACTATTTTGATTCAAAAAAGCTCTGATGCCATGTTAGAAAACAAGCTTTAAGTAATCAACACAGCAGCTGAACTTGAACAGAGAAAAGAAAGAAGAAGAAGAAGAAAAGAGAGATGAAGAACTAGCAGAAGAGGCCAGTGGTTCTAGCTAAAGAGTCTAGAATCACAAAGGCCTTTTATTTATAGTTTCTAATGAATCTAATACAACTTGAGAGACAAGTAATTGTCCTCTAGAAAAATAAAAAATAAAAAAAAAATTACAGCTTTAGTAACTTTCTAGCTCCTAAAATAAAAAGTTCTGAAAATAGAAACTACCACCAAATTATAAACTATGCTTTCTAGAAACTCCCAAAACTTATATAACAAGACTCCCACATTATAAATAAAAAGTAGAGTAGAATCACTAGCATAATACTGTTCACGTAAATAGTGACATGAACACTAAAATAGCTTAAACTTGTGTATACTTCAACATATAATAAGAAAAGGAAGTTTTGAGAAAAAGATAGTGTAAAAGGGAAGCATAATGAGAAGGGAAGAGAACGTGAACTTCCAAAAGATTGAGCAAATTGGATGCTATCAACAACAGCTACATGTGGACCATACATGTGTTATGCCTAAATAGATGGTCAAAAGTGTTCAAGTGTCATACTTTTGACTTCAGAGAATTCTAGCATCAAACCAGTTACACCATTGTCAAATTGGTTGAGCAGGCCTCAGGGGAGTTTGATATTAATGAAACCAAACACAGATTTTTTTTAGCTCGAAATTTTCAAATAAGGATGTAGTATTCCTGAACAATCTGTCCAGATTAGCTTTCTCTGTAAAGCTCAAATATTTGCAACATGGCAGTTCTGCTATGGTTCAAATTTTTGGATTTCCTCTCCACTCATCATTACCTAGTTCTTCATTTTTACCCAGTCTGATTTCCAGTTGTGGAGTTAAAGCCTAGAAATTGGTATTAACTTTAACTTCAAGCCTATTAAGTCAACCATTGAAAAATGCGATGAAATATTCTGTCGTACCCATGCTGACACTGAGAGGAGGGATAAATCAGAGTCCCTAAAAACACTCAAACATACCCCAGGGTTTTTGTTGTGAGAGGGAAGTATCCTCTCAATCTACCCCAATGGTGTTTCTGCTAATATTGGTCTTCAACTGCCATTAGTTCAGGTCCTAATGTCCTATACCAGCTTCAATTCCTAATACATAGAAGCAAGGGCAATCTACCCCAATGGTCTTCTGCCAACGCAACGACATAGGACACCTTGTTTACTTAAACCACTGATCTGTACAGAACCAAAAGTTATAACACCCCACCCCACCCCCCCCCCCCCCCCCCCAAAAAAAAAACATTACAGCACCAACAGGTTAGCCCTGCTGTCTACTCTGGATGCAATGGGACAATTCAATACAATAAATTAGTCTTCGGTTGTAAATGATACCTGGCTGGCATATGCCAGAAAGTATACAGAACAGGTTAAAGAATATACAAATTCTCATAACTGGCACTGTCTTTGATCTCTGCAATCCAGAAGAAATCCCCATATACCACTGATCCTACAAGCTGTACCCCATCAAGATGCATTGTTTTGACAGCAGCCAACACACATGCACTGTGTTAACAACAACGACAACAAGACACAAGCCTGATGCACTGTTTTTAATATATGTCAATATAAAGTGGGTCATGGACCCTATAGAGAAGCTCTCAGTCTGCATCCATGTAAGGGATATTCTCACAGAAAATTAATCTACACTTATCACAAGTAACAAATAACATTCAAGACAGAGTTAGAATTTAATATTACTTCGTCCACAACAGAAATGTGGAGCCAATGCAAGGGTATTTCAAAATATGACAAGCATGATAAGAAGTAAAAAGATAAATACTTACAAAAAGCATTATACCATATGCATGAATGTTTTGATTTGCAGATTTTGGATCACACGATGCCAATCTGAAGCATCCTGCAAGGTGATCAATCATTAAACATCAAATCCAAGAGCAAGCATTCTTTGACTTTAGTTTGGTTATACAAGTTCAAACACAAAACCATTATTCTTGAGGTCAGCTACAAAAACTGAGTAAATTTAAGTAGCATAAGACCAATGCGAGAAGACTGAGGTACAAAGAATAGACACCAAATAGAAATAAATACAAGTACAAAGAAGGGCAATATCTCAATGAAATAGCACACTCAATTTCTACCTATTCACGAAAACTTGAAAAAGCTAACTGTGCAATTTTCATACCCTTTTGATTTATTCTGAATTTATCATAATTAATGTCCTTTACCTTCATGGTAGCTCTCTACATAAGAAAGCATCCTACAAAGGAGAGCACTAGTCTTTTGAAATCAAAACAAGTGTATTTGTCTTATTCTTAACTCTCAATTCATTCTAATGTAAAAGATAGCTATCATAACCAGGGGGAAGAAAAAAAAAACTATTTTTATTTCATTGTTAAACATTAGAGCTCAGGTTGGAAACCAAAGTCTCCATCCATTTCTTTTTCACACAGCCTCCTTTAAGAGGATGAATTACTATTTTCCCTTTCTCTATTTTTGCACTTTGTTTCTTTCCTCTCTGCATCCTTTAAAACATGTTTGACCTCAATGATCCCACAGCTACTACAATTTCAAAATCAGAACTTGTTGCAAGGCAGCAGCAGTATTAATTATTTCATTAAGGGTAGAATTGTAATGTTAGGTTCTTTTGTTATTCTCGTTGTAATATTACCACAATGGCAAGATCTGTTCTATTTTCAAGTTTCTAATATAAATAAAGGACACGTTGTGTCTCTCTGACACAAGTTGGGATTTTCTCAAATCTTACAACAAGGTATCGGAGCCAAATCTGATCTGAGAAACCCTACCATTCCCATTGCATGAGCACCACCAACTTCCGCCTCCATCTAAGAGTCACCACCACCTTCTCTCTCCTCCTCTTCCCATTGCAGACCACCTCCATCACTTTTCCAGCCTAGCACAATGACTACCACCCCTCCAAACCACCAGCGACACCTCTACTAGCAATCCCCATAGGAGTATCTCCCTACACTTGCGATCCCCCTAGAAGTGTCATACTTCCTTTTTTATCCCCCCTTAATCCAACAACAGCCCTAGGAGCCATAAAAAAATTGCCTCCTACTTCCAAAGCTCCTAGGGTCTCCAAGCCTTGCCGGCTAACACGCACCACCATCAACGATAGCCCTAGAGCCATCGCCTAAAACTTTCAAGTGCTCTGGGGTTGTCACGACCCCTTCTCCTTCCCTTTCTCCACCCTGCAATTGGCTTTAGGCCTCTCGCATCCTCTTGCGAGTTTCCTAGAGCCAATGGCCCTTTGTCCCAAATGTTTTAAACCTTTTTTGTCCTAAAATATTTTATCTATGCTTAATATACCTTAGTGGTGAGCACTTTTCTCCTGCCAAAGGATCCTATTTTCCTATTGATTGAGTAATCTAATTATTATCCCGTGCAATGGCTGATTCAGTCATCTTCGCCTCTTCTAGTACATCTAGTATGGAAGAGACTCCAGTCTCCTCTTTTTTCAGGATTGAGATTTCTCTCCTTTTTAGATGACCGTTGTTAAACTTAATGGGACCAATTATCTTTACAAGTCTCATTTTGTTTCTCTTACAGTTGGTGCTTGTGGTTTTACTAGCCATCTTCACGGGACTTCCGTTAAGCCGTCTTCTCCTAGTACAACACAAGATAAGTGGGAGACTAATAAGTGCTTGGTTATAGGATTTCTTCTTAATTCCATTGAACCAAGTATTACAGAGAACTATCTTCTTCTTCCTGATGCTACTAAGATCTAGAAAGTTGCCAATGAGACCTACTCAAAGGTTGGTAATGATGCACAATGTTTTGAGATCAAAAGGAAAATTCATCAATTATAATAAAAAGAGCTTACCCTATCTCAGGATTACAACACTCTTTGAGGTTACTATCAAACTTGACTTCTACGGGCATTTTACTCCATCATGTGCAACTGATGTTGCTGCATATCAGAAGTTGGAGGACAAAGAGTGAATGATTTTATGGCAGCACTAAATATTGAGTATGATCAGGAACATGCTCAATTCCTTTCCATCTCTAAAGCAAGCTTATGGTATGGTTGACACCAAGGTTGACACTAAGGACAGTCATAAGACAACAATTGTATATACTCAAACATCTAACATGTCTCCTTTGGTGGCTAGTATCGGTAGTAATAAGACCAATACCGGTGATTCTCGCACATCAGTTAAGTGCGAATATTGTGGACCCAAGTGGCACACCAAGGAGAAGTGTTGGAAGTTGCATAGTTGTCCAACAAATTCCCGTGGAGGAAGGAATGCTAACAGGGGAGGAAACCAAGCTTCTTCCCATCAAGCTAATTTTGACACCCTAGTACTTCGGCACCTTTCTCCTCTAATGAGCTCCAGCACCCACGACAGTTGATGACCAGGTGTGATGTGACCACTTCTGAGCCAACTTCTAGTACAAGTGTCACCTCTCCTAGTTCCATATTCAAATACACAGTCTTCCACATGTATTTTAGGTTATCACAGTGTCAATTCGACTTATCACTTCTGGATAACCGACTCTGCGGCAATTGACCATATGACTAGTTCATCCTCTTTGTTTCATACTTATTCTTTTGTTCCCTTGACTCAGGTTGTTCAAACTATTAATGGGTCTCAAAAAAGGATCTATTATCTATTCACCTTCCCTTACTTTATCTTCTGTTTTGCATGTTCCTAAGTTTTCTGCTAATCTTTTATCCATTAGTAGCCTTACTCATGATATGAAAAACAAAATAACTTTTTTTCCTTCTCATTGTATATTTCTCACCTGGAAATTAGGCGTATGATTGACAATGGTAGACAACAGAGGGCATTATTCTTCCATTAGTCTTTCCTATGGCCTTTAGTTCCACTTCTCTTGCTCTTTTGACCTCGTTATAGTGGCATCATCGTTTAGGCCACATTCCTTTACCTACTTTATCTAAGTTATTTCTTGGTTTAGTTAAATGTTGTAATTTAAATGATTTTTATTGTGATGCTTGCATTTTAGCCAAACAATATAGACATGTTTACCAATCTCTAATAATTGCAGTAGTGTTTCTTTTGTTTTATTCATTCTGGTGTGTGGGATCCTTCTCGGACTGTGTCTATTTCTGGCATAGGTGGTTAGTACACAGTTTAGGGTATAGTAAAAATTCTACGTACAAACAATGGAACCAAGTATTCGGGTGGGGCATTTCCCTCTTACTTTGCTGACCACGGTATTATACACAAAACCAGTTATGTTGATGCCTCTCCTCAAAATGGGGTTGTCAAACACATTAATGGACAACTTCGTGAGGTGGCACATTCTCTGATGGTCACTATAAATGTGCCTCCTCAATTTTGGGGAGATGCAGTCCTTACTGCAACCTATCGATTAACCAAACGTCGTCCCGTGTTCTACAATAGCGTTGTCTCCTTGAGGTTCTTTTAGGGACAACAACTTTTTTTGTACCACCCAAGGTATTTGGTTGAGTTGCCTTTGCCCGAAACCATCGTCTTCATGGTAAGCTGAATCCATGTGGGTTACGGTGTATTTTCTTAGGTTATCCTACGATCCAAAAGGGATATAAGTGTTATCACCATGCTTCTTGTTGTTTATTTGTCTCTAAGGATGTTGTCTCCCAGGAACAAGTTCTTTTCTTTTCCCCTACACCTCTGTAGGGAAAGAATCTTAATGAAGAGGTTCGTCTTGGTTCCTTTAGATATTTTCCTGAGATTTTTGCTAATGATCCTCCTTTAGAAGATGGAGTGACTGAATAGGAAAAGCTTGTGGACGATATGCAGGGGAGAGCAAAGACCTCGATGACTTATCAAAGGTGGTCCATGTGAGACACCCCTTTTGCTAGTCCTAAAGTACCAATTCCACTAGGTGAGTTTAATTTCGAACCATCTCTTGATCCCACTTTTGACTTGCCAATTACATTGAAAAAGCAGCCACAGAATTGCACCAAACATCTTATCTCCAATTTTGTACATTCCAATCCATATCCCCATAATTTCAAAGCTTTGTTTCCTCTTTGTCCTTTACTTTTGTTCCTAACACATGCAAGAAGCATTATCCCACTCAAACCGGAAGGAAGCAATGGATGAGGAAATGAGAGCTTTGGGGAAGGAAAAAAAAAAAAGAAAGGAAGTGGGAACTTGTGTCCCTGCCTATAGGAAAGTGAAATGTTAGGTGCAAAGGGTATTTGTCATCAAACATAGGTCAAATGGAGCGATACAAGCCATGATTAGTAGCCAAGGGCTTCACTCAGACTTATTGGATATCAGGAGACATTTGCCCCAATTGCCTAGATGAATACAGTTTGGGTTGTTCCTTCATGTGTAGTGAATAAAGGGTGGAGCCTACAACAGCTAGATATGAAAAATGCTTTCCTTTATGGAGAGATTCAAGAGGAGGTGTACATAGATACTACCTGGTTATGCTACTATTGAGACTCGTGGAAAACTGTGCAAGTTGAAGAGGGCATTATATGGGCTGAAGCAATCTCCAAGAGCTTGGTTTGGAAGATTCCATAAAGCCATGGTTTCTAATGGCCCCAAACAAAGCAATGCAGCCATACCTTTTTCATAAAAAGAGACGGTCCCCATACGACGGTACTTCTAGTGTATGTTGATGATATTGTGACCACAAGCAGCAATGAGGAGGAAATTTCAACCTTGAAGACCTTTTTGGGAACTGAATTTGACATTAAAGATATGGGAAAACTTAGATACTTTCTAGGACTAGAGTTAGTGTATTCGGACAATGGTGTTTCTCTCTCTCAAAGGAAGTATAATCTAGATCTACTGAAGGAAAATGGGATGCTTGGGTATAAGCCAGCAGAGACTCCTTTTGAACCCAATCTATACTTAAAGGCAAAAGAAGGAGAACCGGTTGATAAGACAAACTATCAGAAGTTGGAGATGAAGTTGATCTATTTGTCACACACTAGACCAGATATCATATTTGCAATTAGTCTTGTTAGCCAGTATATACATGATCCCTACTCCTCACATCTGGATTTAGTGTACCAGATTTTGTGATACTTGAAGGCTACTATAGGAGAAGGTACTTTGATTTCAACTCATGGACACCAAAGAGTTAAGGCATACATAGATGCGGATTGTGCATGGTATCCAGATGATAGAAAGTCTACCTCTTGCTACTGTGCATATGTAGGAGGCAACGTGGTGGCTTAAAGGAGAAAAAAGAAAGCAGTAGTTACAAGGTCCACTGCTGAAGCTGAGTTAAGAGCATTGGCTCAAGGTATCTCTGAAGTACTATGGTTGAAGGGGCTGCTTCAAAGCATAGGACAAAATTATAGACACCTATACAACTGTATAGCAAATCAACAATCAGCGTAGCTCATAATCCAACACAGCATGATAAGACTAAGCATGTGAAGATCGACAGGCATTCATCAAAGAAAAGATGGAGGCTGGAATAATTCAGATAATTTTTCTTGCCTCTAATAATCAACGGGCTGGTATTCTTACAAAGAGCTTGAACACCAAAAGTTTCAATAATATCATTGGCAAGTTGGGCATGATATTTATGTTCCAACCTAAGGGGGAGTATTGTAAGGCTGCAATAATATTAAGGGTAATTTTCATCTGGACCCCCTGAATTTTGGTCCATGTCATTTTTAGTCCAAATAAATTGACACTTTGCATCTGCCTCCCCTGAGGTATCCAATAACATCAATTAAGGACAAGTTGTAATTTTTATGACTAAAATACCCTTATATTTTATCTACTGTAGGATTTACATCATGTCTTCACAATTAAATCTAATGGTGGAAATCAAAAGAATTGTGGTATTTGCATTGAACTCAATTTCTGTTATGATAAAGCTAGATTTCCAGAAGTCCATTTTCATCATCGATCTTCAAGTCGTCTCTTCTTCTTTCTTCCTCCTCTTCTCCTCTATCTCTTATTTTTATATACAAGTCTCCACGCTCGTTGATCTATTCTTCCATCATTCCGCGATTCAAAGCTTCAAATACTCGATGGGAAGATTAAAATACTCGTAATGGCTCTTTCGGCTTTCCTCCCAAAATACCTTTCTTTTGCAACTAAACTTTGATATCCATAAAGATCTCCATCACCCTTTTACCTCTCCCACACCATTTCTTGCGTAGACAAATTAAACCCAACCTCGCTTCTCGGTTGCTCCGATCTCCGCCTCTGTTTCGCACACTCGCTGCCGCCTCTTCTCTCCGCCGACTCTTGCTCTTCCGATTCGCAAAATTCCGTAGTTATGGACTTCACTCGTCGATCCCCTGGATCGTTGGATTATAACAAGAAAATAATGAGCGGGAGAGAGGAGGAGGAAGAAGAGATGAGCGATAGTTTTTTTTTTGTTTGGCTAAGAGACGAGGGGGGGGGAGTGAGCGTAGTTTTTTTTTTTTTTTTTTTGGCTAAGAGACGAGGAGAAGAGGAAGAAGAAAAGAGACGATATTATTATTATTATTATTTTTTTTTTTTTTTGCCAAAACAAAATAAAGAACAGCGTTATTTCTTACTTCACTCGCAACTCCGAATAAGAACTCACGGTACTCTTTGCCTCCTCTTTCTAAACTTTGCTACTCGAATTCATTTAAGATTTGGAAGAAAAATAATAAGAGACAGAGGAGAAGAGGAGGAGGAGGAAGAGGATGAGCAACAGTTTTTTTTTTTTTTTTTTGCTAAGAGCGAGGAGGAGGAAGAAGAAGAGAGCGATTTTTTTTTTTTTTGCCAAAACAAAATAAAGAAGACAGCCTTATTTCGTAGGATGAGAAGAACCGAAGATTGTGACCATTGAAGAGGAAGAATTTGCACAGTATGAATTAATGATGAAGACGGAGTTATCAAAATCTGATTTTTTTTTTTTTTTAATTGTGAAGATATGATGTAAATTATATGTATAGGGTATTTTAGTTATAAAAATTATAATTTGTCCTTAATTGATCTTATTGTATACTTCAGGGGAGGCAGATGCAAAGTGTCAAATTATTTGGACTAAAAATGACATGGACCAAACCTCAGGGGGTCCAGATGAAAATTACCCTAATATTAATGGCAGCAGTAGTATACTTATTTTTTTTGGATGAATAAGTAAATATATTAAAACTGGAAAAGGAAAACAAGGTCTATAATTAGGAGACCGAAAAGAAGAGCTTAGGCTCCAGGAGACAACAATAAGCCTGTTCCTTGGGGTATCATCAATAAGGGGGTGGGGCAAAGCTAACAACCTAAAAGATACATCACAATAGATGGCATTCCAAATCCTATCTATAGAGCGGGATTTGGAGGTCCATCTCCGAAGATTGCGCTCCCACCAAAGGTGATAGATCAAGGCACAGAACACTAGCTTACCAATCCGATCGCAGATGGAAGAGCCTGAAAAGTTTCTCAAAATCCAAGACCAATCTCGGAAGAATCCATAGGATCTAGACCTTTAAATGGATAGCCGAAATCCGCCTCCGAATTCGCATTCGTATTCGTATCCAAAATTTTTTTTACCGGAAAATATCCATATCCGTCCGCTAAGCAACCGGATTCAGATTCGGATAATTGCTTATCGGATCGGATAATATCCGATCCGATAAATTTTTATCTTGATAGAGTAAAGTATTTAACATTTTTTCTTTAAAAATAGATGATAATCGGATTTGGATACCGGTAATCGGATTCGGATAGCGGTATTCGGTAATCGGAAATTAGAAATTTATAAAAATGTAAAAAAGTGACAATTATCAATCAATAATCGGATATTATATCGGACCGGATTATTATCGGATATCCAATAAAGTTTCGGATTCGAATTCGGATGCCTTCTCTAAATTTTTCCGGATTCGGATTCGGATAACGAATTTGCTATTCGGATTCGGGATACTAGTGTATCCAAGACAAATCCGGTCCGTTTACAGGTCTAATAGGATCACCTTGAACGGGGCCAAATGGAGGCTATGGTTTTTCCCCAGATAGATCTGGAGAAGCGGCAAGAAAAGAAAAGGTGCTCAAGGTGGAATTGTCTTGTTAGGTTCTTTTGTTATTCTCTTTGTAACATTCCCACAATGGGAAGGTTTGTTTTATTTTTAGTAAGTTTCTAATACGAATAAAGGACATGTTGTGTCTCTCTAACACAAGTTAGGATTTTCTCAAATCTTACAACAAAACTCAAGTAAATTGAGTTTCAAAATTTTCTTTAGCCAAAATTTCCATACAGATAAAGCCGGGGGAAAATATCTCTTGCAAGTATGGACCCAGAATCTCATACTTCATGATGGAATGTTTGTGGCACTTCAAGCATAAAATTTCAAACAAACCGTGTTACAATTACTTACCATAAAATCTCAAGCTATATATCAAAATGCAATATTCATTTTTCCCAACAAGTGCAAGACCACAAACACAACGTTCTACACATGACACCATCATGCGGCACCAAGGGGGCACAAAAACACATAACATAAGTCCTTCACTTACCAAGGATTGGAAAACCAACCTGCTGGTTCTATCACCATATTACAAGTTACAACCACTTATTTTAAGAGTTACAGCTATTAAGAAACCTTATCTTTTATTACTTATAAAATTTCATATTTAACGCACTTGTCTTGGTTATATATTGTTAAGAATTGCAGCAGCCTTGGTGCACAAGTTGCACAAGTTCTATTCTGAAGAAGTTTCTATTATGGAGATGCTACCTTGGTGCACAAGTTTTGGAGCTGCAGCCCTGAGTTTCCTTCTTGGATACTTTTGTATTTTCCTTTTGTTTCTATTTTAGTTACTTTCTATTTTAGTTGCTTTCTATTCTTACTTTTTATTTTTCTTATTGCTTGGTTGACAAGTAAGCTCTCTAGGCTAGTTTTTCTTTTACCAGATTTGGGAGATTCTATGCAACATGTAATTTTCATTTTGCTGCAACTCAGTTTAGGAAACTTTAAATAAAGTACTAGGGGAGAGCCAACATACACATACAAGCTGATCCAACATACACATACAAGTTCTTTCCCTCTTCTTCTTCAATCTTCTTCTATTCTTCTTCTTCTTTATAAATCCTAGGCTGATTACAGGTGCTGAAATTCTAATGTATATTATTATTCATTCAAGTATCTATGCATGATAAAGTTACTATGTATTGGTTTTTGTTATAGTTTGATCATTTCCATTCAATTCTACACCAATTGATGTGTATCCCCAACTAAATATGTCTCTTCAGATTGTGTTGAGCAAGCCGATTCTGGAAGAATGGCTTAATTGATCAATGTGATCTCAAGCCTTATTTATAATAAAGTGGAAAGAACACTATTACATAAATACCCTTACTTGGGTAACAAGAAATAGAAATTTACATGAACAAAAACTCTAATAGAGTTGAACTCCTAATAGAACTCAACCAACACTCCCCCTAAAGTTGAGGCATAGATATTAGTCATGCCCACCTTACCTACAATAGGAAGGAAATCTATTTTCAAACCCTTAGTGAAAACATCAGCCACTTGGTCTCCAGACCTCACAAAAGGCATGCAGATAAGCCTTTGTTTTAGCTTTCCTTTGAAAAAAAACCTGTCAATTTCAATGTGCTTAGTTCGATCATGTTGCACAGGATTATTAGCAATACTAAAAGCAACCTTATTGTCACAATATAGCATCATAGGGTTTGGAACTTGGACTCCAATATCTTATAGCATGCCTTTTAACAATAGTAGCTCACAAACTCCATGAACCATAACTCTATATTAAGCTTTGGTATTGGATAAAGCTACCACATTATGTTTCTTACTTCTCCAAGTAACTAGATTACCTACAACAAAGGTACAGTAACCTGAAATTGACTTCCTACCTGGAGATCCAGCCCAGTCTGCATCAATGTATGCTTCTACTCTTAGATTATCAGTGGGTGACAAAAGTATTCCTTTTCCAGGAGTTCCCTTCAAATACTGTAGCATTTTGGTAACAACCTTCATATGAGCTAAATATGGATCATGCATGAATTGGCTCACTATCCCCACGGCATAAGCGATGCCTGGCTTGGTGTGGGACAAGTAAATAAGCTTCCCAACCATCCTTTGGTATCTTCCTTTGTCCACTAGTTCTCCCTCTTTTTCTTTAAATTTAGCTCCAACTTCAATAGGGGTATCAACTGCTTTACACCCCAACATTCCCACTTCTGATAATAAATTTAGGACATACTTTCTTTGGGATAGGAATATACCATTCTTTGATCAAGCCACCTCAATCCCTAAGAAGTACCGTAACTTCCCTAGATCTTTAATCTCAAACTCTCTACCAGAAAGTCCTTCAACCTTTGAATTTCTTCACCATCATTCCCTGTGATGATTCACATAAACAATGAAAAATGTGATGTTAGTACCTGACTTCTTGACAAATAATGTATGATCAGCATTGCTTTGCTTGTACCCAATAGAAGTCATTGCCTTCAGGAGGTGTCCAAACCAGCATTTAGGAGACTATTTTAACCCATAAATTGACCTCTTTAATCGATAAACTTTCCCTGCAGTATTGTCATCGGAGAAACCATGTGGGATTTCCATATAGACTTCTTCCTCTAACTTCCCATATAAGAAGGCATTCTTTACCTCTAGTTGGTGCAAGTTCCAGTCTTTGTTCACAGCTACAGACAATAGAACTCTAACAGTGTTCAGTTTTGCAACAGGGGCAAAAGTCTCCTGATAATCAATCCCATCGGTCTAGGTAAACCCCTTTGCAACTAGTCTAGCCTTCAACTTGTTGACAAATCCATCCATATTTTATTAAGCCATAAACACCCATTTGCATCCCACTGATTTTTTTCCTGGAGGAAGTGTAACCAACTCCCAAATGTCATTTTTCTTCATTGAAAACCTACATTTCCTTTACTATAGCTGCATTCCATCTCTTATTAGCATAAGCTTCCTACCAACTTTTATGAACAGATATAGATGATAGAGAGGATATAAAAGCATGGTAAGAGTTAGACAAAGTCATAAAAGACATATTTAGCTATTGGATTCTGATTACAAGATCTGACTCCTTTTCTAACAGCAATAGGAAGATCAAAAGAAGATACCTCAAGGGGAACAGCGCAGACTGCTTCTGGAGCAGGAGACTGAAGTGGTAACGTGTCACCTTTCTCCACCTGCTTTAGCCGGTTGTAATTCTTCCTTTAATAAGTCTGCACCTCCTTTTCTGGTCAATCTTGAAGACCTCAATAGTGTGCCTCACATGAGTGGTCTCCCCCTGACCAGGTTCTTCACATGGTTCAGAAAACTGAGGGGGAGAATTAGAGTCCTCAGGTATACTGGCTGAAGTCTCCCCAGGTCAGCAAACACTTCTTGAACTCCAAAGTTGTTTTGTGGTGGTGTGATAGAAAGGTCTAGAGTTGGAAAGAGCACCTCTCCTCTAGGACTCTCCCCCTAGAGGAGGTGCATAGTAAGGGCAAGACTCATTAAAAATGACATCCATGGAGACAATGGTTTTCCTAGAACGAGGACGATAAAATTTGTACCCTTTCTGAGTAGCAAAATACCCTAGAAAAATGCAGCATAGGCCACGGGGAGCCAACTTACTTTGATGGGTTGTGATTCTAGCATAACATACCCATCCAAAAACCTTTAGGGGAATAATAAAAGAAGAGGTTCCCTGGAGAGGCTCATTAGGACATTTAAAACCAAGGATCCTACTGGGCATCCTATTCATAAGGTAAGAGGCAGTGAGTATAGCATCACTCCAGTAATTTTCAGAGACATTCATAGCAATTATACTATCTCTAAAAGATGTTGATTCTTCCTTTCAGCAACCCCATTTTGGGCAATTGTATCAACACAATTGGTCTGGTGTATTATGGGAGAGTCAGAGAGATATCTCTGAAATTCACAATCAATATACTCTGTGCCATTGTCACTACAAAGGATCTTCACAATGGTATTGAATTGAGTTTTAATCATATTATGAAAAATCACGAAAACATCGAAAAACCTCATTTTTTTGTTGTAAAAGATAAATCCATGTAGAACGAGAGTGATAATCAATAAAAGTAACAAAGTACCTATGGCTAGTAATAAACACATGTTGGTAAAGGCCCCACACATCAGTATGAATTAGTCCAAAACGAATAGATTTTCTATTATGAAGAGAAGGTAAATAAGTAGAACGAGTCTGCTTTGCAAAAATATATAGGAGATGCAGTCAGAGCAGAAGTAGATCCTCCAATTGACTCCAAAAGATAAAGTTCATTGTCTAGTTTACCACGTCCAATCACCTTCCCTGCTATCAGATCCTAGAAGACACAGTAAGATGGGAAAAAATCACTTTACAATTCAAGTCATGTATAAGACTACTGATAGAGAACAAGTCAGTAGAAGAAAGAGGGAACGTGTAAAACTTTAGACAAAGAAAGTGATGGAGAATGTTGAATGGTCCGTTTTCCAGCAATGGAAGAATAGGATCCATCAGCAATTCAAACTTTATCTTTTCCGGAAGTTGGAGCATAATGTAAGAAAAAAGAGGATGAACCTATCATATGATCTGTGGCTCCTGTATCAATGATCTAGGGAGCAAAAACTGAAGAAACATGGTAGCCAATAAAATTTTTACCTAAAGTAGCAAGGTAGGAGTTGGTATGGGTAATGAAGGAAGCAGTAGTAGAGGTTGTACCGACAATAGAAGACTACAAGAATACGTTGCGAGTAGCTAACTTCTCCTATGAAAAACCAATGTCTGCAGAGGGTGTTATGGAAACTGTCTCAAAAACATTAGCTTTCAATTTTCCCCTTTGTGCTATTTTTTATTTAAAATCAGCAGGCTTCCCATAGAACTTCCAACAATTGGCCTTGGTATGATATGGTTTGTGACAGTGCTCAAACTTGACAATCTCCTTAACCGAATCAAATTTAGTGCTAATAGACTGTAAGGCTAATTACTCCACAATAAAAGCATAAAGCATGGCTAATCGACGACTTTCCTCACACTGAACAAGGGCATAAGACTGTTCAATTGTAGGAAAGCGAGAACGACTTAATACTTGCACTCTGATATAATCATACTCCACATTCAAACTTGCCAAGAAGTCATATACCCAAATCTTATCAACATGCTTCATATAAGTAGTCACATCATTTGGATTAGTGGGGTGATAATCCTTAGAATATCCAACTCCTTCCAACGAGATCACAACTCAGCATAATATTGGGACACAATCAGTTCCTTTTGGGTAGTCGCATGAAGGTTCTTTTGTAGCTCATAAACCTGTGAATCATTCCTCAACTGTCCATATGTTTCAGTAGTAGCCTTCCAGATTTGGGCTGCAGTATCAAGTAATATGTATCCACGGGCAATATTTGGATTCATGGAATTCAAAAAGAATGACATAATAAGAGAGTCATTCGAGATCCATTTATCCTATGAAACACCTGTGGTAGTTGGTTTGATAGTGGTGCCCGTAATGTGTCCAACAAGTCCTCTTCAGGCAATAGTCAAGTAAGCAGATCGAGACCAAATCAAATAATTTGTTTCATCAAATATTACCGAAAGAGGATGAAGAGTGGGGTAATGTTCGGAGCCAGTGGGAGCAGTAGTACCATAGGTAGTTGCCATGCTGAAAAAATTGTCTGCAGTTCTTCAGTTTTCACCCTTTAAAAAATAACTGAAATGTTGCAGAATGCAATAGCCAAACAAAGATTCAAAAGGTGCATATAAGGAACACCATTTTAACTATGAGAAATTACAAATAAGCCTCTGAAAAATCTGGATTTGCAAAGAGGTCCCTAAAACTATGTAAATTTACACATAAGCCCCTGAAACTATGCAAATTTACAATTAAATCCCTAAAATATGCAACGAAACCCCTAAAACATCAATATTTTTGTCTTTCTATTTTTGGGCTAATAGAACTGCAGGTAAGGTGGGAAAAAACCTAAATATGGTTTGATTAAAGTTGGGTTGTTAATTCAAGGGTCGAATAGTTTTTAAGGAGCTTCTCATTTCAGACAAGGAGAGAAAAAAACAGAGGAAGGAACAAGATACTACGATCGATGGTTCAAAAATAACTCACTGTGATTTGAAGTAATATCATCAGTATCACTCTTTATACATGAGAAAAACTTAATAGATGGTTCGGTGACAGAGGGGAGAGCTATTCTCGGTAAGCTATTCTCTCTTTTCCGTCTATTCTTGTTCTTCCCTAATCGTCTCAAGGCTCTAATACCATGTTAAGAAAGCCGATTGTGGAAGAATGGCTTAATTGATCAGTGTGATCTCAAGCCCGCTATTTATAATAAAGTGGAAAGAACACTATTACATAAAAACCCTTACTTGGGTAACCAGAAATAGAAATTTACATGAACAAAAACTCTAATAGAGTTGAACTCCTAGTAGAACTCAACCAACAGATTGCCTAACCGTAATAATACCCAACATCAGTACTTAAACCTTGCTACACCGAATATGTAACCGCCCTTTGGTCCTCACATCATAAATCAGAGGGAGAGCTGCTAACATGACTGCCTCTCCCTTTCTTCTCTTCTTCCCCTTTTCTTCTCTATGCTATCTCTGGTTTATTAGTTGTCATTCTTTCATATTGCATCAAAGCACTAAAAACCAGAGAACAATCCAACCTCTTTATGTTGTTTTGAGTCTACTCATAAAAAATAAAAAATAAAAATAAAAAAACTACCTGCAGCAGTCTTCTGCTGCTATACTTTCTGTTATTAGTCTCTCAAAAATGCTCTGGAAGTCTCTCTTATCATTCACTCAAAGCTTACGCTGCTAATCAATGTCTCAAGTTTGTAAAAGTCTGGATTTCTGCAGTTATGCCAATGGTTGCTGTTTGTGGCATTTTTTTCTAGTTTCTTGATGACCAAGTTACCAATACTGCCTATTTAGTCTAAAGCAATAATTTGTACTTGTTCGCCTGCAGTAACCCATACTTACCCATTTGGTCTGCAGTAACCGCATTGTCCATTGGTTCCATAATAACCTATACTTCCTATCTATCATTTAAATTTTATTTTTTTAAACCTTGGACCTCTATTGAGAGTTGAGACTCCATTCTTGCCTTCTATTGAGCAAAAGAATGCCTACTACTTGCATGTTATGAATTACAATATACCTGGTGGAGATGTTGCACTTTGAGAAGATGACTACTTCCTACTACTGAAACTATTTGGGTAGTGCCTTTGATAGATGCGGTTCTTATTCACTGCACTCTACTCCTTGTTACTGATGATTATCACCTGGATGAAGTTCTTAGTGTTTACTAGCATTTAGTCCTACTTATGATCAAGACTCACACGTTTTTTCGATATTTGTTCTTGTTATTCCAAACTAGGTCCTTTAATATGTATACTCCAGCTTGAGGAGGAGTGTTAAATATCTACCATTATATGTTGCTAGGGAGTATTTGACCCATATGTACCACAGGGGGTACCATACATGTCATGTACACATATTTACTAGTAGTTACTTTCAGTTTTAGAATTAGTAAACAGACTAGCTTTAGATTAGATTTTAGATCATTTATTTAGTTTCTATCTTTTGTTCCTACCCTTTAGGAAGGTCTTATTGCTGATATGTAAGTCCCCTTTTGACCTCACTTTATAAAAATATGAGTCACAAGAGGAGAGCTGCTAATACGACTACCCCTCCTGCAGCGTCTCCCTTCCTCTTCTTCTTTGTGTTATCTCCACTCTGTTAGTCGCTATTTTGTCAAAAAATTAATTTAGGACGCTGACTGAAGAGGACTTTTCTACTGTTTAAAGGGGTTATCTGAATTGAATGAGATCTGGAGATGAGCAATGAGGATCTGAAGTTATAATTTGACAGAAAACAAGAAAGAATTGAAGAAAGAAGAATAGATTGTGATCTCAATTCTAAAATGGCATACAGATTCTTTTTAGTTTTGTTGAACCTGAAGTAAGGAGTAACCAATCCATGACTCAGAGAAAAAATTTGAGGATAAAGGTCCGGAGTCTGGAATTGAACCAAGTTCTAAGGTAGATAAAACAGAATTTATGAGAAGAATTGAAGAAAGAAGAATAGATTGTGATCTCAATTCTAAAATGGCATAAACAGATTCTTTTTAGTTTTGTTGAACCTGAAGTAAGGAGTAACCAGTCCATGACTCAGCGAAAAATATGAGAATAAAGGTCCGGAGTCTGGAATTGAACCAAGTTCTAAGGTAGATAAAATATGGATTAGTGAAGTATCCAATTGATAAGAAATTTAATTTCATATTTCTATACATTGAAAGAATGTTTAATAATTGAATGTGGGAGACACATGTTTAAGTTGCCTGAATATTGAACTACAAGAAATTTCAGAGAATGAATACAGTTGTCTAAGGTGCTAATAACATTGGGAGTAATAACAATAAAGTTAACCAAGGGGTGAGGGATTCATAATGTATCAATAAATGTTTGTATCTTCCCCATGCTCGACCAGACATTGCTCAAGTTGTTAATCTGATGAGTCAGTATATCCACGATCCAGAATCCACTCATCTAGATGATGTTGTGTTTAGAGATACCTGAAGCTAGTCCCAGAAAAATAGGTTATTTCCTCTGGGTAAGCATTCAAACAGACACTGATTGAGTAGGCTCTTCATATGACTAGAAGTCTAAATCTGCCTATGATTCCTATGATGGAGGAAACCCTGTGCCTTGGCATAGCCAGAAACAAGTTCTAAGTGCTCATTCCAATAGCGAGGCAAAGTTCTGTGCCATGGCTCAAGTATCTTCCACAAGATCTTGGTTTGGACTCCAATTCTCACGATGTTGTACTATGATTATTGTTTAAGTATATACACTTGGGCTATTTACTGTTCACGACACTATTCACGTGAACAGTAAAAAATATGTTTTTACTGTTCATGGTACTGTTCACATGAATAGTAAAATCTGTGTTACTGTTCACGTGAACAGTATATGCTAGTGATGCTACTCTACTTTCTATTTCTAATGTTGGAGTCTTGCTACATAGGTTTTGGGAGTTTTTAGAAAGCATAGTTTCTATTTTGGTGGTAGTTTCTATTTTCAGAATTTTCTATTTTAGGAGCTAGGAAGTTACTAAAGTTGTAATTTTTTGTTTCTTTTTTCTAGAGGACAATTACTTGTCTCTTAAGTTGTATTAGATTCATTAGAAGCTATAAATAAAAAGGCTCTGTTTGATTCTAGACTCTTAAAGCAAGAATCACAGGCTTCTTCTACTGGTTCTTCATCTCTCTTTTCTCTGTTCAAGTTCAACTGCTGTTTTGATTATTTAAAGCTTGTTTTCTAACAATTATAAATATGCTATTAGCATTCCCCACAACCCAGTTCAGCTTGACGGGAGTACGGGACAACACATGTGAAAATAGATCATCATTTCATCAAGGAAAAACTTGACCAAGGACTTGTCTACTTGTCCATATTCTATTTGTTCAGTTTGGGGATCAGTTGGATGATGCTTTCACCAAAGGGCTTACCAGTAAAGTTTTTCACTTTGTTTGGTGCAAGTTTGGAATATGTGACATCTTGGGCTTGGTCATTTACAGTTCTGCCTCACAGTAGGCTTTGGTACAGCTATGCCATCTGGGAGTCCAGTGAATCTTCAGGTACATGAGAAGTACATTAATGGATATGAAACATTTAGACAGACACGTGGGACCACCTCTAGTGATTCCATCTAGATCCCTCACATGCATTCAAGTACATCCATGTACGTAAGAAACCCCTAGACTCTTTTATAGGTGGGGTAAATAAAACTGCATACACGTCAGAGGTATCAACTGTCGACTAGAAAATTCCCATGATTATCAAAGAATAGATAATAAACATGCTTAAATGATCAGGGGGAATATGTTTGCAACATCTTACTTGCAAGTTCAAAATTTGGAAACAACCTCTCCTGCAAAGTAGGGAGTGAAGCTACACACGTTTTCCCCACTCAGTAGTAACAGCCTCATGCATTGGGTTGCTCTTTAAATGATAAAAAGTTAGTACATCATCTTACAAGACAATTCTATTATTCCAAAGGAAGTGTCTGAACAGAAAAATGATAGGTGCACTTAGAATTTGGCAACTTCTAATTGTCCCTCGTCTTATTCCTAAAAGCTCTTTAAGCTAGGGGTATAAAAAGGTTTCCAAAAATAACTTGAAGGTAACCATTTGTCGTTATCAAAAGTTTCCATTGTGTAGCATACTAGAATCGCAAAAAAGTAAGGCTACAAATTATTTGACACCATGAGGGCTACTAGTAAGAAAATCCCTCTCAAATGTACACTAATTATTGCAAATATCTTGCATTTGCATATGATAAATGGCACTAGTAAAAAGACACAACAAAGTTTAAAACCCTAATATCACTCTAGATTATTTTCCTCTGGTTTCTAATGTTTACTATCATAAGCATTTCCAGAAGTTCCATTGCATAATTATGATGGGTTTCTCACATTTTTCCATAATTCATCCCATTCCTCATTTTGCAAAAAAAATATTTTTTCGAACCTTACAATGCAGGATATGTGCTGCTCTGTCAAAATATAAAGCCTTTAAGGTTAAAATAACCAGCTCAACAAAGAAATAAATATCATAAAAGACTTTTAAGTGAGCTAGCATGTCAAACAAGAAACTTACTTGCTTCAGATGTAGAACCCATCCTGCAGTAATGTCTGAAATTAATTTAAAAGAAAAATCAGTAATAAAGATGATGACAGTTAGAAACTACTAAAATGAAATTAAAGTCATGCACTTAGTTGGAATACGAGATAAATTATAAATTAACAAAGAATTACTGAAGCATGATGCAAGAATGAAACCAGAGGTTCAATTGGCATCTAACGGAGAAGTGCTTGAGTTGTAGGAAATAAAACAATACCCACTACTGCAAGAAATCTTTTGGATGGTTGATGGGCAGTATGATCCTGCTGAACAGAATATCTCAGCACTACTACCAACATCAGCCCAAACATCAGCTGCACCACAGGTATGATTTGGCTGTCCAGGAGGCAGTTGGTAACGGTACCTGTGAAATTTTTTTAGCCATAGTAAGAAAGTCACTGATACATAATCTACACTTCTAGATATATAGAGAAACTGTTATGTTAAAGAAAAGATCGTGAATTTGTCACGGCAACTGCCACTCAGAAAACATTAGTTGGTTCATGTGATAAAGGATTTCCATATCAATCTCAACAGTCAATTCTCAACCCAAAACTGGAGCTGTCACAGAAAATTGCATAAAACAAGGGCTAAAATTATCATTATTATTTTTTTTTAAAGAATCTTTTTTATTGAAATTTTGTAACTTGATCATATTTTGAGCCACCGAGATATCAGAGATGGTTACAACAGTCACTAGCATCACAATGTTAATGTTGTAATTTGAGTATGACTTTTACCCCAAAAAAATTGAATATGAGGGTAATTTTGTCTAATAGGAACGTTTATGGATATATTTTTGTACTTCTACTCGCTGGCATCCTCCGTGTTAAGGTTTTACTCATCATTAATAAAGGTTGCCCCTCTATCATATTGACAAGCTAACAATCCCATACTAGTGCTACCCACCTCTCTTTTTAAAACTCCATTGAGGATTGGTTCCTCCTTTCCCACTTGGCGCTAGTTACTAATGGCACAGAGGGATTTTGGTACCCTAATACCTCCAATTATATGTTCGTGTTTTCTCTTATGTTTAATCCTGCATTACCACCATGTCAGATCATATGATCGCATCTATTGCAACCAAAATCAAAAATCATGGAGTTCATGGCAATTTTTGTCCCTTCCCTATTAGCGCCATCAAATTGGAAGAGCAATTATTTGATGTGCTCTCCTTCTTGGTACTTGTCTTGATTCCCACAGGTAGGCAAAGTTCCTTACAAAACAAGGAAACCGACCACTGTAGGTACATCAGAGAAAAAAAGGATTCAGACAATTCTTCGGTAACGTCTTTTATTATCAATCTCTGTGCATCCTAATATTTACATCGATATATACTACCGGATTCTGCTGCAAATATTTAAAAACCTGCTCAAAACTAGTATTTGCAGGCTGGGAGTGATTCTCAGGTGCATCAACTGCACAAGAAGATCAATAGATATGATGCAGAAGGAGCTGACTTTCTCCCAGTGTTACTCTGAAGTCCGAACTACATAGCCTGTGGTAGGAATTGGACTTCTATCATGACTTGCAGGGTGCCAGCTGATGCTACCAACTGCAAGAAAGAGCAGACAAACTTCAGGAATATGATTCCTTGTAGGTCAGAATGTGGAATATAATCAGTAATGCCCATGTTCTCAGTCATGAGCCTTTTCAAACCTTTGAGTGAGCATCTTCCCTGATTTAGTTGGAAAATACCTGTCGTACTGCTATGTTAAAGTCCATACCAAAAGCATGGTTCAAATTTTGACCGAGACAGGCCAAAATATTAGTTAAACCGAGACGGGCCATGGATTAGTATGAAGAGTCCCAAGTTTCAATAAGTTTCAACACTATTTCAGAAATTTTGATAGTTTCGACCAATAATTCGAAAATCTTGATAGTTTCAACCAATAAATGCTAGGTTATGACCAATTTCAATCAACCCAATTTCAACAGTTTCGGGTGTTACAACCCATTTTGACGGTTTCGACCAGCCCATTAGATGTTGAGTTTTACCCCCAAAAATCCCTGCTCTCAACATGGTTTAACCCATCTCGGCCATCTCGGTTTCTGGCTGGTCGAAACCGAGATCTTGATCCTCGATAGCAAGAGAGGCCAGCTTAGTCTGGGCATGTTGCAGCCCAGGGGGAATAACATGATTGCCAGTGATCGTTCCCCATCTGAGAAGGAACCAGTGAAGTGTGTGACTATCGTGGCAAGAAGCGTCATACTAAGGGTATCTGCAGGAAACTACAACGCTGACCAACCAATTCCACCTTTGTGGGTCGTGGTCATGGCCCATCTCATGCTCATTACACTGAAAAGTTCCAGTCACTCTGGGTGCCACTCTCTCTCAGGGTGAGCTTCTAATGTTACCACAGTTGATGTCTAAATCAGAGCCCACTTCACCTGCAACTGCTTCTACCTCTGCCATGGTTGCTTTGGACTTGAACCTTTGCTCACTCACATATTTCATTTGGTTGCACACTTGCACTGTGCATCAGCCATATCCTGTCCTTGGATCATTGACTTTAATGCTACTGACAATATGATTGCTTCCTCTTTGGAATATTCCCCAAAAAAAAAATTAAGGGTGGCTGATGGTTCCCTTTTCTCTCTTTGGTGAGGATTCCATTCACTTTTCTCTTACCTAATCTCATTCCTCTACTTTGCATTTTCCTAATTTCTCTACTAATTTACTTCCAAGTGGTAATTAAACTTCAAATCTGAATTGTTTTATCCTTTTTACTTTTTCTTTTTTACCTCAAGAAGGATGTAGTAATTTTGGCTAGGGTATTTAGTCACTAGAATACTTGTCAGGATTTCTGTACATTTAGTCTCTTGTAACCCCCCCTATTAGGGTTTTACTTACGACAAATAAAGAATATCTCCATCATATTGACAGGGCAATAATTGCATCAACGAAAAACAAATATTAGAAAGAAATGATGAAGTCTCAAGATTAGAATCTCAACTTACGGATCACATACTCCAGTAGTTTTATTGAGTTTTGCGAGGGGGCAGTAAGAACCTAGCGGGCAAGCTTCATCACCAGGCATACAAAGGCAATAATAAGTATATGATTAGCTGGACATCCCATGTCATGTATAGAATTAAGGATAACTAATTTGAGATATTATAACTATCCACTGCGAATGAGATAAGGATACAAGTATACAGTGAGTAGTATATTTCTTGAAATTTCTGCAAGGCAATGGAGAAAGTTTTTAGCTCAGAATCAAATCAATCATAAAATAATAGGCAATCTTACCATTTCAGTTGGAAAAGGAGGAAAATGATTTTTGAACAAGAAAAGAAACGTGCATAGTTGATGTTCGTAACCACTTTCAAATCTGAAATTATGTTAAGTTCTTAGATAAATAAATAAATGAATTCAGAACTGCCACCTGAATATGTTTGAGCTACTCCAGTGTTTGGAATAAGAGAATTTCCTCCCTACTACTAAGCATTTCTTAGCCATGGAACATTACCAAACTGAACATATTGAGGTTGATAAGGCAATTCATCAAAGAAAAATTGCAGTCAGGTTGCATTTGTATTCCCTTTGTAAATACAAGTGATCAAGTGACAGATATCTTCATCAAAGTTCTTATTCCTAAACCAATTTAGTAACCCTGTTATGCAGGCTGGGAATGCATGACACTCATTCTCTAGCATCATGGGGAGGCCTTAGAGTTTTCTTTAAAGGCTACTTTTGCCACGGACTAGTAAGTAATAAGTCAGGTGGAGTTTCAGAATTTATTTAAAGGTTACTTTTGTTGCTGACTAGTTATGGTAACACAAAGTTGTAATTTTCTGTTT
The DNA here is from genome assembly GCF_041222555.1 of Hakea prostrata. Taxonomy (NCBI): domain Eukaryota; kingdom Viridiplantae; phylum Streptophyta; class Magnoliopsida; order Proteales; family Proteaceae; genus Hakea; species Hakea prostrata. The sequence goes on from NC_142602.1 coordinate 26,974,058, forward strand.
TTTTTCTCTTGCCTACCTAGGGAAGCCTACATAATATCAAGAATATTGTTGATGAATGGAATAGGTGAGAGGTGTCCACTCTCTCACAATAGATCCTCTCCATCCCTCTTTCTATTTCTCTCTTCTTCTCTTCTTCTTATTCTTCACATAGCTGCCAACCTTCATTCCATTGCTTGAACCGATTCTGTTGGATTCTGTTAGGAGTTAAATTAGAGTTTGTATTCATGTAAAATTCTATTCCTTGTAATAGTCTACTTTCCTCTTAATTATAAATAGAGGGCTTGAGATCATTGATCAATAAGCCATTCTACCAACATAGTGTTTCTCAACATGGCATCAAAGCCTAAGTTCGATTAGGGAAGAGAAAGAAAGAAGAAAAAAAAGAAGACCTACCTCAGCCGCAGCAACTGCTCCATCAAAACCCATCGTCTTCTGATTTTTTTCTGTCTTTCTTCTTCTTCTTAAACCATCGCAGAAAGAAGACCTACCTCAGCCACTGCAACTGCTCCATCGAAACCCATCTTCTTCTGATTTTTTCTGTACTTCACCATCGCCATCAAAGCAACCACAAACAGATTCGAGAGTTCGTGGCCGACAGAGATTTCGAGAATCGGAGAGCTCAAGAGGAGTAGAAGAGATTCGAAGAGAGTCAAACGCTACTGCTTTGCTTTCCAGAAATCTGCAACAAACTCTTTCAACCCATCGCCATCGCTACAGTTATTTTTCAAAAGGTGAAAAATGAAGAACTGCAGACAATTCTTTCAACATGGCAACTATCGATGGTACTACTGCTCCCACCGGCCCTGAACATTACCCCACTCTTCATCCTCTTTCGCTAAATTTGATGGGACAAATTATTTGATTTGGTCCCCATCTGCTTACTTGACTATTGCTGGAAGAGGACTTGTTGGATACATTAGGGGCACCACTATCAAACCTACTACCACAGGCGTTTCACAGGATAAATGGATCTCGAATGACTCTCTTATTATGTCATTTCTCTTGAATTCCATGATTCCAAATATTGCCCATGGATATCTATTACTTGATACTGCTGCCCAAATCTGGAAGGCTACTACTGAAACATATGGACAGTTAGGGAATGATGCACGGGTTTATGAGCTACGAAAGAAGCTTCATAAGACTACCCAAAAGGAACTGACTGTGGCCCACTATTATACTGAGTTGCGATCTCTTTGGCAAGAGTTGGATCATTATGGGGATTATCACCCCACTAATCCAGATGATGTGGCAACTTATAATAAGTACATTGATAAGATTCGAGTATATGACTTCTTGGCAAGTTTGAACGTGGAGTACGATCAGATCGGAGTGCAAGTCTTAAGTCGTTCTCCCTTTCCTACACTAGAACAATCTTATGCTCTTCTTCAGTGTGAGGAAAGTCGTCAATTAGCCATGCTTTGTACTCCTATTATAGAGAAATCAGCTTTACAGTCTGTTCGCACTAAATCTGATCCGGCTAAGGAGATTGTCAAGTGTGAGCACTGTCACAAACCATATCATACCAAGGAAAATTGTTGGAAACTACATGGGAAGCCTGCTGATTTTGAGCAAAAACGAGCACAAAGAAAGGGAAAACCAAAGGCTAATCTTTCTGAGACAGTTTCCACCACACCCTCTGCAAACATTGGTTTTTCACAGGAGGAGTTTGCTACTCAGCGACGTATTCTGCAGTCTTCTACTGCCGGTACAGCCTCGACCATTGCTTCTTCTACTACCCATACCAACTCCGACCTTGCTACTTCAGGTAAAACTTTTACAGGCTTTCAAGCTTCTTCAGTTTCTACTCCTTGGATCATTGATACAGGAGCCACAGATCATATGACAGGTTTATCCACCTCTTTCTTACAATATTCTCCAACTTCTGGAAAGGATAAAGTTCAAATTGCTAATGGCTCTTATTCTTCCATTGCTGGAAAAGGGACCATTCAACATTCTCCATCACTTTCTTTGTCTAAAGTTTTACATGTTCCCTCTTTCTCTACTAACTTGCTCTCTATCAGTAGTCTCAAACATGACTTGAATTGTAAAGTGATTTTTTCCCCATCTTACTGTGTCTTCCAGGATCTGGTCACAGGGAAGGAGATTGGACGTGGTAAACTAGACAATGGACTTTATTTGCTCGAGCCGATTGGAGAATCTACGTCTGCTTTGACTACATCTTCTAATCGGTCCATTCGGTAACATCAAATCTTCACCAGTGGCACTGTAGGCTAGGTCACCCCCCTCTAGAAACTCTTAAGAAAATATGTCCTTATTTGGTTTCTTCTTGTAATGAGGATAATTTTTTTGTGAAGCCTGCATTTTTGCGAAGCAGACTCGTTCTACTTATTTACCTTCTCTTCATAATAGAAAACCTATTCTTTTTATGCTAATTCATACTGATGTGTGGGGTCCCTGCCGACGTGTGTCTATTACTGGCCATAGGTACTTTGTTACTTTTATTGATTGTCACTCTCTTTCTACATGGATTTATCTTTTAAAACAAAAAAAAATGAGGTTTTCCGATGATTTCGTGATTTTCATAATATGATTAAAACTCAGTTCAATGCTACTGTGAAGATCCTTTGCAGTGACAATGGCACAGAGTATATTGATGGTGAATTTCAAAGATATCTCTCTGACTCTGGCATAATACATCAAACCAGTTGCGTTGATACGACTGCCCAAAATGGGGTTGCCGAAAGGAAGAATCGGCATCTCTTAGAGATAGCCCGTTCCATTATGATTGCTATGAATGTACCTGACCAATACAGGAGTGATGCTATACTCACTACTTCTTACCTTATCAATAGGATGCCCAGTAGAATACTTGGTTTTAAATGTCCTAATGAGATTCTTCAAGGAGCCTCTTCTTTTGTTATTCCCCCAAAGGTTTTTGGATGCGTGTGTTATGCCAGAACCATAGCCCACCAGAGTAAGCTGGTTCCCCGCGGCCTACGCTGCATATTTTTGGGGTATTCTGCTACTCAGAAAGGGTACAGATGTTATCATCCTCCTTCCATGAAAACCATTGTATCCATGGATGTAATTTTTCATGAGTTTTGCCCTTACTATACACCTCTCCAGGGGGAGAGTCCTAGAGGAGAGGTGTTCTATCCGACTCTAAATCTTTCTATCACACACCAACACAACTTAAGAGTCCCAGAAGAGTTTCCTAAGCGGGGGAAACTTCGACCAGTATAACTGAGGACTCTAATCCTCCACCTTCGATTTCTGAACCATGTGAAGAACCTAGCCAGGGGGAGACCACATCTGTGAAACACACTGTTGAGGTCTTTCAAAACCAGATTGACCAGAATAAGGAGGTACAGACTTATCAGAGGAAGAAATACAATCGGCTAAAGCAGGTGGAGAAAGGTGATACGTTACCACTTTAGTCTCCTGCTCAAGAATCAGATTCTACTGTTCCCCTTAAGGTATCTTCTTCTGATCTTCCTATTCCTGTTAGAAAAGGGGTCAGATCTTGTACTCAACATCCTATAGCTAAATATGTTTCTTATAACTCTTTGTCTGACTCTTACCGTGCTTTTATTTCCTCTCTGTCATCTGTATCTATTCCTAAAAGTTGGCAGGAAACCTATGCTGATAAGAGATGGAAGGCAGCTATGGTAGAGGAAATGCAGGCAATGAAAAAAAATGACACTTGGGAGCTGGTTACACTTCCTCCAAGAAAAAAACCAGTGGGCTGCAAATGGGTATTTGTGGTTAAACAAAATATGGATGGATCAATCAAAAAATTGAAAGCTAGACTAGTTGCAAAGGGGTTTACCCAAACCTATGAGATTGATTATCAGAAGACCTTTGCCCCTGTTGCGAAACTAAACACTGTGAGAGTTCTGTTGTTTATAGCTGTGAACAAAGACTGGAACTTGCACCAACTAGACGTAAAAAATGCCTTCTTACATGGGGAGTTAGCAGAAGAGGTCTTATGGAAATCCCACATGGTTTCTCCGATGACAATACTGCAGGGAAAGTTTGTCGGTTGAAGAGGTCAATTTATTGGTTAAAACAGTCTCCTAGATGCTGGTTTGGATGCCTCCTGAAGGCAATGACTTCTATTGGGTACAAGCAAAGCAATGCTAATCATACACTATTTGTCAAGAAGTCAGGTACTAACATCACACTTCTCATTGTCTATGTAGACGATATTGTCATCACAGGGAATGATGGTGAAGAAATTCAAAAGTTGAAGGAGCAGAGAGTTTGAAATTAAAGATCTAGGGAAGTTACAGTATTTTGTAGGGATTGAGGTGGCTTGATCAAATAAAGGTATATTCCTATCCCAAAGAAAGTATGTCCTAGATCTATTATCAGAAGTGGGAATGTTGGGGTGTAAAGCAGTTGATACCCCTATTGAAGCTGGAGCTAAATTTAAAGAAAAAGAGGGAGAACCAATGGAAAAAGGAAGATACCAGAGGCTGGTAGGGAAGCTTATTTACTTATCCCACACCAAGCCAAACATCGCTTATGTTGTAGGTATAGTGAGCCAATTCATGCATGATCCATAATTAGCTCATATGAAGGCTGTTAACAGAATACTACAGTATTTGAAGGGAACTCCTGGAAAAGGAATACTTTTGTCACCTGCTGATAACCTAAAAGTAGAAGCATACACTGATGCAGATTGGGCTAGATTTTCAGACAGGAAGTCAATTTCAGGTTACTGTACCTTTGTTGGAGGTAATCTAGTTACTTGGAGAAGTAAGAAACAGAACGTGGTAGTTTTATCTAGTACCGAAGCTGAATATAGAGCTATGGTTCGTGGAGTATGTGAGCTACTATGGTTGAAAGGCTTCTTGCAAGACATTGGAGTCCAAGTTCCAAACCCTATGATGTTATATTGTGACAACAAGGCTGCTATTAGTATTACTAATACTCCGGTGCAACATGATCAAACTAAGCACATTGAAATTGACAGGTTTTTTGTAAAAGGAAAGTTGGAACAAGGGCTTATCTGCATGCCTTTTGTAAGATCTGGAGACCAAGTAGCAGATGTTTTCACTAAGGGTTTGAAAGAAAGAGATTTCCTCCCTATTGTAGGCAAGTTGGGCATGACTAATATCTATGCCTCAACTTGAGGGGGAGTGTTGGATTCTATTAGGAGTTAAATTAGAGTTTGTATTCATGTAAAATTCTATTCCTTGTAATAGTCTACTTTCCTCTTAATTATAAATAGAGGGCTTGAGACCATTGATCAATAAGCCATTCTACCAACATAGTGTTTCTCAACAGATTCCTTTCTGATCTGTAACTTTAATAGGGCCAAACTTATATCCCTACATTAAACTCTGTGTTTTTAGTCCTCAATTGTAGCAGCAGCACTGTATTGGCATACTTGTAATTTTTTCCCATATTTAAATAGTGACACTAACATATATACTCAGTTGGGAGGAAAATACTTCTCCCTCTCATCCTTTCCTTTACCTCCTCAATCATCTCTGATGGGTCCTCCATCTCCTTGGCTGGAACATTGGCACCCTATGAATATCCTCTATAATACACTTTTATGCTCACATGGTAATGTGGTATACAAGTCGAGGATCCCAAAAACTACCCTTCCTATCCTCCCTTATCTCCCATGGATCTTAGTGATGTAAATTGTTCCACAGAGCCTACAGTTGCTTCGCCAAACCCTAGGACCCCTTTTCTTGAACCAGGGGTATTTTGGTGATTTTGCCAAATTTCATGGAGTCCAGATTGTTGTCTGGACCCCAGATCTACTTTTGTTTTCTTATTTGAGTCCATATTTTACAAGTTATTGAAGAGTCCTTGTCTAGGTGCCATTCCCAATTGTGTTGGGATCCCCTAATTTGAATCCACTTTTATTTAGAATCCTATTTTAATCTCTTTAGAGTGAGTTATGATAGAGTTTTCGTTTATGTTGGAAGTTGTTAGGCTTCCTAATCAGGGTCCTATTTTATTTTTACTTGAGGCTATAAATAAAGCATCCTTTTTTTGGGATGGATAATAAAGCCTCCTTACTCAGTAATTAACAAGTTGAATTGAATAAAATTCCTGAGTTTGGAGAATCAAAGTTGTGGCATTCTTTGGAGGGCCCCGGCAGAATTAAGAGTGCATCTTCTTCAATTCCAGTAGCAAGTCAACCATAACAGCAGGCTTTCCTTGTTCTCCAAGTAAGTAAACACTACCCCAGCCCTTCCCCCCCTTCTCCCAAACTACCTGCAGGCCCCTCCCACCCTTCTTCTTCCTGCAGCAGCATCAAATTCCCTTCCCTATAACCCTCGATTTCCTAACCCTATCACCCCCTCCCTTCCCCTATAGGATCAGACCATTCCGCGTCCCTAATTTCTACTTCATCAAACGGCCTTCATCCTTTCCAATTCTCTGTGATTCATCTTCAACCTCCGAAAACTTAACTCTAGTTTCAATTATTTACAACTCCTATATCTTCCTAACCCTAACTCCAATCACCTAACCCTCTTACTCTCTTAGGATTAGCTTCCCTAGCCCCTCAACCACAATCGATCCCAACCCCAGCCCATTCCAAGAATCCCAACCCCTGCAGGAATATTCAAACCTATCCTAAACCAACTAGAACTGACCTAGACACACTGGAATAAACCTGAAATTATAAATCTTCAACAACAGCCCTCTCCCCAACCCCACTCAAACCCTAGAACTTCAGATTCAAACCCACAAACTTGCTGTCCAGTCTAGAACTTCAACACAGCAGCAGCTGAACCTTGGTAGTTGGTATCACCCCTCCCAAGCCCTAAACCCCTAAGACTTGAACCTATACTTACTGTCAGGCCTGAAACTTAAGTTGCAGAAAGAATACAAGCTTCAAACCCCATTCCCTTCGGTTCTAAGCCTGGATGAACCCTTCTTGGGTACTGTTTTGTTTCTTTATATCCTAATTCCTCCAAGATATCTCCTATAAGACTGCTGGTTCCCTGAGAGAGGATCCTAGAGTGAACCTAAATCTAAGGCAACATCACTACAAGATAAACCCTAGAATTTTGGTTTACATCAATTAGTCTCCCTTCCAAATCCATCCCCCCCCCCCAACTGGTCTTACTTAGATCTAAGCCTCCATTCCCTCTCTTCTTACCAAGCCTCCCTCTCCCCTCCTCTGACTTGACTGTTTGGCTTGCTCCCCCTACTGGCCCCTTCAACCTTGCCTACGCTTGGAACAATCCAAGCACCCACCCTGCTAACCCTATCCCATAGCAACTTTTCTAGCGTAGAGGTCATATTCCTCATCATGCCTCACCGTGTGGAGAGCCCCAAAACTTTGCCCTTGCAATAAAACCTTCCTCATCCACCGTCACATCCCTGTCCCCCCCCCCAAATTGTATCCTTTGTTGTAATGGAACTGAAGATGTCAACCCCTCTTCTTTACCTATTCCCTTGCTTCATTGCTTGCTCCATTTAGATGCATTCCAATAGTTCCATTTGGTCTCATTCTAGACATTTTGTACTTTATTTGGGTATGGTTTTGGATTTCTAGATCCTTCACTAGTAACTTTGTATGTGACAATTGAGAAACTAGTTTTTGGGCTTTACTCTGCCAAATCTAGATGGAGCGGAATCTTAGGAGACGAACTTTCAACTATAAAATTTTCGACTTGATTTGGGAAGCCATATGTTTTGATGCCAGTTTTTGCATTCAGTTGTTACCCCAACCCCACAGTCAGGACATGTGAAAAAATAGGCATGTTGTTATTACTTTTGGTTTGGCCTTGTTGACTCCCTAAGTGCTCTCTTCCCCCACCCCTGTTTTTCTTCCTCCAGGTTTGGTAATAGTTTTCAGAAAAAAAGAATGTTGATACTGTGTTGATCACTAACCAAAAGTCTCATCCGCCATATCTTCTTCTTTTCTCTCTTCCTCTTCCTCCTCTCTTCCTCTTCCTCCACTAAGGGAAATGGTTCCATCTTACCAGCTGCAGTCTTTCTCCTACAGTTTTAGTGTACAAATCATACCTATAATTCTATGTATCCTACCCAATGTGCTACACTCCTACTTCAAATGATTACTGTTGAGAATATGCACGGTCCAATGCTGCTGCCTTGGTGCACATGTGATGCAGCACAACCAGAAGTTACTGTTCACGCTACAGTAGCATGAACAGTAACCTAGATGATATTTTTCATATTTGGTGGGCCCCAAGTCCAGCTTGCATGGAAATAGATTCAAATTTGGTGGACCCAAACTCCAGCTTACAAGGAGATAAAACAGGATCTGTTTTCATGGGAGTTCTAGAGATAATTTAGAATTTTGTTATTTATTATTGGGATAATCATGTAATCAAAGTTTTTATTTGGGTAGGATATCTAGGATAAGTTTTAGTTAGTTTTAAATTCCTAAGAGTCCTAGTAAGATCAGTCTTTTGTTAGTTTTAAATTACCAAGAGTCCTATTATAGTTGTTTTCGTATCAAGTATGTTTGTTTTGTTATTTAAACACTTGTAATCAGCTTATTGAGCATGGAATAGAAAAATATGAATTGAAGCTTTAGCTTTGTGCGTCTGCAGCAGCCCCCCCCTCTCTATCTCTCTCTCCTCTTTTCTTCTTCTTCTTATAAGTGTTCTTCTCCTCCTTCTCCTTCTTCGCTTATTTTCTCATTTCTCCTTCTTCCTCTTTCTTCTCTATTTTGTCCCCCATTATTTGGTTCGAGCCCAAACCTGGATAGATCTCTTCTTTACCTCATCGTTTGTTCAACCTTCTTTTCTCTCTTCTTTTTTCTTCTCTCTTGAGATCTTTCTACTCTTCATCCTTTCTTTATTGCCCTAATTTCTTTTCTTGTAATCTGACATCTACAACACCTATCATCCTTTTTTTGTGGTGCCATCTGGCTATTTTTTCTATGAAACTTGAACAGTTTTTTTTAGAGAGGAGAAATTGATACAGCACACCAGTTTTGTTCCCTACATAGCTGAACAGTACCTGTGTATTTTTCATTTTGGTGGGCCCGCCTCTGGATGTTCAAATTTTGGACCCAAAATCCAGCTTCAAGGAGATTGGTCGTTTTCTGGTTCTTTTTATTTGTTATTTTTTTGGGATAATCATGTATCAAGTTTTTATTTGGGTAGGATATCTGGATAAGTTTTAGTTAGTTTTAAATTCCTAAGAGTCCTAGTAAGATCGCTTTTTGTTAATTTAAATTACCAGAGTCCTATTTGTTTTTTTGTGTCTGTATGTTTGTTTTGTTATTTAACACTTGTATCAGCTTTTGAGCTGGTATTGATTGGCTTTAGCTTTGTGCCTTTGAGCGCCCCCCTCTCTCATCTCTCTCTCTCCTCTTTTCTTCTTCTTCTTATAGTGTTCTTCTCTTCTTCTCTTCTTCGCTTGTTCTTCTCAGTTTCTCCTTCTTCCTCTTTCTTCTTTATTGTTCTTTCTTCTCTATTCTTCCCATTAACTCCTTCTCTTTCTTTGCTCTTGTCTACTTTCCTTTTTCGCGGTTCCTGGTCTACGTTGACGCTGCGTTTCTTTTTCTGTTCTTTTCTTTTTGGAACTTTATAATTTCTTAGTACTTTCTATTTTCAGTTTCTATGAATTGTACTATTAGTTTCCTTTTATGGAGGGCAAGTTAAGTTGATTCTTAATTTGTAATTCAGCCTGGCTTATATAGAGGTTCTTCTGTCTAAAACTCTTCTGTTGCAGTTCTTCATCTTCTTCTTCTTCTTCTCTTGTGTTTTCTTCTTCATTCTCTTTCAAGTTCAGCTACTGTTTTGGTTGTTAGTTGTTTACTAACTGGTATCAGGCTTTCTGTCATGGGTTGTTCTCAGTGTTCTCTCTGAATTCTTTTTCTTTCCTTACTTTCCGCCCCTTTCTGTCGTTTTGTTGTCGTGGTGTATAATGTCTATTTTTTTCTTACCTCCTACTTATCCCGCACTTTCTTGTTTGTCTTTTTTTTCTGCTTCTCAGTCTTTACCTTATTTTCTGCAGTTCTTCATCCAGTCTGCAGATCCTCTTTTTTCCTTCCTGCAAACACCTATTTGATTCTGTGTTACATTTTTCTGCTATCCTTCTTCAATTTCTGGGCAGTTTTATCTACTCATGTATTATATATTCAATTATTGGTGATTCAATGAAAAGCACTGCTGAATCCGGGCTCTTGCGTACGTGAACGTCGTTACCTCCATCAAATTAAAGGTAGCTCTAATTATTTTTGTGTCTCGCTCTGTTTCTTCTTCAGGTGCTTAAGTTTATTCAGAGTGAACCTCCTACTGAGTATGCCAAATCCTACCCTGGTTGGACTCAAGATGACGCATTATTAATTCAGTTTGGAACGTTGGGCCTATTGCTCCTGTTTGTTGTTTCATTAATTGCGGGAATATGGGATGATCTACAAGAGGCATTTCCCAGCAAAAATTGACTCTATTTCGCCTTTATGACAAGATACTTCAGTTTTGCAGGTGCTAATCACTTCGGTTGTTCATTCTGTTGGGTATGATGGAGATTAAATAGTTTCAGCCTCTTACTACTAACATTGTGTTGGTTCTTTGAGTCTATGGTTTGTATGGGTTAAATTAGAGTTTGCATTCTGTAAACTTCTATTCCTTGTAATAGTCTACTTTCCACTTTATTATAAATAAAGGGCTTGAGATCTGGATCAATAGCCATTCACCACATCGTTTCTTTCACATGCTCGGCCTTTCGTTGTCTTTTTCTTCTCTTTCCTTTTTTCTCTGCCTATTTTTTTCGTTCTTCGATCTGCTTCGTTGTTTTTTTTCTTCTCGTTCTTCCACCTATCTTTTCTGTTGCGAGACCCAGAAAATATTTCTAACCCATCGCCTTCTTTTCTTTCTTCTTTTGGTTCCTCCTTTTTCTCTCTTTGTTCTTTGTTCCGCCCTCTGGTTCGTTGGGAGGCCGAAGAAAAAAAAAGGACGCCGTCCCTTCCTCTTTTCTGCTTCTTCTCTTTTGTTGATCCCCCCCTGCTCCTTTTTTCAACCCTCCCTTTTTCTTCTTCTTCCCTCCCCTCTTGGCCGCGGCGACTCCCACCCTCTTCTTCTATCTTCTTCTTAGTTTCTCTCGTCTCTCCATCCCTCCACCTTCCTCGACGTTCTTCTTTTTTCTGTGGTGTGTGGGAGTATCTTGTTTTTTTTTGGTTGTTTTTTGGTTCACCTCCTTGTTTTTAGCTGTTAGGTTCTTCTTGCTCTTTCCTGCCCTTTTTTCCTTTTTGTCTCTCTTCTTTGCCGCCCCTTTTTTTCTCTATTCTTGCGGGTTTTCGTCTCCCTGGTGCTTTTTGTCACGCACTTTGTGTCCCTCCCCTCCGTTTTTCCCTTTTCTTCTCTTTTGTTTCCTTCTTCTCTCCTCCTTTTTGGCTGTTGGTCATTACGGCATCCCTCTTCCCCCTCCTTTTTACTGGATTCCCTCTCTTTTATGTCTTCCTTTTGAATTCCAGCATCCATATTCCTTCCTTCTCCCCATCGGCTCTCCTATGCATATGTGCCTTTTCTCGGCTCTGGCTACCGGACTAACTCTCCTTTTCTCTCTCTTTCGTTTCTTGTTTCCCCCCTTCCAGTGTGTGGTGCTTAGGTACTTTGTTCGTTGCTTCTCTTTCTGTCTCTCGTGCTCTTTCTTCTCCTTTCCTACCTCGCTTGCTCTTTGGGGTTTCATGTCACCTCTCTTTTGATCACTTCTTCTCTTCATTCGGCTAAGGAGATTGTCAAGTGTGAGCACCGTCACAAACCATATCATACCAAGGAAAATTGTTGGAAACTGCATGGGAAGCCTGCTGATTTTGAGCAAAACGAGCACAAAGACAAGGAAAATCAAAGACTAATCTTTACGAGACAGTTTCCACCACACCCTCTGCGGACGTTGGTTTTTCACGGAGGAGGTTCGCTACTCATGACGTATTCTGCAGTCTTCTACTGCCGGAACAGCCTCGACCACTGCTTCCTCTACTACCCCTACCAACTCCTACCTAGCTACTTCAGGATCTGGGGAAGGAGATTGGTCGTGGTAAATGGACTTTATTTGCTCGAGCCGATTGGAGGATCTACTTTTGCTTTGACTACATCTTCTAATCCGGTCCATTCGGTAATATCAGACCTTCATTAGTGGCACCATAGGCTCGGTCAACCCCCTTTCAAATTTTGTCATTTTCTCTAGATTTGTTTTTTATGATTCTTTCATCTTAACATTACAATTTCTTCCTTTCCAAGTTTCCCCATTGGCTTGAATTTTGTCTTAAGCCATTATCTTACCTTGGTGGACCATGGACCATATCATTTAGGGATTTCCTTTATTCTTGTTTTCCCACGTGTAAAGCTACACGTGAGGGGGAGATTGAATCTCTATTACAATTCAATGCCTTTCATGTAGACTTCCTCATGTAGAATTTGATCTTTGTTACCTTTGAAAGTTTGTCCCTTACCTTCGCAATCTTCTACTCCTTTGAAAGTTTGTCCCTTACCTTCGCAATCTTCCACTTTGGAGATCTAACATTGCTATAGAGCTATCTTTTTGATCTGCGGAACTTGATCTCTGTTAACCCCGGAGATTTGCCCCTTAACTTGACATCTTCCCTTCGAGATCTAACCTTGCAAAAGACTTGTCATTTGACCTTTGCAGAACTTGATCTCTATTACCTTTGGAGATTGTCATTTATCTTGACAAATTTTCCCCTATCTTTGGAGATTGTCCCTTGGCAAACTTTCCCTTTAAAGATCTAACATTGCTACAAATCAGAACTTTCACTTTGGCTGTTTTACCCTAGCTATTGTTACCCCAAAAATATATTTTCCCTCGGTTGTGCGAAATTTAGTCTTCTCAACATTTGAAGATTCTACTTTTTTACTTGGGCGTTCTTCCTGGAGACATAAAGTTGCGGTAAAGATGAGGACAAATCAAATGGAAGTCTATAAGGCACGTAATCTATAAGTTTGAAGATCAAATTGCAGATGTTTACCGACGGATGTTTTATACTTATTTGGTCAAGTTGGACATGTGTGATATCCATGCCTCAACTTGAGGGGGAGTGTTGGATTCTATTAGGAATCTAATAAGAGTTTGTATAGGAGTTAAATTAGAGTTTGCATTCATGTAAACTTCTATTCCTTGTAATAGTCTACTTTCCACTTTATTATAAATAAAGGGCTTGAGATCATGGATCAATAAGCCATTCACCACAATCGTTTCTTTCAACACATTGAGAAACTTAAAACTCAAAGGAACGAATTTTTGCATCCAAATTTCTTGCTAGTTTAAATATTGAACTAAAGGCCGTCAAAGGCCACCTTCTAGCTGGTGAACATGTTCATAACCTTAATGATGCCTATTCTAGACTTTAGTGGATTACCTTACCTGAAGGGGGTTCCTCTGGAAATAACACTAAGGGAGATATTTCAGCTTTTACTACATCTCGTGGAAGAGGATGTGGTCATGCTTCGGGGGGAGTTAGTAGACCTCCCAGAGGTTGTGGTGTTCAACAGTCTAATAAGGCATCTAGGTTTTGAACTCATTGTGGTAAAACTGGACATTTGGTGGAAGCTTGTTGGGCCAAACATGGAAAGTCAAAGTGGGTAAACAACTTGCCAATTATACCGCATCTTATGGTGGTACTGACAAGGTAACAAACAATGATAGTGGTTTTGGATCTTCTTCGGGGGACTTGTCTAAGACTCTTCGAGATGATGTAAGCCAAATCCTTCACCGTCTACAAAATATTGAGACCTCCGCTTCCACATCCGCTGGTACTTCTGCTGCTGACACGGTAACAAGCAATGACAGTGGTTCTGGATCTTCTTCGGGTGACTTGTCTAAAACTCTTCGAGATGATGTAAGCCAAATCCTTCACCGTCTACAAAATATTGGGACCTCTCGCTTCCACATCCACTAGTACTTCTGCTGCCACTCTTTCTCATGCAGCTAATGCAACTCTTCTCACTTCTACATCCACCCCTTGGATCATTGAATCAGGGGCTTCTTCCCACATAACCAGTAAGTCATCACCATTTAGCTCTTTCTCTAAGTTTTGCAACTAGTAATTCAGTTATCATAGCCAATAGAACTTCCACACTTATTCTGGGGCTCCGAAGTGTTTCTCCTACACCTTCTCTAACTTTGTCTTCCATTCTTCATGTTGCTAATTTTCCCTTTAATTTATTATCTATAAGCTAGGTAACTAAAACATTAAATTGCTTTGTAACCTTTACTCCTCATTCTTGTGTTTTCTAGGACCTTCACATGAGGAAGACAATTGGAGGGTGTGAAAGGCACAAACTCTACTATATGGACTATGCTACCCCTACTACGGCTCTCTTTGATGATGGCGTAGATGCCTTCCAATGGCATTGTTGTTTAGGCCACCTTTCCTTAGCTAGATTAAAGATTTTGTTCCCTTCTTCAAAGTCAGTGTTTAAGTTAAATTGTGAAGTGTGTGAGTTGGGGAAGCACCACTGTGCCACCTATCCTCAATGCTGTGTTCCTTATAGTGAGTCTTTGTTTTCTCTTGTTCATTCAAATATTTGGGGTCCTTGCAGAGTTAATAATAGGCATGGGTTTTAGTATTTTGTTACTTTTGTGGATGAATTTTCACATCTTACATGGTTGTATCTTCTGAAAGATCGAACAAAGTTTATGCCTATATTTAAAATTTTATTGATGAAGTAACAACTCAGTTTTCTCTTTCTATTGAAATTTTTAGATTAGATAATGCGTAAATGTACAAACTGATATCTCTAATTTGTGTGACTCCCTCGAAATGATTCATCAAACTAGTTGTTCATTCACTCCCTAAACAAAATGAAGTGGCTGAACGCAAGAATCACCAACTTTTGGAGGTTGCACATGCTCTTTTAATTCAGATGAATGTCCCTAAAAATTACTGGTGTGATGTGATTTTAACCGCTGGTCATTTGATTAATTGATATGACTTTACTTTTGAACAAATCTCCGTTTTCTGTTGTTTTTCCAAATAGAGAACATTATTTAGTTCAACCCAAAAGTTTTGGCTGTGTGTTTTGTTCACATACCTCATACTGTGGATAAACTTTCCCCTCGGTCAGTCAAATGTATTTTTCTTGAGTACTCACGTACTCAGAAAGGTTTTCGATGTTATGACCTAGTACATCAGAAATAGTTTGTTAACGTGAATGTGACATGTTTTGGGGATACCCCATATTATAGTAATCCATCTTTACTTGATGTTTTAAAAGATGTTCCTCCCATTCCCTCTTTAGTTCCTTCAAACGACAATGTCCCTCTACAGGTTTATCAGCAGAGACGTAAGTTGGCAGAGCATATTATGGATCATATAGATCATCTTGTTGATACTGGCAGCTCTCCTTTAGAGGAGGCTGAAGCAAGTCAACAAAAGTTCCCTCTTCATCTTCTCCACCAGCAGCTTCTTCTAATGGAGATCCCACCATGGTTGTCAAGGCGATAAGGTAAGGCAAGGCGATAGAAGGCAACGAAAACCAAGGTGATACCAAGTAAGCGACACCAAGTCGCCTTGATCCAAAGATGGGCCTAGGCACCTAGGCGGAAGCTTTAACCACTATGGATCCCACTCCTACTTCAAATGACTTACCAATTGCCTTGAGAAAAGGTACTTGTACTTGCACTTTATGTTCTCACATTATTTATCATGTTTCTAATTATGTATCTATTTCTCATCTACCTCCCAAATTTCGTTATCTTGATCTTTCTCTATTTGCCATTCGTATTCCTACCAATCATAGTGAGGCTCTTAAAAACCCCAGCTGGAAAGCTACCATGGACTTGGAAATGGATGCTTTACAATCTCATCATACATGGTCTTTGGTAGACTTGCCTCGTGGAAAAGATGTGGCGTGTTGTCGGTGGGTGCATACTACTAAGTATCATTCTGATGGTATTGTTGAATAGCTCAAGGCTCGATTGGTAGCTAAAGGTTATACACAAACGTATAGTGTGGATTATTTTGAGACTTTCCCTCCTGTGGGTAGACTTAATTATATCCGTGTGTTGATTTCTTTAGCTGTTAATTATGATTGGCCTCTCTTTCAGCTTGACATTAAAAATGCCTTCTTGTATAGTGATCTTAATGAAGAGGTGTATACGGAGCAACCTCCAAGGTATGTTGCTCAAGGTGAAGATAGTACTCATGTTTTTAGCTTACATAAGGCTATCTATGGACTTAAACCATGGGCTTAATTTGATAAATTTAGTAAAACTGTGGAATGTTTTGAATTTACCCAGTGTTATTCTGATCACTCTATTTTTGTTAGATGACAAGGTGGTAGTGTTGTCATTATGGTTGTCTATGTCGATGACATTATTCTTTCAAGCAATATATTGGGGCTATCAATATAGCCAAGGCATTCTTGCAGAAATCTTTTCAAACCAAAGACTTGGGTGATCTACATTATTTCTTGGGAAGTGAGGTAGTTCAGAGTAAACAAGGTGTTAGTTTGTCCCAGAGAAAGTATGTGTTGGATCTTTTGGAAGAAACTGGTATGCTTGCCTCTAAACCTGCTGGTATTCCCATAGATCCTCAGTTGAAGTTAGGAGTGGATGATGGTGACTTGTTAGATGATGTCCATCGTTACAAAAGTCTTATTGGAAAACCAATTTCTCTCACCGTCACTCATCCAAATATTTCCTATTCAGTTGATGTGTTAAGCTAGTGTATGTAGGGCCCTAGAAAGGCCCATTTGGATGGAGCTATAAGAGTGCTTCGATATCTCAAGAGTGCGCCTAATAAGGGGGCTGGTTGATCGA
Organism: Hakea prostrata; assembly: GCF_041222555.1. NCBI lineage: Eukaryota > Viridiplantae > Streptophyta > Magnoliopsida > Proteales > Proteaceae > Hakea > Hakea prostrata. Next base: position 26,990,756 of record NC_142602.1, read on the forward strand.
CCAAACAAGAGTATGGATCTGGTTGTTTCCTCTGATGCAAATTGGGCAGGGTCTACACCTGATTGCCGGTCTATTACGGGTTATTGTACCTTTCTTGGTGGAAATCTTGTAACTTGGAGGAGTAAGAAACAAGCTATTGTTGCCCGTTCTAGTGCTAAGGCAGAAATAGAACCATGGCCCACACAGCTGCCGAGTTGATATGGCTTCGTTCCTTATTGGAGGAAATAGGATTCCCATTTCCAGCCCTATGAAAATGTTTTGTGATAATCAAGCTGCTAGTTACATTGCCAGTAATCCAGTTTTTCATAAGAGAATGAAGCATATAGCAGATGACTGTCACTTCGTTCGCGATGCAATCAAGAAGAAAATCATTGAAACCCCCTTTGTGAGTTCTGCTCATCAGCTGGCGGATTGTTTACTAAGGCTTTGTTCAAGCCAAGTTTTCATTATATCTGTTGCAAGCTGGGCAAGGGAGATTTGTCTGCTCCAGCTTGAGGGGAAGTGTTGAGAATACGCATGATCCAAGGCTGCTGCCTTGGTGCGCATGCCTTGGACAGTCTTTCTTGGTGCTCAAGTTCTCTACTTTCCTTTTTGAGACAAGGTTCCTTAGTCATGAAGAGTTAGACAGCATAGAAGTTGTTATTTTCATATCGTTTCTAATTTCATGTTCTTTCCTTTTTTGGAACTTTCTATTTTTCAGTACTTTCTATTTTCTGTTTTTGTGAGATGTACTATTAGTTTCCTTTTATGGAGGACAGGTTAGCTTGCTTCTCAAATTGTAATTCATCCTAGCAGCATTATAAATAAAAAAGGAGCAATTCTAGTCTGCTCTTGATAGAATCGCAGCTCAATGTTGCAGATTCTTCATCTTCTTCTTCTCTTCTGTTTTCTTCTTCATTCTCTCTCTAGTTCAGCTATTGTTTTGGTTGATTAAAGCTTGTTTACTAAAAATTAGTTTGCTCAAGCAACACAGTGAAAGTTAAGTACCCATAGGATAAGTCAACCATTTACATTTCAAGTGGTGTGTCTTTTAGGTATGGGCTCTATTTTCTGCTTTTTTCCATAGTAATTATATTATGCATCTTTTACAACATTTTTAACAAATACAACAGCTACTATTACTTAGCCTTATCCCAAGACATATGACAAATATGATACAAAATTAATGAAAAAGAAATAGAAAAAAGATACGATATCATTTATTGATCAGAACAACTTATGCATTTACTTTAGTTCATACTTCTTACTTAGGCAGCAGCGTCAATAAATTCATGATACCAATAAATTGCAATACTACATACTTCAGGAACTCACATTACCACTTTTTGAAGGGAAAAAGAAAAAAAAGAAGAAGAAAAAAAACAACAAAGCAAGACAGTTTCAAGTAGACATAACTTTTGTATGCAATAAACAGCACATCAAATACAGGAACTACTGTTTGAAACTCAAACTAAGACAATGATATTGGACTACTAACATTGCACCACAAAAGCTAGAAAAATGAAAAATTAACCAAATCTCAGAAGTTTTCAATTATTTTTCCATAGACAAGAAATTTTATAATTAAAAAGAAGTTAAAAGAAACCCATGACATAAAAGAAATGCAAAACAACCATATGTAACTCATTCATTAGAAGTTTTTCTCTAATAAAAAATATGCTAGTCAGCATGAATACTTACGTATCATGCAAGTAATACCATGAGGGCAGAAAAACCCCGCACAACAGGGCTTGCAGTTACCAGTCCTACGAGGAATGTCACGTGAATTCTTTAGATCGACCTTCTGACTAGTGCCAACACTACAAGCCCATCCAGGCTCACATCCAGAAATCCATGAAGTCAAATTACAGTTCTTGTTTGGTTTCAAGTAATTAGTACTCTTCGACCCTCTTTCAAAGAAAGTGCTGAAATAAAACTTGATTTCTGCTGCTGTACACAAGCGACGAGAGAGATCTCCTGAAGATCCAGTTTAGTCTATAGTTAAAATGATACCAAAGCTAGAACAACTTTAATTAGATATTGACTAAATTTAGTATAAAAAATAAAATTCAGAAAGGATTTTCATTCACTTGATTCATCTGAAAGTACTCGATTCCTTTACCATCACTTTTTCTTCTTCTTTCCTCTTTTTTTGGAAGGAACAGGGGACACTGCTGCTCCTGATTTCTTTTCCTGTAGCAGTCAGTGCCAGAGAAAGAACAAAAAAGGTGGTAATTACAGCCAGCTAATATTATGAGATACTCTGATAAGCCCCTTATTACTCGGGTGTACATATGCAAGGATAGGCAGAGGAAGACAGCATCACTCGCAGCAGGTGCAGGGGAGAACACAACATCACTCGCAGCAGGGGCAGGGGAGAGGACAGATGGCAACTCCCTATTGGACAGCAACCACTATTCTGCTGTGGGCAGAGGTGCAGAAAAGCCAGTCCAGGTGGCAGAAGAAGACTGGATAGGAGAGTAAGAGTTTGTTACAAAGGTTGGGGGTATGTAAGGGGAGGGAAGGGGAAATGAGAGGGGGGGGGAAGAAAAAAGGGGAGCAACAGAGCTTGCTGGGAGAGGGCAACCTCTCGAGTATGGTCTTGGGTCTGTATTGTTATTCATTACAGAACTTTAGTTTGTTTTTCTCATTCCAAGAATTGAGTATCATCAAGTAGGAACAGGGCTGTACCAATTGGTGATCCTTACCAGAATTTATCCAATGAAATGAATGTTTCCATGTTGCTGTTTTCACTATTCTGTAATGGTAGATGTTAGCAGAATTTATTTCTTGTTTGTCATTCAGAGGCTCTAAGAACTACATTTAAGAGGGTCCTATCATACTCATGCTAACAGGAAACAGAAAAGGAGATCATCACATTCTCTCCTTCCTCTTTCATATTCTAGGGTGTGTCAGCAATCAAGGGACTCATAAGAATCACAGGGGCGGCGGGGGAGGGGGGGAATGACAAATGACCTGAGAGCCAGGGCCTATTGCAGGGGGCGGAGACAATTGATAGACAAGGAGACAGAAATAACCATTATAGCCAAGAGTAGAACGGAGCTTGATCCCCCAATATTACTAATAACTAATGGAGAAGAGGCCCTACAAAACAAAATTTGAATCGTAAAAGATACAAATTAGTCCAAGTTCATGATAGACACCAGGAATAGTTAGAAGTTAGAAGTGAGGTTCGATTTAAACAAGAATGAAGAGAAAAGAGCTGAAGGAGGAGTAAGAGAAGAGAAAAAGAGACCGAAGAAAAGAGAATGAGAGAACAGTAGGAAAAGAGAAATCAATTCCTCTTCCCAGTTCCCAGGAATGTTTCATTAAACACTTGATGAATATATTGTTCCCTAGGGAGGTAAAAGGATAAAGGGGGGGGGATGTCATTACAACACATTCCAGTGAACAAGATACTGAAGTACCATACTACAATTACAGACTATAAATGTTTAGCAAGAACGAAGGATTTGCATACCTGAGTGCTTGGTTTTTAGATTGCTCAAAGATAGTGAGTCCTACAAAATGCTCAGGTAGAACAATGGCTAAGTAAGAGAGAGGGAAATGCCCAACTGCAAGTCAGCCAGTTGAGAACAGGGGCTTTAGCAGTCATGATTCACTGACTAAACTATTAAACTAGTACTTCTATGCAATTCAAGGGCACAAAATTAAGCTTGAGAGATGAATACCTTTTACTTCATTGGATGTGGAGGGTAGAGAACCGCAGATTCCAGATGAACCTTTTAGTTTGAGTCTGCAGGTCTGGAGCTCTGAAGTGTTTGGATAATCTAGCATGCCAAGTTGCCAATAAATCAATTTGTTAAGGTGGACAACCAGAACTTGCCTGGGGATTTTCTGGAGGAGGTATAATCCCACATGGTTTCCTGAAGTTATTCATCAAATATCATTTCATCTAGCCAATATTGCCTGGGGCTTGGAAATTAGTTGGTCATGTAAGGATTGACAAAGGAGAGGAAAGTAGAAGATAGGAGATGAGAAAAGAAGAGAAAGACGGAAAATGGCAACCGATTGGAGAGAGTTGATTCCTCTCCCCTTTTTGATTACTAATATGAAGTGAGAACTAAAGCTACTTCCCTAGGGAGGTAAAAGGTAAACAAAAAAATACAACATAGGACAACAAGATATAACCTAGTTACCAACTAACCTTATTACGTATAACTCTAATACTCTTCCTCAAGCTAGAGAATAAATTTCATAGGTTCCCAGTTTGCATAAAAAGGTACTAAACTGATGAGGGATTAACCCATCAAAAAAGATGTCAGCCAATTTATTATTGCCTGTCTTAACAAAAGGAATACAAATACAACTAGAACCAATATTTTCCTTAAAGAAATGTTTATCCACTTCAATGTGTTCCATCTTATCATGTTGCACAGAGTTGTTTGGTAAACTAATGGCAACCTTATTATCACAACAGAATCTTGCTAGTGCATTACTATCAAATCCTAACATTGACCAGCCATCGCAACCATAGGAGTTCACACACCCCATGAGACATAGCTCTAAATTCTGTCTCTGCACACTACAAAGGTGCAACTGATTGCTTTTTGCTTCTCCACTTTACCATATTACCACACACAAATGCAAAACAGCCAGATGCAGACTTCCTGTTGCAAACTCTCCTTCATGTCTCAAATTCTTGTTTTGGCCTATTGAAGACTTTTATGACAGTAATGTGGAGGGGCACAGCCAAGACAGGCGAGTTGTAGGGGGATCATTTCTACTTCCACCCAACCATGTGAGGGACAGATTAAAGGACAAGGCCTCATTGGGGACAATCTACTTTCTGTAGGGAATATTCAGAGGGTATGGCTGAGGTTGAGAGGAGTTAGTTAGGATTTGTTTTGGGGCACTGGTTTTAGGTTATATTAGGGGAAGGGGGCAAGGAATAGAAGGGGGGATTTAATTAGTGTTTTGTGTAGGGCAAGCTTGCTTGTGAGGAGGGGAAGACCCTTGGTTAGGACAATCAGTTCAGTATTCAAGTTGGGAGAAGTCTTGTAATTGAGTTGGTTACTTGGTTGTTTATCAATATCAGTGTTGAAATCATTAAGCCATTTGCAGTCTTCTTCAAGCCTTCTTTACTCTCTATTGCAGTGTGCATGTGTGAGGCTGGGAGTGTGAGTGTGTGTGTGCCGTGGTATTCAGGTAAGTTCAGAGCTGCCAAGAGCTGATAACCAGAGTTTTTCTACACATCAATTCCAGGGCAAAATTCAAGGGTCCTAACAAAGACCATTTCCTAGGGAGAACTTCAAGTACCTGAGGAGCATCTGAGTGCCCACTCTTCGGGGCATGCATAAACCTACTCATCACCCTAACTTTATAGATGATATCTGCAACCCCCGCCCCAAAAAAAAGTTCATAGTCTTCTCCTAGCTTATTATTCTGATCAAAGAGAGTTTGTTGGTTTGCAACCTAACATCTGTCTCTTTCAACATGTCTAGCATAAACTATCTTTGACACGTATTTATTCTCTTCTTAGACCGTGACAGTTCAATTGCTGGTGATTACTATAAGAGACCCAAATAATTAAGCTCAAACTATTAAGTCAAGTAGGTTTTAAGCCTAGTTGTCTTACCATGGAGGAGAACAATTATCACATCCAGATGATACAATGCCAATCTTTATTAGCTGCCATAGAAAATAGTGCTTTTATTCAGTTGTGTGTAGCCATAATAGCAGATGTCACCTGACAATCAGTCCCAACACACAACAACACACAAGTTTGGATATATTATTTCAATCACACACAAGTAGGATGTTCTGATAAGAATCAAGGAGTGCGGACTTTCAGAGATTTGATTGATTGATTTGATTCTCAGAGTATCTCACACTAATTAGCTTCAGAAGAAATGATAGCATGGGTTTGGAAGGGATAACCAGAGTTTAAAGAAGGATGCAGGGCATGAGCCCAACGAGGGAAGTTGTGCTACCTCAAAATTTTAAAATTTTAATGAGTTTTTAAATCAATAATTTCCTCTCAGGGCATTTTCATTATTTTACACCTTAGGGACAGATATCTAAATTCACAAATAAGTGTTTCCTATCAATTATTAGGTGTACCAAAAGCTATTTTATTTTGATAAATAGACATCTTATGAATTTAAACTGTAGTTCACTCCTTTTGTTTGAATATTATTCCTTAATAAACATGTGAATATCTTGCTTAGTGAGGGACTTGTACTAATCTATTAAGAGGTCCAACGTACAAGTCTAAGAGCATCAAATGGAGATTAATATTTTTAATTGTTTTAACATTTGATCAAATATGAAAAGTGAAAAGAGAGGGAACGGACATGGATCCCAAGTTAATAGGAGGTAAAGTAGGGGAAAACAAATAGAAATTAAATAGTTGTGAATAAACATGAGTATAAAGAGAGATGATGAAAAGAAGGTAAAGTCGGGGAGAGTAAGTAGCAATTTAGTAGTTGTGAATAGACATGACTAAAGTGAAATGATAAAAAGAAATAACTAGAAACAAATAAGGAGGTAGAGCTGAGAGAGAGCCCTAAATAAAAGTAAGAAATGGAAGAGAAAGTAGGGGAGGTGAGGATTCTAACAAAGAAGGAAAGAGAGATCCACACAAAAAGAGAAAAAAGAAAGCAGGAGACCAAAGTGAGATAGAAAGAAAGGAGAAAAGAGAAGAGAGAGTGGCAATTAATTTTGTTCTCAGGTTAAAGTTCACTACCTTTAATCAAATTCTTTTTTTTTTTTTTTTTCACTATCTTACCCAATAAACACAATTTCCCTTGCCATGGATTTCTTAAATTCTTCCATGTGGAAGTAGTTTTCCTACTTTAAAGTTTGAACCAACTCTGTGTTTCAGCTTCTGGTTCAAATTTAGTCTAGGTTTACCGTTCTTGATCAGTTCTACGAGTTTTTATTGTATTAGTGCTTGGCGCTCAGACTGACAGAAATGGATCTAATAAATCCCAAATCTGTTTTGGAGTCTGTTTTCTTTCTTGTGCATGATCAACTACTTGACTCAATTATTTTTTTAACTATTCTGAACTTGCTGATTTGTTTCTTGAACTCTTCTTTTAGTTCAGTTTCTATTGATCATAAAGGCTGCATCCTTTCTCCATTTTTCAGATCTCCTACTTCAGTAAGAAATTTTCTGAAACTTCAAAATCCTACCATTAGATTTCAAATTTATCTTCATACATAGCTGTCATTGTCCATGATCAAACATAGATAATTCTAAATTTAAACCTTGAACAGATCTCCTGCTTTCCTAGTACAAGTCCAACTAATGTAGACTAGTGAAGGAGGGCCAGTTCTTCCAGGATCATATCAAAACCAACATTAGCTTGGGTTCAAATTAGGGTTTCAAGGGTTTTCTGCCAGAACAAATTCAGGTCTTAGTTTAGGGTCAAACTGAAGTATTAATCAGGTCTGATTTATGAGACAAGGACCCCGTTTCTAAACATTTCAGGTACCTGAAAAGCTGGTTTTGTTCCCCTATGAAAGCTGGAATTAGGGTTAGGTATCAAGGGTCTCAGATTAGGGTTTGAATAGGTCTAGGATTGTGGTCTTAGAAATCTCTGGTAAGGGCTGTCTAGTGTTAGGGCTGGAACAGAATTCTTCCGAAATTGAACTTTCAAATTAAGCCTTCGTTTCTGTTTTATAAAACTGAACAGATTCTCTAATTATGTCCTCTGTTTTGGGGTTTTAGAAGTCCCAGATAGGGGGATATGAGGAACTGGTTTAAAGAGTTGCAAGGTTCAGGAAGGGAAGCTTGGCAATTGTGGAGTTAGGTTTCTAACTATATAGGGGTTAGGGTTTATAGTTCAGAATTAGGGTTTTAGGATCAGGGGTTGGGATCTAGGACAAGGGTTTTATATTTTTAGAGTTATGGTTCTAAGGATCTAGGGTTAGGGTTCCACAGTTTTAGGATAAGGATTTTAAAATTAGGGTTTAGAAATCTAGGGCAGCAAGGAACTAGGGTTTAGGATAGGGTTTGGGAATTTAGAGCAGCAAGGAATTAGGATTTAGGATAGGGATTGGGAATTTTGGTAGTCTAAGGTTTATGGAGAAAAGAAGAAGAGCTGAAAGGGATAAGGTTTACAAAACACAAAATTAAAAGAGTGGAAGGGGAATGAAATAAGTGTTGACTCTTACTTACCTGTAACTCAAGTCTAGTGACGGCTAAGATGGTGATGGAATAATGGAGGCAAGCAGTAAGCATTGCCGATGGAGAATTCTTCAAGTAAAATCCTAGGTTGCTTATTCGATCACATGGAGCTCCCGTACCACTGATGAGAAGCTCCACTAACACCTTGCTCTCAGGTAGCAACAGTCTCTTTATTAATTGTATTCTGAATTTTGTAATCTGAGTTTGTTACAAGCTGTGCCTTTTATTTGTAGCCTTAAATCTGACTCTCCTTGAACTCAACATACTAATCCGAATCAAATAGGACTCTTATAAGTAAAGCTAAAAGGACTCCTTATCATATCCTAGACTGACTTAAACTCTCAAAACTAGAATAAAACATAAGAAAAAGTCTATTCTGCCCTTATAAGTTGGGCAAATTTTCCATAATTAGACCAATTAAACTAAAATAAATACCTATTCTCGTACTTGGCCAAAATGCTAGACTTGTGGGCCCATAAAAAGGCCATGACCACATAAACCCACTGAAGAAAGGCCCAACACCCAGACTGTACCAACTGTTGGAATAGTTCAGAGGATATTGACCACCTTTTTTTCTGTTGCCCTATTTCCCGCTCTGTTTGGTCCCTTGCCCTTGCATCCATTTGGCCCAAATCACGACGTTCTTTTGGCTTTGCACGAGATTGGAATTGGATCCTGAAAAAATTTGTCGGTACCTCTATTTGTGACCTTGTGGGTAAGCTTGTCTTTGCCGCCACTATTCACCATCTTTGGTGGGAGCGTAACATGCGAAGATGGACCTCCAAATCCCGTTCAAGAGATATGATTTGGAATGCCATCTACTTTGATGTTTCTTCGAGACTTCGATCTCTCCCCCCACCCCCCCTGTTGTAGACTCTCCAAGAAATAGGTTGATTGTTAGTTCTTGGAGTCTCTCAACTTCTTTCATGTCTCCTTCTTGATTGGGGCTCCCCCCCCCCCCTTGTTCCCTTTCTATGTGCTCTTTTGGCTTTTGGTAATTTAATTATTTATTCATCCAAAAAAAAAAACACCCATACGGTGCCTGACCATGGGACCTCTGCATCACCAACTTTTGTTATTTCCGTTTTCAATTTCTGTTTCCAATATTTTGGCTATGCTTCCTATCTTAACATCACTTTCAACATTCAGTTAGATCAATCATTATTCTGGACTTGTTGGAAACCCCTTGATTCTCACATTTGAGGATTCCTATCTCAGATATAGGTTATTAGTAATGGTCTTAGGAGACTAAATCTTACCATTAGGTTTTCCTTTTAAAAAGGTCACGTGTTGGGAAAACAAGAACACTGAACTGTGGTGAGTAGGTAACTTAATAAAGAATATATTGTGCAGGTTGGGAATAAAATTAGTGTTTGAAACTTGAGAAGAGGATGTATAATCTTATAAACCAAGGTAAGTGGGATATAATAAGTACACATTACTGTATTATGCTTTTCTATAATAATCACCACTGGTTTGTGTAAATGTCACTGCCATTTTTGCAGTTTTTTCCCTATTCTTTTTTTTTTTTTTTTTTTTTTTTTTTGAGGGGATGAATGTTTTGCAATATTATTTTGTTGTTTAACATCATTATCACCACTGTTCAATAGAGTTGCCACTGCTGTTTGTACAATAATCAATGTTTTGTATGATTATTGTTGAGTTAAGTTAACTTTTGGTTAACTAACACTTCTCCAAAGAGTTTGGTCTTACCCGCCGCTCTGAAAGAACAGAGGAGCATATCTCGTCAAACTCTGGAACCCTAAATCCAGAAGCAGTCAGCGATTTGGAGGCGGAAGAGACGTTGGCAGCCCTCCGCCTCTGTCTCTCTCTCTGATTCTCCTCTTCTTTCTCTCCTCTCCCTTTCTCTCTGCTCCTCCGTCTCTTGTTCCTAGCTTCTCTCTGTTTCTAGAGCGACCCTCTGAAGCTTTGCAGATCTTATCTTCTGAAGCTTTGGCGATGATTGGAGTTTAGGATAACAGGAGATGAGCATCTAGGCTCCCGTCTCTTGGGTCTCTAGCACGAACCTTGCGTTGTTTGCCAGAATGATCGGTGATTTTGGAGGTGGTGTCTCTCCGCCTCTTCCTCCTCTTCTCCTCTCTCTCTCTCTCTCTCTCTCTCTCTCTCTCTCTCTCTCTCTCTCTCTCTCTCTCTCTCTGCTTCTCCGCCTCTTTTTCTCATCTTCTCTCTTCCTCTTCGCCCCTTCATCTCCTCTCTGTCTATCAAAAAAAAAAAAAAATTTGAGGCCATTTGAGGATTCTTGTTCTGGTTGTTGAGGGTTCCCAGATTTGGACTCATCTCCTCCCTCTCTCCTTTCTGTTTATGGGTTTAGTTTCATCGTCGAGGGTTCTTGTGCTTGATGGCCTCTCAAGCACCAGGGGAATGGCGTGAGGGCCATCATTGCTCATGTCTCCAGATCAGTTCGATCTCAGTTCTAGATTCATTTCCTTCCTCTCTTTCTCCTTCTCTCGCCCTTTCCCCTTTCTTTTGTTCTTCTCTTTCCTCTCTCTTTCCCTCTTCCTCTCCCCCTTTTTGTTTCAAGGTTCAGCTTTAGATTATTGAGGGTTCCAACCCTTGCTCGCCTCTCTGGCATTAGGGGAAAGCCATGAGAGCCATCATTGTTGATCTCTCTAATTCAAGTTCAAACTCTGATCTGGTTTCTACTCCTCCCTCCATTTCTCCTTCTCTATCCCTCTCCTCTTTCTACCTTTTCTTTGTCTCAATCTTGTGATGCTACCAACCCTAGTGTCTGTGGTGCTGCATCCGTCCCTGCTGCATGTCTAGCGCATTGTCGAGCCTAGCATCTTTGATGCTACATCGGTCCCTGCAGCATGCCCCACAAATTGCTGTAATGAAGGCTTCTCGTGTCATCGACCGATTGGGAGACTGTGTCGGTCTACTGGGTCTACTATCCTTTGGACCATTTTGGTTTTGCTAATGTATTTTCTGGTTTGATTTTATGGCTTTGTGCCATGAACTTGCTTTATTGAGCCTGTCTCTAGCTTTGTAATTTTCTCTTCCCCTCTTCTCCTCTTTGGTAGTGAATTTATTTATTCATACCAAAAAAAAAAATTTAATAATATGAACACATCAAACAACATGTGAGTGAGCCAAAGAATCTGGGGGTACATAGACTGCACTGTGCCAAAGGAGAGATATAGCCACCAAAGAGGTAGTTTTCCGTGGGGCTGCGGAAACATCTGTTGGAGTGGGTGCCAATGGGATATATACATTAGTCCCATAGTGGATGACATCATGTATGCATAGTCATAGACATGGTGGGCGACAAGCCGACAACAATGTAGCCATGTTCATTTGTGCTATGGACAGTGGCAGTTTATTTTCCTTCATACAGGCTACAGTAACAAGATTGTACTGTAATCAGAAGTGATTTCTGAATTCCCATTTTTGAGGTAATTCTGTAGGCTGTGTAGCTCCACCCATTTTTCTTACATCGAGGAAATTGAGATGAAGTTCAAATTCTGATGGAGGGATTCAAGGGCAATTTGAAGACCCAATTAAGTTTCATTGTTTTATTTCGTCGGTTTGGTGTTAGTAGAACATCAGTGACATGTAAGGTTTATAATCATTTGCATTTTGGAATACTTATTTAGCTGAGACAAGATTTCAATTTGCAAGCAGTTAATGTTATTTGGGATTAGAGTTATGTTTAAGTTTTTAGATTGGAGAAAATGAAGTCATGTTTTGATTATTTTGCTTGTGATTTGAGCATTGTGATTCTTTCTCGTATTAATTCATTGTTGGGTTAAGTGGTCATTTGATCACGCCTGTGAGGGTTGAACCCCTACCTTCATCCAGGTTCGGGTCCTGATAGAAGTAGGGTGGGATTTGGGAGCAAAAGACAACTTGCAGATTCTAACCAAAGTAAGGAAAAGGTACATAAAAAGAAAAATGAGGCTAAATTGGCTCCAGAAATACATGCAAGAAGAGGAGATAAGAGATGCAGCATAACTGGATCAGTAAGACACTGGGATCAATGATTGTAGAGAAAACTAACGACACAAACAGCAAGGAGCAAGCTGTTAAGTACCCAAATAGAGTGACTCAACAATGGAAGAACAACACAAAGAAGTAATAATAATAACGAACTTGGATTAAATGTTGAAACAGAACATAGCCTACGACCAGCAGTAGGAATACCTACGGCTACCCAAGAGCAATCGCCCTCTCCCTTATTTCCCTAATAACTCAAAAGCATACCAACTTACTCTACCTTCCCCCTGTTAATAGTAATTACTTGCCTACAATATCCCTCCATAGAATCTCCCCAAATCTAATAGAATCATCCCAAATCGCAACCTATAAGGCAATCTGAATGCAATCTGATCTCAATCTGAATCGCAAGATCTCACAACCATTTCCTTCCCAATCTGAATGCAATCTGAATCTGGAGATCTTTTCTTGATTGCGTGGATCCCCTTGCCACGCTTACGAGTGTAGACTCGTGACACAAGGGGCTTATCACAAGCACTTGAAAACAAAGTGGAAAGCAACAAAGTCAGATGGGAAGAGATGAGATTGTAGTCAATGAAGCCTCTCCGGCTAAATGACAAATATCAAGGGGGAAAGATCGCTACAGGTTCGGATGATTTGTCCGAGGGAAACAGTGTAGAAGCAGAATCAGAAAGATGCGGTTAGTAAACAAGTGGCTATAAATTCCTTTCTGAAAAAGAAAAAATGGATGTAAATACATCATGCACACAAGTAAAAATGAAAACTCTAAATGGCTGCAAGGAGCAGAAATAGAGGGGGAAGAGAAGCATTCAAATGCCAGTATCATTCTTGCACGTGAAAACAGAGACAGATGTCAAATTTTAACCATGAATGCGGGCCTCAGTGATGCCCAGTTCCAAACCCATGAAAGGTGGCCATTTGAATGAAACGTTGTTGTTGACCTTTTAAAAAGAGTATACAAGAAGTATATTGCACCAGACTTACAGGGTATTTCAATTAGTGACTAAATGGAATTGGCAGTGGGCTTGATTTTGGCGATATATATTGGTCTGAACCTGATAGACAGTGGTTTAGACTTGAAAATGAGGCTATCTAGTTGATTAGCACAGGAATTCATAAGAAGATTATGTTTTGAAAGTAATTCTTGAAGAGTAATTCAAAATGTACTTAGTCACTAATATTGGTTTCAACTGTACAACCAGAATGTAGATCTAATACATTCATCTTTCCTGCTTGCTACCAAAACTGGAAGAAGAAAAAAATATGCCATAACGCGTCTTGCAATGCCTTAATCAACAAAAAACTCCGCATATGCGACAGCAGCAAAAACTGAAGCAGGATAAAAATATAAAACAAATAAAACTCTTGATGACAGGGGAGGTCCTACCTTTTGTCTTTTTAAGGCAGTCGGCCAAGAATTCTGTATTTGATGAGAAGTTGAACGACGCATTCCAATCCACATCCCTGTTCAACAGCTAAACAAACTCAAATTCCGAAACAAAAATGAGCTAACAATGAATAGAAACAAACAACGAATGAGGAACTGAGGTTTTTTTCTTTTTTTCAAAAATAAGTGAGAGAATGGAAAAACGCACGGATCTTCTATACAGAATCCCAATTGTTTGCGGATCTCCCCGCTAAATATAGCTGTGAGATTTGAGAAAGATTTGAAGATTAGGTTTGTGAGGAGTGGAAGAACCGCGGGATTGTCAGCTTTGCTGAAATCTGTGCCTTGGCAACGCACGCAGGGTGAAAACCCCGAAAAAATGACAACGAGGATGAAAATAGAGGAAACCCAATAGGTATTAACCCTCTCTCTGCTCATTTCGTCGCCGATAGCTCCGGGATATGCACGTTTTATGGTGAACGCTCGAAAGCAGGGGGGAAATAAGCGACCAGAGTAACCAAGGGAAAGAACACGGAAATGAAATAACTCCGACTGAGATCAACCATCTCATCGCTCGTATAGTTCCCAAAATAGTGAATGCATTGAATATCTAGGTAGATGATGAGTACGATAACGATCAAGAGCGCTAAGCGAAAAGCTATCGAATTTGTCAAATATTCTGCGAGTAATTAGTTTGAATTGATGATGACGGCCATTCGAGCACTTTTCGAGCTTACAACTCTGATAATCTTTCTTCAAAACTATCTGCAATTCTTTGATCAGCTGGTTTTCGGGGTAAGAAACGGCGGAGAGTGAGATATGGCGGGACGAACGGAGGATAGAGAGATAGAGGGCGGGAGCCAGAGATATTTAGTAAGCGAATCGAAATAGTGTGAATTTTGGTAGTTCCTGTCGGAGTAACGGCTACTTGTCTAAATTGGGTATGTGACGTAAGCCATTCGTTGTTGGCTTCGGTAGCGTCTCGTTCGATTAGTTATGCGACCATGCTTCACTAAGCGCAGGACGGTTAAGATGTACATCTTGGTCTGTTGGATCAAGATCTTGTCAAAATTCCAATCTTGACCATTGAGATTCAACGGTCGAGATCGAAATTTATAATCTCGACCAAAATTTTGGATCCAACTGTCCGAAATTTTATTTGACCATCATGCGCATTTAATGTGCATGATAGCAACAATTTCATTAGTTATGAGACTTATGCCTCCTATCGTCCGTTAGCTAGACCCTTTTTCCGTTTTTCAAGTTAGAAGTCCTAGCCTCCAAGGAGAGACCAGCTATGGGTTTCTAGTCAAAGTCTCACACGTCGGCAAGTATGTTTGCTTTACATTCATCCATCACACATTTAAAGGGAATTCACCTTTACAAATTATATTTTAATTTATCAATATATAAAAGGTGGGCTCCCTTCTTAAATATGTGGTGGAAGGATGTGAGAGGAGTATAATCCTCTGATCTCAACTCCAATGTGACCATAGTTATTATGTTATGGATGCAATGTCAATGACACGTTTTATTAACTTCAGTCCATGCCAATGATGGGCTAGTCAAGCGGTTAAAGACTCGCCTCCCACGGAGAAATTACTTGGTTCGCACCCACTCGGTGACGTATATTAGTAATTTAATTCTCACCCCATAGTAACAAGTTACCTTTCCAAAAATATATAATAAATAAATAAATAACTTTAGTCCAATTATCAAATGTTTTCATTTAATTATGTATCCAATTTTTATATGGAAATTTTAGTATGGATTCATCATGTTAATAATAAATTAAATTTTAAGGGGTTGCTTAGTTGGTAAAAGATCAACACTTCATAGTATAAAGTGAAAATATCAAATCTTTTAGGAGTCAGGGCAACTTCCTGTCTAATATTTAAATTATATGTAAAAGTTACTCCTGAGAGTATAGTGAAGGTGCACATAAACCGGCCCTATCAACAGCTATACACTTATACTTTTAATTTAACTTATTGTAAACTATAATTATCAAAAGGTAAGTTCCACCAACAAAAAAAATGATCAACTTTTATACTTCCATTAACATAGAGACATACTATATGTGAAAGTTACCCCTAAGGACATAGTTACCCCTAAGGACATAGTTAAGGTGCACATGAGCTAGCCCTTCAAATTTTCTATTCAAATTTCATAGTAGTCCATTTGTTAATAAATCTTTGTTAGGTGATGATACTAGCAACTATATCTTTTTTTTTTTTATATAAGGAAAATATATATACATATATACTAGGAGTGGAAGGATTACATAAACATACAAAGTGAACTTGTAGGGCAACAAGAACCCAACCCCAATTCATGTTGTCCAATCAAGACGTTTGTAGAGGTCAATAAACTAGTTATTCTAGGATCATACAAGGTTACATGTTGTGTTGATGATGGTACTTTGCACAACAAAATGTGAACCACATGATATGGCCATAGTCTAGTTGGGGTAGACAATTGGTATTCCCACTCTATATAATCAAAAACTACACATGTAACAACAAAATAAAGAGGTGCAGCCATTTGAACACCCTGATACAATGCTTGTACTAGCACTTCAACACATTGAAGAGAGGGTATACATCCTTGATGAGCAAAAGATAATGGAGTTGACAGGCTGCAAAACATTGAGGATTAAGTAGGCAAACGAGATTGTAAATGTAATGCATATGCAACACTTGATGAAGATCTACAAATGTGATTTACAAGGTTATAAATGTTCAAAATGAATGCTCGAAAAAACAAAATGGAAACAAATGTTAGCACTTTCAGGAGAGTTACAACATCACTTTTCTTAATACTATATTTGCTCCCACCACTGTGTGCAATGGTTACATCAACTAGTCTCCCCAGATAAAAGCAAGCCCAACAGGAAGTTGTTACATATTTTGTTTTGCACTACCATATCTAGACACAAAGCACTTACAAAGATACATCCACTCGTTTTGTGAATCAAGGGATACCATTGGTTAGAAAGGTACCTATTGAGTATAATCATGATTGGATAAGGATTAGGCGGAAGCAAAGGGTAGCACTTTGTGGGTGTAAGAGTGGTGTGAGGTTTTCTGAAATAGTGAAACTTCTTTTCTTTTTAGTGGACATCGGCAGGGTTTTGCCGAACCATGTTAAATTTCTCTTATATGTTTTGCTTGTGTTCTTCTATGTCCATGGTTGTGCATCCATTATCCCTAACACTAGTCTCCCCATATAAAAGCAAGCCCAACGGGAAGTTGTTATCATATTTTGTTTTGCACTACCATATATGGACACAAAGCACTTACGAAGATACATCAACTCGTTTTGTAAATCAAGGGATACCATTGGTTAGAAAGGTACCTATTGAGTATAATCATGAATATACATATAGGTATTTAATTATATAAGTACATCCATTCACGAACAGATCTTAACCATTGGATCATTCGGCTACACGATCCCATGGTTCAGATCGATCTTGTGTGTAGAAAATAATCTCTCTTTATAACAGCAAAATTATTAATGCAAAACTAATCATTGGATCTTCTTGGACTCCAATGGATCTACTTGCATAGCTTTAATCGGCCGTTAATTAAAACAAACAGTATAGATCATTCTCACTCTAACCGATGCAATGTAAAGTGCCAAATGTGTGGCGACCATCCAACACTAGGCACCACCATGTCAACAACACTACCGTAGTAAGATTCGGCAATTAGGGGCTTTCAACAACTTCCAAGTTGACATTGTGGGCTTTTCTACTAAAAGTAAGGAAGGGTACATGTGTGATATTTTGTAAAAATTTGATGCCAAATCTATCTTTTGATAAAACTCAAGGGGTTTATATTAAGTTTTGTTGGATTGATCTATCATATGACCACAATTGTGCTTTGAGAGATGGTCTGCGGCTTGTACATGTTGTTGCTCTCAAGAACTATGTTTTCTTCTCAGACTGCTACAATGTCTAGGAAATCTAGATGTTATCTTTCTCTTTCTCTTGCATTTCGTTTAGATTCATCAAGCCAAATTGTAATATTTTAGCTGACTTTCTTGTATTAGGTAGTTTCAAATCCTAACATCACACCTTATTGTCAGAAAAGCTCCTAATTGCTTTTGATTCCTTACTTAATTTAAGAAGAAGAAGAAGACAAAGAAAAAAGGGTATTGATACGGAAGTTTCATACCCAACTGGGTCAGACCCGGACGGGTCTCCACATCCGGTCGGTCTTCTCATGGTACGGGTTTCCTAGCCCATCGAGTTATACCCGCTTGGGGCTTCACATTCAATCGGGACCATAACCGACTGAATTGGTCGAGGCACGATGAATGCTCGACTAATATAGCAACCTTCCTCTATTAAGAAAGTCATCTCAATCGACGATTGCATAGGGTTAATAACAGGAAGGCGTGATCTCAAGAGATATGACAGCCCTCGTCAGATAGACTTACCAAATGCATATAAAGTAACGTTAATAGTATAAGATAGGGGACATACCTCTCCGATAAGCATCCAATACACTCTGAGTATAATCTTGTGTAGCTTTTGCACAAGACTTAACTCTGTTCATTATTTGACTTTGCCATCGGAGGCGGCTACCCGGCACACGAGCTGGCCCGCATCTAACCTTTCTTGCAGGACTCATCATCCCGGATACGAGAGGAGGCTTAGTCAGATCGAGAAGTTTAACTGAGACGCATCAGTTTGGCGCCATCAGTGGGAAAACTCCTAAGCCATAACAGAAACCAACGAACCCGATCATGATGCGCCAGCTGTTCGGGCTCAAGTTAGACGGGCTAAGCTTGTAATGTCCTAAGAAATCAACAAAGAGATCATGTAAAGGGAGACGCAATCCCCCAATGAAGGCATCATAATATAGGGGATAAAATCCTCTCGGGGGACTGTTTACCCTTTGTTCGTCAGTCGGGAGTATAACTTGGTATCCCTCGGGTATACCAAAGCTGGATTTGAACCTATCTAAGTCCTCAGCAAAAAGGGAACAAAGGTAAAACTCTGATCCCAAATAATTATGAACAAAGTCAATATGCCAAGGGCTTAAAGGCTGGGACTGGGCCAACGCCAAGGTAGCAGGATCTAAAGTTTTTCGATCCGTCTTGCGGGGATAGCTCCCCGAAAACCACTAGGACGCTGGAAAGGCGGACGAGGTGGGGCTTTTCTATTGGAGACTCAGGACGTTGATGGAACGTCTGTCCTCAGGAAAGCTTGGGGAGATGAAGCTGAAGGGTCCCTAGAGGGTGGGGAGAGGGCGGGTGGGGGCCTCGGGACACTTTGGGCGAGAACGGGATGGCGAGAATCGAAGGCGGCGAGGCGGTCGGAACCGAGGCCTGCTCAGGACCTTCCCGAGACTCAACACTAGGAATATCCTCTACTTGATCCTGAGCAGCTTGAGCGGCCATGGCCCGGGAAGCTTGGAGTTCCCTATCCTTGCGGTTCATCTCCCTAATCTCCTCAAGGACCCAAGGATCATCATCTTCAGTGGAACTGTCATTAGGAGAACGGGATCTCTCGTCATCTGAAGATTGCTCGTGAAGGTCTTTCAGACGGTCCCCGGTTAGGTTATACCTTTTCGTCTGATCACTATCGCCTTCACTTGCATATCCCTCAACCCGATGACGTTTTTCCCGATGAATGGGAACGGGAACTTTAGGCTTAAACCTAAAACCCTTCAAACTCACTTTTGGCCTCTTAACTTTATATCTTCTCGAGGCCATGGAAAGGGAGAAAGAACTTACTACTTGAATACTGGAAAGATCTCGAGAGCTTAGTCGGGAGTTTTCTTAGTGGAGAGCAAAGGAAACCGTAAATCAAAACAAAGATGAGAGGGTTCTATTTATACTGCCGGAAGAAGCGTTACTCTTCTTGATCGAACGGTTACGACGATTAATGATCAACGGTTCAAGAAGGGAGACGGTTTAACTCCCAGAGGCAGTCATTATGACTCTACGCATAACTATTTGACGTGGCAAGTCCATACTAGAAGAGGACTTCGAGGAAAACCTTTACGAAAATGGCTAGTCACTTCATTGCAAGCATTTAATGCACCCGAGGGCGACACCTCCTCATTCTCCCGAATAATGTGGAGCAACACTCGGGACAAGAGGATTCTCACTCTCTCATTGGTCGGGACAAATGACAAGTTTGTCAGTTTGGAAGACTCCCTCATTATCCCGAATGAGATAAAATAATGATCGTGACCTGACAATTGTCCTCAGCTCATACAAGCACGAACAAATGTCTCCTACCCTTAACCACATTGTCTCTACATTACACTAGTTACTCGGGACAATACCCGATGGTTACTTCAATCCTGTATAGCCAGTACTCTCTCATAAACTTGACAGTTCTTGAAGGAATATGGCGTAAGATGGATTTTTTAAGATCAAGAGCCGGGAAGTTAAATACACCCGACGGCTCAACTTCCTTATTGTCCCGCGCATTGTGAACAATGATCAGGATAGGGGGCTTATGATCCTGAAGTTTCATACCCAATCGGGTTAGACCCGGACGGGTCTCCACATCCGGTCGGTCTTCTCATGGTACGGGTTTCCTAGCAATCGGGACCATAACCCACTGATTTGGTCGAGGCACGATGAATGCTCGACTAATATAGCAACCTTCCTCTATTAAGAAAGTCAACTCAATCGATGATTGCACCCAATCCTCCCCTCTTCCCTTTTCGGGGTGTGGTTTTTTTTGGGGGCTCCCCATTTTTTTTTTTCCCCCCCTGGGCCCGTTGGATGGGCCCCCTTTCCCCCGGCCGGTTCTCGGCTTAACCACGGGTTAAGGGGTAGAAATCCGGGGATCGGGGGTTAAAAACGGAAGGCGTGATCTCAGGAGATATGACAGCCCCCGTCGGATAGACTTACCAAATGCATATAAGGTAAGGTTAACAGTATAAGATAGGGGACATACCTCTTCGGTAAGCATCCAACACACTCTGAGTATAATCTTGTGTAGCTTTTGCACCAGACTTAACTTTGTTCATTATCTGACTTTGCCATCGGAGGCGGCTACCTGGCACACGAACCGACCCGCATCTAACCTTTCTTGCAGGACTCATCGTCCCGGATACGAGATGAGGTTTAGTCGGATCCAAAAGTTTAACTGAGACACATCAGGTATACTTTTACAACTTTGCTACTACATTAGCAATCACAACTAATAGTAATTGAAACAAACACCTTTCCAATACCAGTTTTGCTCCAACAACCTTTTCAACCTTCTTTAAAAAAACTTAAAAGGAAAAAAGAAACACTTATTAAAAAAATCTTATTTCATCTATAATAGTAAACTTTCACATGCATATATACATAAAGCCATATACAAAGGTGTAGAAAAAATAGCAGAGAAAGGAGGGGATTAACATCTCATAAATATGGCATAGTAATTAATTCTACAAAAAAAAAAGGGGTAATTAATTTACAGATTACATAATTACTAATATATCTCATAATACTCTGTCTATAGAGTTTGAACATTTAAAAAAAAGTAGTCAAAATTATGTTGGGCTAGCTCTCAACCAGATAAACTCATTCCAAGTCATACTTGTAGATGACCGTTAGTTATAAGATTGTTGGATGTATAATAAAGGCAAATTATATTTTCAATTATAATGTGAAATAGTGAATACAAATAAAAGAAAGCAAACACGAGGAAATATTTAAAATTATGATATTTTTAAAATGCTAACCACGTGAGCATTTTATCGAATACTTCATTTTTGTTTTCTTTTCTAATGAGTAATAACTACTTTGTTAATACATTATGCATGATTGAGGATAACAAATAAGCATAGAAAATATATATGGATAATCATTATGTTTGTATTTGAAAAACAAAAACTCCGAATGTTTGTGACTATTGTCTCTAGTTATTCTATGTATTTAATTATAGTTGATTTTCAAATTTTTTTTTCCTGAAGTAATAAATTTGATGTACTGAAGGCAATTGAAATACTATTGACCTATGAGAAAATTCACGTAAAATTTTATTTACAATTCCATAACAATATGAAATTAATTAAATTATTTACTTTTAAAGAGTTGAATGATTATGTAAATTATTCGATTACAATATTTCATATATTTTGATATGCATATAAAGTGGTTTTTGACATGTTCTTCTATCATGAACTACAAGTTTGAAGTATTATTTTATTAGAATTAGTTGAATATAGTTATAATTTTATAATTGTGGATTTATTGGAATTGTTGTGTTGTGAGCCTCTGAGGTTAAGATGATAAAATGAGCTTTTGATATCTAATTTTGGTTTAAAAAATTAGATATTTACTTTTTGTCTACCATTGTACTACCCGAGTAACTTATCCTATCTCCTGTAACAGAGGAGGGGAGAGAATAATTAGTTAGTTAGACTAAACATAATAATAATAAACGAAAAAAGCATTCAGGACATTTTTTTATATTAATTCTTCATTCTCAAATTCTAGTATTTTCATTATTTGGGTGTGTTTCGCAGTTTGGCATCTATTTTAAATCTTTTTGTAATTCACAATAATAGACAAAAATTACAATAATAGACAAAAATCTAGGAATCCGTAATTAACTTTTTGTCTATTATGGGTTATGGGTAAAGAAATTTATTCTCTTGAATTGTGCACAGGTCCACTTAAATTTCCAATTGTAAAGTGAAGGTGTTGTCAATACAATTTTTTTTTTTTTTTTTTAAAAACTCTTCTTTTTCTCCCATTTATCGCTCTCAAACCCTAACATCTATCTACATAAAACAAGTTGTTTTCCCTCATTCTCACGACTCGGTGGCTCTTTCTTTTAGAGGTTTCTCAAGTTTTGCAATTAATCCACCGAGAAAATTTTACAATTTCATAAATCATTGTTGGAAGTTGTTATATACATTACGGTTCAAATCATAAGTTAGAGCACATGGTTCAAATCCGGTTTGTGGAGTTCATTTGTCACTTCTCGGGATAGCACTTCTCGGAGTAGTGTTTCTCGGATGATTGCTGGCTTTGGAGGATACTTCTCTATAAATGCCACTTGGCTGGAAAGGCTTTCTAGATAACCCTTGTTAGCGCCCAATAAACTATATCTCGACAAAAATAACACTATAAGGGGATTTGGTGTATGTTTATCCAAATGATTCCGCATTTAATGCTTTGGGGCTCATTTAAATGTCCAACATTTATCATGAGGCTTCTCATTTGCTTAAGCCTTTTTGAGTGTCGTGCCCTTACGTTTTGTTTGCCAAAGTAAGGGATTGATGTCATATCGGCACCCACTATGAACATCTAATTAAGTTGGGATAAGGTACACTTGTCTTGAAGCTTCTCCAAGAAGATTAAGGTCTTAACTTGGTTATTAAGTTATCCATCATGGGTAATCACAACCCTTCACCTTGAGCTGAAAGATCAAATGGTTGTGATGCGTCTTTGCCACCTCAGAGGTATGAATCTCGTATATAAGCCCAATACTTAGCACAAATCAGGGTAATCCTAGTTACAATAACTATGGCATTTATTCTCCTGCAAATTTCAAATAAGACATTCATTCTTGGAGCATTTACTATTCCATATGAATATTGTGTTTTATTGAATATGACTTAATCATTAGAGTTGGCTTCCCATCGTCAAAGGTGGCCCACTCTCACTCTCTTTGATTCTCAGGAATCAAGCTTGAACCAGCAGTGAACTAGACTTCACTCAGTTAGATTTTGGAACAACATAAGTCGTTCAAGTTTGCTCTTCTTATCTATTGTCATGATTTGCTCACACGTTTTGAATCTTTAAGTACTTGTTCGGAGGTTTCGGCTTTGTTTGAATTTTCCTGATCAATCACCGTTACTTCCCTTAGTAAAAAGGTATTAGGGCCTCTGGATTCGGTGATTTTAATCTTATGGAGCTTTAAATGGATGTATACTTGTCATTGCTTTTCTTTTTTTATTTTGTTGTGGTTTTAAGCTTTTGTTTGATAATTTATCAATCTTAATTCCTTATTCACTTCTTCATTTAGTTCGTTTCTAGAGTTTTTTAATTGCTATATATTGTTCTTCTGTAAAATGAATGAATCACGTATGCTCTCTTTTTTAGATAAGATTTTTGTGCTGCTAACAAAACAGCTGACAAATGTATTGCTTGAAAAATATGCATACATGAAATAATACAACCATGAATACAACATTATAGTTCACTAAGGTGGGTTTGGCTAGGCATGGGGGTGGAGCAGAGGGTGGGGGAGGGGCGGGGGCAGGGTCTTGGGGGCTAAGGGGCCTCGTGGGTACTAGGAGTGCATTGGGTGGGTGTTGGTGGGGGCGATGGGCCAATGTGGCTGCTACATGAGGGGGCGATGGGCCAGCGTGGGGGCGACAAGCTAGCATGGGCATTGGACGTGGGGCCGATGGGCCAGCATGGGTGCGCAATGTGGGACATTGGGCATGCTTGATCACACCGTGGTGCTCACAGAGGTAAGTGGTCAAACAACTTGTGTGCACAATTATTATGAGTTGTAGCCGATTAAGCCGATTAAGCCGATTAGCAGGACTGCTATGTCACTACACTTAACAATGCCTCCTCATGTTTCATTATTCATATTTATCGTCTTGGGACATAGATATTCTAGATATCACATTATGAATCACCAAAGTCTTCCTACTTCTCCATTGTTCCAATCAAATATGCAAATGATAAATCAATCACAAGTTAGTGGATCTGAATTGAATCATGACTCTATAGGAGTACTGGGCCAATCCTAGCTCATTGTTGAGCTACAAAATTTGATTTTTATTCGAAAAGTGGAAGGCCTTGGAAACTCCATCATTATAGAGGCTTATGATAGATGGTATCGTTTTGGCCTTCCATCAACGTGTGGTGCCGTAGGAGGCCTACTAATGGCTTAGTGTGGGCAACTGTAATGTCACCGAAGGCATGTGAAGATGTATGTGCGTGTGTGTGTTTGATTTGGTGTGCATCATAAACCTAATCATACCTTATAGTTTGATATGGTGTTGGCGACTATTGATGAGTTGCAGAAACGATGCTCGCGAGTTGCAAAGGGATGGAAGATGACGAGTTGTAGAGGGATGTGCAAGCCCTTGAAGTTGCAGTGGTGACTTGCGGGAAGATGTAAGCCACTGGAGTTGCAAAGGGATGCAAGTGTTGACGGAGTTGCAATGGTCGTAGTGGGAGTAGACGAGGAGGTGAGGAGCTAAAACCCTAGCTCACGGTGGTGAGTTGCAGTGTCGGACTTGATAGTTGCAGTGGGTGGAGAGAGTGGGGGGAGAGTGTGTGTGTGTATGTAAATGAATGAAGAAGACGAGTAGTGAATAGCTGTGGGGGTATTCCAATAATTTACCTCAAAGGGGTATTTGAGTATTTGAGGTTGATGCTGTAAATTTAAATGAGGTGTTGGAGGTATTTTCAAAATTTAATGTTAAGAGGGTATTTCAATAATTATACGTTCATATATGAATTGAGGGTAAAATGATCATTATACTATATTGAGGGTAATATGGATATTTCACCCTTGACTTAACTGGATTTTGGATGGAAAATCACGAGCGTACAACTTGTAATTTTGAGAGTATACAATCTATAATTTAGAGCACTAAAGTGTGCAATCTAGAATTTAAGCCTCATTAAAGCGTGTAATCTGTAATTTACAGTATATATTTTGGTTCAAAACCCTGATATTGACATTTTACCGAAAAATATTAGAAAAATTACATATATTTTATTTCCAGCTATTAGGGTGGAACCCTCACTTTTGGCGCACAAAACTCATAAAGACGCCCTCTTCGTGTTTCTTCTCGAACCGTCTCCCCCAGCAGCAAAGTGTGCTTATCTCTAGGAACAACAAAGGCGGGATCTGTAGATTCTCTACAGACTTCAAAGAGCAGGCTTCATCGACTATTGCAGGTAAATATCTCCTTTATCAAACGACGATTTGATTTTCGTTCTCAAATTTGTATGACTATCTTTACTTCCTCTGATCCCTCATTTTGCTTTTTTTTCTTCTTTTTGATGTGAACCGTGGTGAGATTTCCTCTCTTCTCCTAGCTCATCAACCATTCCTTTCCGTTGTTCTTCTATTTTTCCTTTAAGTTTACATCACTGATTCCGGTGTTCTATTTCTGGTGTCTGTTTGGATTTCTCCGCATACGCTCTCAGTGACAAGGGAACTTAAGAAGGAAGAGAAGCAACCATGCACGCTCCTGTCCTTGTTCTAAGTAAGTTACTATCTTATTTAATGTGCCTTTTACTTGTTACGTATGCATTAACTACGCATTACGTATAAATAAGTAAATGAAAAAGTAGAAAATTTCAGTTTTAAATCGAAGAAAAACCAGTAGTTGCTAGTTATCCGCGGTGCATAGCCTCCGATTGTTTATGGATGTAATACAAAGATGGTGGGTTTAGCTACATTAATTTTCCTAACCTAGAAGTTTCTGTTCTGATTTTAGGGTTCCCTAGTTTTTACACTCGTCAAAAGATAATTAGGAGAAGCAGCAACATTGCTTGATCACCTAGGTTTGATTTGTTTTCAGTGATTGTCACCGTCCCATCATGGGTTCTCAGTTCTCACCGCCTTCTGTGGTCTTAGTTATTAACGCCTGTCCGCTACTTGAAACCGCAAGAAAGAATTTCACAGTGGCCCTTTATAGTGCTTGAGCATGGATATTCATCAGGCCAGACTGGTTTCATTATCTGGAGGCTAACATTTAACTGAAACATGTAATTTTGTTGGATCGTAATATGACATGATTCCTAGGTTTAATGTGCACTTTGGCCTTGCCTGCTGCCTAGAGATGAATGCGTATCTCTTTTTTCTTTTTTGGGTAAACAGATGACTGCATATCTTATGATCAACTTAAATGTTTGAACAGACTGAAATAGGATTTCACTGAGATAGATAGCAGTATGAGAATAAGATTGCATATTGTATTCTTTGCTTGTATGCTAGAGGGAACTTATACATTTACAATATATAACTATATACAAGGATAAAAGGTAGTACATGTGGTGAAACTAAATGTAGTATATATGAATATTCTTTAACATACCCCTCAAAATCAATGTATGAGAATAGTTGCCAACTTGAGTTTGGAAGCTAAGAGTATTGAACTGTCTGCGGGGATGAGCTTTCTTGGTGATCTCGGTATCCTGATCAGACTAGATCGTTGGAAAATAAAAAAGACAGCAATGAACAAGATGTTGAGGTGCAAAGTGATGTGCTTTGGATGTTTGTTTGTGCATTGGAAGTAGCACTGTTGTCATTAAAGCATAGTTATCAAGGAGTCAAGGAGACCAAGGCATTTGGGAGCCTTCTTAAGCACCATGGTGATTAGGAAGTCACAAGGCATCGTCTTGGTGAACAAAGCATGCACCTATTCCATGTGATACAAATAGCATACTAAAACTTATATAATTTACTTATAAGCTAAGCATATACTAAAGAGTTATAATAAAGTAAATTATTATAAAAAAATGTAAAAAATTTTTGTCATAATGCAAGAGCGACTTAGCTTAATAACATATTCTTATGAGCTATATAAATGTGAGAATTATACATACGTCTGTAATGTCAAACTATTAATGAATTTTATGGTGTATGGAATGGAGTTTCTTTTTCTTAGTCTAATCTGATTTCTAATAAATTCCAATCGATTTGATCTATTTTATGATTAGGTTCTTATTTTTATTCTTTTAGCCTTCAACCAATGATCTCATGCTTCTTGTTACATGGTAACAAGGTATACAACCGATACTACCTGACATTATGAAATAAGTTTTAATCATATAATAAAAATCCATAAAAATGAAATCTAGGTACAAAATGTCAAAAAGGCGACAACTCAGCCCATAAGGCGTCAATATTGTATACAAGGTGTCGCCTAGAGAAAAAAGTATGGATTTTTTTTTTTGCATGTACAAAAGGCAGACCATTGCCGTTGTGCCCATAAAACGCCTTTTCACCTTGGCGGACGCTTTGATAACTATATGTCAAAGTGAAGAGTAGTACAATTGGAAGGTCACTCCTATGCTTTTGAGTAGCTAACATAACTATAGAAGTTCAGCATTGCAGATGCCTTGGCGGGCACTTTTTTCTTTTCTTTTTGGGGTGAAAGACACTTCGATAACCATATATCAATGTGAAGAGTAGTACCATTGGAATTTATTACTCCCCATGCTTTACCTACATAACCATAGAAGTTCAGAGGTTGCATCTGCAATGGCACGATTTTCTGCCACGATGCTGCTGTGAGATGCAACACTTTGCTTCTTGGTGCACCCAATAGATGAGGGTATTGCTAAAGAAGTTTCAGAAGCTAGTGATGATTATTGATTAGTGGGTTCTCCAGTGCAGTCAACATAAAAACCGGCAGAGATGAGTGTGCAAGAAAATGTGAACCAAAGAAGACTGTCCTTTTGACATTCTGCAAGATGCGAAGCATGATGGGATAGTGGGCTGAGTTAGTGCTAGACATATATTGAGAGATGCAGTTTATTGCCTAAGCAGTATAAGAATAAATATGAGTCTGATCAGATTCTCTGTTAATTGGTGATAAGAGAGTTGCAAACTGTAGAGAGGAGTGTCATCCCTCCTAAAGATGTTGCTGTTTGGAACCAGGCCTCAGGCATCAGAATGAAGTAAGTCGAGGTGAAGATGAAAGTGAGTCACTGTCGGAGCAGTTTATTTTGCAATTCGACGGGCATGAAATCAATTGGTTTTATCCTTAACTGACATATCCTAACACCGGAAATTAAAGGCCTTAACCTACTGAGAGATCTGTTGCCATGCTCATAGGTGTACTGAATGCCATGGAGGTGATGGACTGTCCTATGGAGGGAAGGCAAAGGGATGTGTATTCAAACATGCATTCTACTATGATCAGTCCAAGAGTCTGTCCCACTTGAGGGTCCTGCACATAACAGCCAATGGTTGGAAAAAGAATATTTGAACCAAGATCACACTACTACCACATAGGGATAGGATTTAAGTTAAGTCTAAGTGCAAAATAGGCAAGTTAAGGGACATTTAGCAGTGGAAAATTACCTATGGGGCTAATAGAAATATGAGAGCCATCAGCCATATGAATGATAGGTTTGTAGTGTTGTTATAAGAGCTTATATTGTGTTCCTTGTGTTTATGTTCAAAACATGTTATAGGGCATGTCTCAAGAAAGGTACTGTGCGTATATATGCAGATGGAAGGTAGTACATGCGTACAAACATGGTTCTCGGGTAAATACAAACATGGTATATGCAAGAATACTCCTAACACATTGGACATGGCTTTTAGATGTCCAACATGGATTTACACACACAGAGACACATTTATAGTACTACATTTTTGGAGGGGAGCATAAATTTTATTAACATTTTGATGTGAACAAGGGCCCTCCTCCCCTTGGCCCAAACCCTGGTGTGGCCCGTGTGGGCCCCAAGTCCCAAACCCAGGTGGCATATCTAGGGCTGGCCAAACCCTAAAAAGGGGCACGGGGCAATTTGGTCACGTTTAGCCCTAATTAGCTGCTGATTCTATTTTCAGAATTTTGGTTTTTCCTCCACTCATGTCTTGAATTCCTAGTTTGAGTTCTAGTGTCATAGGGAGTCTCTTTTAAGTAGGACTCTTTATGGATAATTAGGTCTTTTATTTAAGTCAATTTCTTTTATTTCATGTCGCTGTCATTTAATTGTAAATGGTACCCTAACTTATGAAGGAAACCATAGTTAAGTTAGTTTCTAAGTCCTAGTCGAGTCCAAGTCAAGTCTCCTAGTTAGAGTTAGATTCTTTCTTTCTTGATGTAATGCTATAGATAAGCCATTATTTTCATTGTAAAGACAGTCTAGTTTGCATTGAGTAAAGAGTTGAAGAACTCTTGTGGGAAATTGGGTCGTGGCCTTCTTGGGAGTGTCATGGCCAGATCTTTAAAGTTTCTTGCCTTCAATTGTGGCAATCAACTTCAAGAACCAGTAGCCTTCACCTTCAACAGCAGCTCACCAAGACACCAAGTAAGTTTTACACCACCTGCCCCCATTGCAGCCCTCCCCTCCCCTTCTCTCTCTTGCACTCACTAGGAAACCCTACCCCCTTCCACCGCAACCCCTTAATTCCCTCCCCCCAGCCCGCCAGAACCCCTCTCCTACCCCCTGCAACACACCCAGACCATCCCCCACCTTCCCTAAACTGTGTGGCAACCCCCCAACCCTTCTCTTTCTCTCTCGGCTCTCCCTCTCTCCCCCTTTTCTGACTTTGCAGCAAAAACTGAAAACAGAAAAGAAAGAAAAAAGAGAAGAAAAGATTAGAAGAGAAAGGAAAGGAAAGAAAGAATAAAAGAAAGAGAAAAGATCCAAGAAAGAATCCCCCAAGATCCATTCGCAAAACCCTAATTTTCCCTTTTTTCCAATGAATCCCACCCCATTCAGGTTTTGTTAACTGAGTTTCCTTACCTATCTAAATTATCTCAATTTCCTTTCATTCAACCCTAGGATAATTTTTAGTCCTTCAAAATCATCCCATGGGAATTAGTAAAATCCCAATTTTTCCCTAGCAACCCATATCCTTGCCACAAGTTTACCTTCTACCTTATATCAACCCATAGAATTTTGGTGATTAGTTGCTGGAAGATGCTAGGCTAACCCCTAAACTTTAGGGAATTATTCCAAGAAACCCTAACCATAGAGTTGGGTTACATCATATTTCTTAATACAGTACTGTATTTGAATAATCAAAATAGTAGCCAAGCAAGATCTTTTCATACAGACTTGACAGACTTAAGCATGAGACAAAATTCAGATGTGAAGCAAAGCTGAAACCTGGATATCACAATGAAGATAACATAGCAACCAGGACAACATAGCTCTACAAAGTAGGGGCAAAAGTATGAACCAAATTGGGGTAGGCTGAAGTGTTGAGTACCATTTATGACATCAAAAGGATATCCTGAGATCTAATATCAGGTAGATGGCAGATCTGAATGGTAACTGAAACAGAAATGATCACTATAAGTAGGTTTTTAATAGACAAAGAAAGTGAGGAAGCTATATGAAGGAGTTTACAAAGCAATAATAACAAGAAAGTAAGAGCCCAGCTTCACACTGCAAGCTGGATTGATTGGTTTTGAATACGAACCTAACTTGATCAAACACAAGGTTTCTCTAGAGAGAAGATGGGCTTGCAAAGCAACTTTAATTTCAATTGATGAGTAAGGGATCCACCTTCGTACATAAGTCCCTTTATATAATCAATCGAAAGACATAAACATTAAATACGCCTTCCAACCAGTAGTTAACGCCCACCTGATAATGACTCAACTACTACCTAACTTTTGACAAAGGAAAACTCTTTGACAATGATTTCCTTATTTTCAAAGTACAACCCCTTTTGTTGACTTTGATGAATTTCTCAAGGACTAGACTTGGGCTTAGGTCTAGCCCATGAGGATCATAACATATGAGTAGGTTTTAACCCACTAAAACTGTTCTAGCTCATGAAAGCCATGGGCTGATTTGGTTCATACCCTTCTGACCCATTACACTTCTTTTTTCCTCGCATATGTCTTCAGCCTTGCATTGTTTCTCCTCTACACGTGCTTGTGCACATGAATGCATTTCTCATGTTCAATACTTGGCGAGTATGCATGTTAGTTTTTGTTTAAGACCGCCGTTGTTAATTTTACAACAATGTTGTCTGAAAAATGCATTTTAGACTTGCCTGTGCCTATAGATTCAGCAGCCAACATCTTGAAATGTTGATGAGTTTCAATGCTTATCAGTACATCTTTGTTTCTTATTGTTGTGTTGCATTCTTTTTGTAGAAATTATTTGTCTTCCTA
This sequence comes from Hakea prostrata, assembly GCF_041222555.1. Lineage (NCBI taxonomy): Eukaryota > Viridiplantae > Streptophyta > Magnoliopsida > Proteales > Proteaceae > Hakea > Hakea prostrata. Next base: position 27,022,074 of record NC_142602.1, read on the forward strand.
TTCATCTGAATGTAGAATCTGGATCTTTACAAGTGACTTTCTACCCTGTTGCTAATCTTTCACTGCTAATCTTTCACTTTCTATGAACTTGATTGAGCAGAGGATTCTCTGAAGCGTGAATCTGGAAGTAAAGTGCAGCATGCAAATATTCAAGCTTCCAAGGTGGATTTATGTTTTCATGTTAATGGTTATGGTTCAATATGTTGCACCTGAATTCTGAAGGCTTTACATCTACTGGTTATTTTCTTCAATAGTTTTCTGATAGTGTTGAGTAATGAGATGAAAACTAGGTGGGTACTACTGTACAAAGTAAAGAAATAAGATGCCACAGTGATTATAATTAAGTCCTGTTGTCGTAGTTGCATAATATGTACTTTATGAGTTTGACCATATTTTCGGATTTGGTTTTGTAAACATGTTCTCGTTAACTGTTTGGCACCATCCTTATTATTTTTTTTCGTATTGTCAAAGTTGCTGGATAAAATTATACATGAAAGTTGCTAGTTTGCACACCCTCTCCCTACCTTCTTACCCCAAAGACCACCCCTACCTGCCCACCCAAAAAAGAAAAACTAGTATCTTTGTCAACTGAAACCCAAAATTTAGAATGCACAAGAAAGGCAAGGGAAAAAAGTAGATGGGTTAATACGGGGAATTTGCTAACATAAAAGGAAAAAAAATTCTTGCTTTGAAGCACTTCCTTTATGTTGTTATTACAGTTTTGGTATTTCCTCTTTCTTAAGGAGTAAACATTTGTTGGTCTTGCAACTTTTTCTCGGGGTCCATTGCTTCATTTTCTTTTGTTAATGGTGAGACTTTTTTAAGGTCCACCATTGGGTTTTGTATTGGTCTTGGGTCCTGGCCGAATAACATTATAACATGGAGACAACCGGATTGTTTCATGGCCTTTAGGGGGGTTGCTGATCATGGGTCATGGCAGCTGGGACCCTAAGTAAAACTCAAGGAGTTTTGAGGATGTGGTTAGCATTAGCAGCACCAGCGTTTTCTTGGGGGGATCTTTGGGACTTCTAAGGAAACAGATTATGAGAATATGCAGTGCATCTGGGTGTGGATTACTCAGAAAGGAGAGGGTGTGATGTAGGGAAACCCGTAGAAACTAGGGGACCTACAAAGTGGGCTACTAGGCTCTTAGAGTGAAACACCTATTCCTGACAAGTAGTAAAAGAAAAAGGAATTGCAGCACCTGAATTCTGATTAATCATGTATATAAGGCAGTTAAAACAGAGAAAGAAACACAATAAGTCCTAACTGATAAGCACAACTAAACAATAATCAATAGGGAAACAAGGGGATGGGGATCTTCGCACCATACGACTAAATGGAATGCAAGAGTATTAAGAAACTTAAAGAAGATAGAGCTGTCCTAATCAATATCAGATTTCTAACAAAGAAATCAGCAATTAACAATGTAAAGGGAATATTAGGAAGTTTTGTTTTAAAGAAAACTGCTGCCAAAGAATAAATGTAAAACTAGAAATATTTAAGAAGAGATAAAGTTACCTGCTGGTTTTAAGCTGCCAAAGCAGGGGTTGAAACATCTAGGAACAGAAATGATAGAAAGAAAATATTTCTGAACAATGATGAAATCCAAGAAGGGACAGGGTTAGGATGGAGAAATACATCAAGGCTGCTGTACAAGAAGTGAGAAAAGAGAAGGAGAAAAGAAAAGAAGAAACAAAAAAAAGGTACGCAGAGAAAGAAGAAAATTCTCACCGACAGAATGTCAGGGAAAGAGGAAGAAAGAAAAAAAAGAAAGAAAACAAAACTGAGAAGAATAGAGAGAATCAATAGAGAAAGAAGAAAGAAGAAAGCAGCTATCCTAGACAAGGAAGAAAAGAAGAGAGAAGTCTGATCACGCAAGAGAGAAAGGAGGAAAGGAGAGGACTTACCTGAGAGAGAGAGAAAACCATGCTAAAGAGATTTGCGCATGAGAGAGAGATAAGTCTTCTGTTTTCATTCATTCATTGCTGCCAAAATGAGTCCCATACAAGATTTAAATGATAAAATTAATCCCTCCTAACCCTACATGCTTAAATTCCCAAAAATAACCCCAACTTAAGTAACAAATATGACCCAAACCTAGACAAATTCAAAATTGAGCCAAAATATACTCCAGGCCCAGCCCACAAAGAACATTAAAATAAAAATAAAAACAATAGCAAGTTAATACCCAACCCACCAAGACTAAAGAAAATAATATGACAAACTGCCTATGAACAGTGCTCTTCATCGAACCATAGGACCCTAGCAATCTGATTATGATAGCCTCCGAAATCATTGTCCATCCACATAGATGCTGTCGTGGAATGATCTCTACGCTGGCGTTGCTGGTAAACTTGAAATTGTCCACTGATGTCCTCATCAGGGTGCTAATTAAAAGTGTGTTGATTATTTATAAAAAAAAAACCCCGAAATGTAGCTTCCCAATAGAGTGTTGTCTGTTCATTCAGTTTTTAGTAGTTCAAGGATTTGACAGAAGATCAACAAGTTTTTACAACTTCGAGATCGAACACTTACTAGTGCATTTGCCTCCTTAGTCCTTACTCGATATTTCTCTATTCTTTTGCACAACTGACCCTGGAAATCACTCCTATGTTCGGATTGTTTACCTAGAAAATTGGCTGAGAAAGTTAAGAGCGTGGGTCTGACGTATAGTGGGGTTAAATAAGAGAAAAGGGAAAGATGGTAAATCAAAGGAAACCACTGTAGTGTTCTACCCCCTTATTATTTTCATTGAGTGGAGTGGAACTGTGGAAGTTGGTGCGTTGGGATAGCAGGGATAGGATCCTCTCTCGATCTTTGCTCACTGTGTTAATTTAATAAAGGCGTCATTGTTGGATTTACTAAACTAAAAATTGGTGGCCTCTTGAAGGTCCTTTTGACGAAGCTGGCATGTTCTTCTCCACCTTTGCTCTTGTTGTAAATTTGCTGAAGTTGTTATCTTCTGATATGCTGAAATATAAAAATAAAAAAACACCAACGAGTTCTTAATGGTCTTTGCTGAAGCTGCCATCCTCTCCTCCACCTTTGCTCCTTCCCTATAATCTGTTTTGGTTTTTGAGTAAACAATATCAATGACCTCCTGCTGAAAAAAAAAGACAGAGGAAAGGCTTGACACCAGGAGACCCAACTAAGATAGCCAGTGTGGAAGATAATGAGAGTATGAGACTTATTTTTGTACTCAACCAGATATATATTTGTACTTACGAGCCAGGCTCTAGTCATTCAGCAAGAGCAACTTCTTAGGTATGTAATAGTTAAACGAATACAGCAGCCTGACCACAAAATTGCAAAAGCCGCATTCAATGGGGAAGTAGTGTTAGTTGCCAATTTCTATTGGAGATTCTGGAGTTCTAAGAGACACGTCACTTGACCTGGAGATGGTGCATCTTTCTTTCTTTTCAAATGTTAGTAAACAGTCACTCTTCTATATAGTTTTTAAGTTTTTGCTGCTTGAATTTGTTTTGCAGGCCGTTGCTGACATCATCCGTACTACTTTGGGCCCCCGTTCGATGCTGAAGATGCTCCTAGATGCTGGAGGAGGTACTTTATATTTTGATTTACTTATTTTACTGGATACCTTCTGGCTGGTCAATCTCTCCACAGCCTACCACTCTATATGTTGAGTTCCTTTTTTCTTTGTTTTAAGTCTGACTGTGATCTTTTGTTGTCTTAGTTATGAGCCTTAGTTGCTAGACCTTGTTTAATTTTCACATATCATACTCAATGCCCATGGTGACATGTAGATATGGAAATTAATAACTTTGAGGGGCTGACATTTTGTGGTGGTCTTCTCTTTCTACTTTGACACTTATATGAGACTACTTGGAGAGATTCATGGAAGGATGCCTTCCATGGGGAGTAGGTTCTTGTGCCCATATGTCAGACTTGGATTTAATGCAGAACTGTTCTGCTTATAACCAGTTAATACCATTAATATGACCAGGTGGCAAAGATTAATCCTGTTTATCCTTGCTCGAAGCTTGAGTAACGTGGGCTGTGACTCTTGTTTACATGTATAACTAGATGTTGAACCCTGACCATGCATTTTCATTTTCTGAACAAGAAGTAAAATGTTCAAGAATCAATCCACTGGTGGTGGATAGAGATTTGACATGAAACTCACATTGTTTGCTTGACCATTTCTTCTTTTTTTTTTAGGGGGGGGGGTTGGATGTGATCTCTCTGATGCTGTCCCGTCTGAGTGGCCATGACTTTTCATTGTGTTCTCTTTCTTTTAACCATTTCATCTTCATGTTGTCATCTGGTCTATACCTCATTCTGTTGGACATGCAGTGGATGCTTCCTATTATAGTGATTGTGCTTTTCCCTCTTTGGTAGCAAGCTCATATAATTTGTTACCTTCAGAAATTGAGTAAACTGATGCATATAAATTTGTAATAATTTGGATTTCCTTTGTTAAATTTTTAATTAGATGGGATAGTTTCCCCATGCGTAAGGATATTCTTATATTTTGTGTTTTTGTCAAATTAATTTGTAATCATCATTCTGAATGCTACTGCTATTCTGAATATTGGATGAGTTTATTTTCCCAGGTATTGTAGTCACCAATGATGGAAATGCTATACTGCGTGAGTTGGACGTTGCCCATCCAGCTGCTAAGGTACACCTATTCAATCTTCTGATTGGTTATTATATCTTTTTTCTTAAATGTTCAACTTTTTTCAAGTCATTCAGATCGATTCACTGGATTCGATGCTCTGGTCTATGATTAGAACTCACTTCCAAATTTGTTTATCCTAAAATGACAGTCTATGATTGAACTGAGTCGCACACAAGATGAGGAAGTGGGGGATGGAACGACTTCAGTAATTATTCTTGGTAAGCCAATATTCATGCCTGCTACTTAGTTGTGTTTTGTGAAACAGAAATTATACTTCTCTCCCTTGACGTTATTACATTATAGCAATGTTCATTTACCACAAGACCAGAAGATAAGACTTTAAGGAAGAGAACATTGCTCAAAGTTGTACCATCGTTGAGAAGATTGATTTGCATCTTTCCTCACATAGGTGAAGTGTGGCATTCCCTAACATGAGGAATCAACAAGATAGTGTCATCGCACCTGTTTAATAGTCAGGTCAATTTGAAGTGGGCTTGCTGGGTTAAAGCATCATCCTTTGGAAGGTCTTGATTTTTCCTGTTTAGCATCAAGACAATTGACTGACCTCTATAAACTTCACTACTGGATATTCCTCTATAGGCCCCGATGTAATAGATACTTTCATGTTTGATTCTATCTGTTTGATTGTGTTAGGTGTGATTTTCTTAGTCTGCAAATAAAGGACCTGTTATAGTGGTGGCTTTTTTTATTTTATTTTATTTTATCTTTTTTCTTTCACTTATTAGTTGTAGTTTTTAATTATTATTTTGGGTTTTTATTTTTATTTCTCTCTTAACATTCTAGAAGGTAATATGCACATTACTGATCTATTTGAATGTAACAATTTTTGATTGTTTAAGCTGGGGAGATGCTTCATGTGGCTGAAGCTTTTATTGACAAGAACTATCACCCTACAGTAATTTGCCGAGGTAATTGAATGTCTTGGAAGATGCTGATCCTTTAATTTATGTTGAGGAATTTATTTTTCCCCCTGTTTAAAACAATAATCTTTAATCCATTGTCACAGCATACAACCAAGCTCTTGAGGATGCCATTGCTGTGCTTGACAAAATTGCTGTGTCGGTTGATGTGAATGATCGTAAGTTCCCAGATGGTTTCTGTAGCTAATAGCGTTCTCTGTTGTTTCAGAAATTTAAGCTGTTATTTTCTGGAATGCCTTAGCTTCTTTCCTTCATTCTGGTAGACAACTTTTTGTCATATGTTTGTACTCAGTAGAATATGTTCTTCACTTCAGTTGTCTTCATTCGTGTTGAAACGTTTCTCCTTAGACAGATCATAAAACTCTTATGTTGAATATGGCAGGTTCTTCAATGCTGGGACTTGTTAGGAGTTGCATTGCTACAAAGTTCACCAGTCAGTTTGGAGATCTCATTTCTGTAAGTAATTTCTGTCTTACTCATTCTGTATTATTATTATTATTTTTTGGGTGGGTTTGTGAATGAAAAATTAGTTACCTGACTATTTGATGTACATGATTGTATTGTTCAGGACTTGGCTATTGAGGCTACGATGACTGTGGGTGTGGATGTTGGCCATGGATTACGTGAAGTGGATATCAAAAAGTATATTAAAGTTGAGAAGGTTCCTGGTGGCCAATTAGAAGATTCTAGGGTGCTGAAAGGGGTTATGATTAACAAAGATGTTGTTGTCCCTGGAAAAATGAGAAGAAAGATTTTGAACCCACGCATCATGCTTCTTGATTGTCCTCTTGAATACAAGAAAGGAGAAAATCAGACAAATGCTGAACTGCTCAAGGAAGAGGACTGGTAAGAATTGGTGTAGGGTGCATATTTTGCATTTTGTTTAACATATGGCCAATCTAAGTGTAATCAGGTTTTGGTACTGTGTCTACTGTTTGCGTAGATCGTTGTTGATTGTTTGACCCTATTGGTGGGTGCAAATGTATTGCAATTTCCACCTTTCCACCTAGTGCTCATTTTAAAGGCTGTGTCAAAAAAGAAAAAGAAAAAGAATCTAGATAGATCACTTGAGCTAGGTGCTTCTGGGTGAAATCTCCCATTTTGACTAGTCATCCTCTTTATCCCACTTCTCCAATTTCAGTACTTATGCCTATTGAAACTTGAGGAAACCTGGCTTGAATCTTGGACAACCTTGTCTACATTAGATACTAGGCTATAAACTTATTGATGCCTGCTAAGCAATGAACATTTACTTGCCATATTATTCATAATTAATTAAATACATGGATGTGATCCCAAGCATGGATTGACTATCTACCAAAGAGCAAATGTGTCATGGCAGGGAAGCAGATTATCTTTAGGCCTATAAATGGGGGTGAATAAATCTTCACTAATGACTTGAAGAAACCTAGTAAGATGATCATTTCGGCCTACGAAGCAGAGAAAGTGATAAAATAAGGTTGCCGAGGCAACACCGTTACAATCATTGGCTTAGGAACCATGGTTAGGCTATTGACTGTACTGGAAATAGCGAGCAAGACTTCCCAAATGTATTCTGGAATTTTTACTTGGATTGCCTTCTGACAGAGTGAGTATGTTGTGAGTTAGTTTAGGGGTAGCACCTGCGTCTTACAGCACCCCATAGAATGACTCCTACATAGTTGAAGAAACTTCAGACTCAACTTCAAGACCTCAGACCGAATGTGTGTTAGACTGTCAGTTGTTCAAGGTAACCTGTGTCTTACAGCACCCCATGGAATGTCACCTATATAGTTGAAGGAAGGAACTGCTGACTCAACTTCAAGACCTGAGACCAAGTGTGTGTTAGACTGTCAGTTGTTCAAGGATGAGCAGTTTTTATGCACTTCTATTGCATCTCATGCAGGATCGTTAATGATCCAATAAAATGAGGTGTGCATGGCACAAATCTTCTTTTAACCTAAATCTACTATCCTTTCAGCGAGTTCAATTAAGATCCAACTTTGTAAACTCCAGTCATTTTTAAAGCCTCATAGTGAAAATGTTTCTAGGTTTTTCATTTCTTCCTGCCAATCCACTCCACCTGGTGGTGGGGTTGATGGTTGTGGTTGTTTGGAGTCTTTTATTTTAGACGTGCATTTTTGTTGGCCAGAATGAAATATCTGGTTCTTTCCAATTAAATATTGGTTAGATTGTCCACACCCCTTTGCATAGAAAAGTAGATGTTATGGTAGAGTGTGTATATGTGAAAATGTTCGTTGTTAATTATGATATATTGCAAACCTGCTGGTTATGTCGTGCTGAGTGTAGCTTGATTTAGTGACAGCTGACTTTTTGGCAGGGGAGTGCTTCTAAAAATGGAAGAAGAATATATCGAGAACATGTGTGCGCAGATTCTGAAATTCAAGCCCGACTTGGTAATCACAGAGAAGGGTCTCAGTGATCTAGCTTGCCATTTCTTGAGCAAGGCAGGGGTCAGTGCTATCAGAAGGTTGAGGAAGACCGATAACAACAGGATTGCTAAGGCATGTGGAGCAGTTGTGGTTAACAGACCAGATGAGCTCCAGGAATCTGATGTTGGTACTGGAGCAGGGGTTTTTGAGGTCAGGAAAATTGGGGATGAGTTCTTTGCATTCATCGAAGAATGCAAAGACCCAAAGGCTTGTACAGTTCTTCTAAGGGGTGCTAGTAAGGACCTCTTAAATGAAGTAGAAAGGAACCTTCAGGTATATTCCTGAAATTCTATTCTGTGAGACTTTGTATTGTGAGATTTCTGTTCTAAGCGACTTTGTATTTGAACAGGATGCCATGTCCGTGGCACGGAATATAATTAAAAATCCAAAGCTTGTTCCTGGTGGTGGTGCTACAGAGCTGACGGTATCTGCTACATTGAAGCAGAAGAGTTCTTCTGTTGAAGGCATAGAAAAGGTGAATTGATTATCTAACAGCAGTATAGTTTGGAAGTAGATACTTTTGGATTGGAATTATCTTATCCAGGCTTTTAATAAAGATAGAACTTTGATTCTAGCGTCCTAGCAGGTATTATATGGTGGATATAATGTTCAGAAATTTCAAAGTCATATGGCACATTGGTCAAGTGTTCACTTGAACACTTGTCATGGGTTCAAGTCCTGGGGAAAAGAAAAACGACAACAAAAGGGGGGAAACAAAAGAGTGAAGTCTACTTATGGGAGTGCCATTTCTTTGGGAAGGCTATACTGACTTTGATACTCACTGAGTGAATAAACAACTGATGACTGTTTTACGTTAAAGGCAACATGTTTTATGCTCCTAGGAGCTGTGATACTCTAGTTGTATGCATTAAAAGTAGCTTGCATATGGTTATATAGAAATCTTTTGGATGAGATGATTAATCCTCTGCATACAATTGTCAACAGTGGCCTTACGAAGCTGCCGCCATAGCCTTTGAAGCAATTCCAAGAACTTTGGCCCAGAACTGTGGTGTGAATGTGATCCGGACAATGACTGCACTGCAGGGAAAGGTAAAGCAGCTGCTAGCAGATATTCAGGAACCCTAAAATTTTATATCTTGTGATAATCAGTAATCTCTATATTTATTATGTTGATTTTCTTTGTTGCAGCATGCAAATGGTGAAAACCCCTGGATTGGTATTGATGGGGTCACTGGTGCTATTGTGGATATGAAAGAGAAGAAGGTATATGTAGCTTTACTGAATTTTTTAATCCATTACTTTGTTTTGAACCAAGGTCTTGTATCTGACTCTCTCTTTTGACTATTCAGATTTGGGATTCATATAATGTGAAGGCACAGACATTCAAGACTGCCATCGAAGCTGCTTGTATGCTGTTGAGGATCGATGACATTGTCAGTGGTATCAAGAAGAAGCAAGCTCCTGGGGCTGGCCAAGGACCATCTAAGCCTACGATTGAAGGGGAAGGCGATGCAGACAATGAACAGATGATTCCAGAGTAGATTCTTCCGGCCTAAGGTTTGTATGTTAGAGTCTTACTATCACATGGAGAAATATCGAAGCGTGGTTTGACATGGATTTTCTTCACTAATCACATTGCCAGTTCCCCCTTTCTGCTGGGGGTTGGGGGTGAGGAATGTGAAACATTTAGAAGGGTTTTTGCATTTTTGAATTCTCCATTGCCTAGTTGAGTGTTTTTAACTTATGGTTCTCATTGCCTGCAACAACCAGTTTAGGACATTGATGAGTGTTAGTGGTGCTGGGTTACGAAGTTTCACAATTTCATTGTGGTAGCACTAAATTTTGGCAAATTAAGTGTTAGGGTTAAATTTATGGTTTCCCATGGATAATGGTTGTAAGTAAAGTCCGCATTGTTTACTGGTTTCAAATTCCATAACTTCAGCAGATTTGTATGGGCGGTATCATTCTGAATTGTTGGCTGGAATTCCCATGCCTCTACCTTAATCTCAAGTTCAATTTCAGATTTGGAAGGTGATAACAGTTGTTGATGCCATATGAAATATATTTGGAACAATAGGTATATTTTATTTAGTTGGGATAAGGTCGAGGAATTGTTACTTTCTGTAGTGCATTGGCAATTTTGGCGTACAAGGAGGGTTAAATGTAACATTTGGCCGATCTCCCCACCATTTGCTTCAGGGCCTTTGTAATGTTCTGAGCGTTTCTTGTTGCTTAGTTTTTCTCTCAACGGAAGATTCACTTATCAGCTGATCTAAAAGGAAAAGAGAGAATCAAAATAGATTTATTAAAAAGAGAAGGGAGTATTAATCAGATGCTCTAATATTCTAGTACCAATAGTATAATTTCTTTTTGGGGGAAAAAGGTATCACCAATAATATAATTAGCTTCATAAATTTGGAAAGATGATAATGGACAAGGTGGTATGAGGTCAGGAAGTCTTTCCCAAGGATGTGAATGTGCACAATCCGCCAATGCAGAGCTCTTCTAGTGGTGAAACAAACACTTGTCAGTGAAGAGGTCGTGGGTTTGACTTTTGTTGAGAGCATATTAATATCTCCATCCCTCGACTTAATAAAGCATATTTGTACTAAAAAAAGAAAAGAAAAGAAAAAGATGTGTGTTGATCAGATTTGAAAGCCAAACCAAGGATCGCTAATGGAGCTGAGACTTGAGAGTCTAGTGGCGTATCCCCTCATAGCAAGATATCCGACGCCATATCTGCTGTAAATGTTGCACTTGTTGAGTAATTCGCATTTCATACCTTGTAAAAGAGGGACTAATTGCATGTTTGTTGAAGAAGAAATCCATCCCCAAAATACAGAAGAAAGAGCTCCAATCTTGTTTTTGAGTGTCCTGTTTAGTTTCTATCAAACCCTTTATCGGGTGGTCATCTAGCGTTCGATCGGGCTGAAATTCGAACTAGAGGTTAGTGATTCCTTGTTCTTCAAACACACCGGCAGGATTGTGAATTTAAACTCAAAAAATCATTTCTTTTTTTTTTTTTAATCTTTATTCTTATTTCTTTTTTCTATATTTAATGGTATATGCCAAGAACTATTGTTCTGATGTGTTGATATTTTGATGTCCTCTAGTTTTAACTAGAAATCTTGTTCTCAATTTTGGTGAATGTATATTTAGTGGGGTTTTGTTTTTTTTTTTTTTTTTTTTTTTTTTTTTTTTTTTTTTTTTTTTTTTTTTTTTTTTTTTTTTTTTTTTTTTTTTTTTTTTTTTTTTTGTTTCCTTGGGTTCACTTAAAAAGAGAAATAATTGATTTGTTACCCCTCTTGTCGTCAAGATTGTGGTTGAGTTGTTTGTTCCTTCCCTATCATTATGACCGAACTAAAACATATGGAAGAAGAACTTGACGTGTAAACCTAGGAGGAAAATCATGCCAAGTGGTCCATTTGATAGCTTATGATGGTTAGGTCACTCTTTATCACTCACCCTAGTAAAATTTAATTGAAATCAAGTTACGACAACTCGTGTATGCTCATTATCTTCTCTTTCAGCTTTACAACTCCTCAATTCTGGGCCTTTGGCACCTCATTATGGGGGCACTAATGTATTCGTTGTCCGATATGATCATTGAAAGCAGATATCCGACCAACACGATTGGCTTGCTCTCACTATTTGTTTCTATGAACAGGTTTTTTTTTGGGTCAAAATGAACAGGTTTTGTATCTATCCTAAAGGTTTAATCTAGGGTTCACCCGGAGCAATAGCTTCTATCCCTAATTGCAAGTGTTTAACAATGTCGAAAGTGAGGGATACTGTAAAGGAGACGATGTAATTTTTTTTTCTCCATAAAGAATAGAGAGTTCAATTAAGGGGTATTCAATTCCAACCAAATGTGTATGGAAGTTTTCAGATTTGATCGATTTAATCTAAGCTTCCCGTGGATATTTTCTATTGATATGTAATCGGTTTCTCTCAGGTTGGTCTGGTCCAATTCAAAATTTTTTTTTGGGTTGGCCAAAAGGTCCAATTACAATTTCCATGAACAAGTAATATGCTCATGAATTGACATGTAACTGTTAAGGATTTTGAAAGCCGCCCTTGGTTCTTTTTGGAGGTGGTGTTGTTGCTCAAAGAGTGTTTTAGCTTTTGGGGGTTGTGCTCTGTGTCATTTTTCTGCTGGGTTCATGGGTGGGTGGATCATCCACTAGAAAATTCTTGGAATTCAACCCTTCTTCATGCTGAAGCTGTTCTCTTCATTTTTTCACACTATGTGGTTGAAGACCTTGTTGTAGCCATGAATCCTCCTTTTTCTTTGTTTTGTGAATTCCTCCTCTTTTTCCTTTGATGATTTCTTCTTGCTTCTCATCTATACCTCCACTGGTAATCCAACAAACTCAGGTTGTACTCTTTGACCCAAACACTGCTAGCTCTAAGGAAAACTATATTTTCTTTCTAGGAAGTTGGGTTATTCCATCTCCAGCAGTTCGCAGAGCAGGAGGAATTGCTATGTTTTGATAGATTTGCTATGGAAATTTGAATGTTATATTTATGTTTTGGTTTCTTCAGCTCATATGCAATTGAACATGTCTTTTATTTGTTTGAGTGCCTTTCCTCTCATGCAAAAACAACTATGGTCTACTCTTAATCATCTTGCATCTTTTGTGGATAAGCCATGGGCCATAGGAGGAGATTGGAACTCCTATCTTTGCCTTGATGACAAAGTAGGGGGTGTGCCCTTAGATGGAAACAAACCAAAGATTTCAATGACTTTGTCAGCCATTAACCATGCAAAACTTGTTTGATTGCCTTCTTTTGGACCAAAGATGATCTGTAATAACAGACATAGAAGTCTAAGAAGAATTGAAGGAAAGTTGGATAGGTTCATGGTTAATGCTGATTGGTTTGAGTCTATTTAATGAATCACATTCAGTTACATGGAATTTTAAGCCTCGGATTATGAAGGAGTGCTGTTAAAAGCCGTTGGTGGATTTTCATTGTAAAACTTAGAAACTATTAAGGATAAACAAAAGGAAAATAGGCCATTTTGATTGGGGGAAACAAGAAAAGAAACGCAAGTAAAGGTTTTGACGCATGGCAAAATCCTCTGTTTGAGTCTTCTTCTCTGATTCACTAGTTATAAAGGAGATTGGTTAATAAGAAAGGAATAAATCAGAGACAAAAAAAATCCTAAGACTCCAAGCACTAAAAAACAAGCGGCTGGTTTTGGAGGAAGGGGTTTGATGAGATTTATGGGTTGCGTTTTGTTGTTGCATAATTCGGTCTCCCCGGGCCGAACGTTCGAACCTGCAAAAACGTGCTCGACCAATGTGGTCAAGTTTCATCTTCGGTGTATTCAATAACTTAAGGGTGCATACCTTATGATGACAACCATACCTCTTTATAGAACATAATTTGGTCGGTCTTGTAAAGGAGTTTCTGTTGTAGAGTTGTATTTGAAGTGTGTCTCTCTTTCATAGATTGAACTCTACTCGAACAGTACTCGAAAGAGATTGAGATTGACAAGGATTCCGAACATAATTATTTGGTCGGACCATATATTTGAATAAAACATATGTTCGACCATATAACCTGGTTTTACTGGTTCGACCATAACACGTTTCTCCTCAAACTATGGGTCAATATACTAGTTAAGATGGTTGAAAAACTAAGGTATAGGTTTTATGTTAATAGCACCTTGATGGACTTTAATGAATAATCAAAATGAAACAAACGAAAAAAGGGGATATAGGGTTGAATCAATGGTTTCTAGCAGTAGGGGCTGGTGATGGGTGATTTCCGTTAGGCAAAGAAAGAAGATGGGTGAAAGCTATTTTTTTTAATCCCATTAAATGCTTTGGGGGTATTTTGGTCTTTCATGATTTAAAATTTGAATTACACTTAACCGTCTCGACGGTGTCAAAGTAATTTTTCTTATTGAAACTAAGGGTGTCAATCGGTATAGTTTCGATAATTTGGTACGGTATCAACTTTGAATATCGAAAACTAGAACAGTACCATACCAAATTTATATGATAATGTACGTTTCGGTATTAAATCGGTATGAAAAAATAATTTAACAACGATATCTAGTGGGGTACAATTTTGTTATGAACGAATCTATGCCACTTTTGTTATTACTTAATAAAGATCTTAATGAAATTGGGATCAAATAATCGATAGAATATGATATTAAAAAAGACAAAACAATTAAGTCTAAGAAGAGGAGTGAAGGACAAAAATTAAAGATAGAGTAAAGGTAAAGTGTTTTAGTAAAATTATATTTATATCCTTAATTTGGTATTGTACCAATTCCGTACGATTTCAGTACATACCGACGGTATGAGCACCTGAAACTAAATCATCTCGAATTTTAAACGGTGTGGTTTTAGACGGTGCGATTAGGTAAGGTTAAACAGTTTCGGTACGCAATTGACACTCTTAATTGAGACTCGACGAGAATTTAAACTTGACCAAAAAACCCTCCCGTAAAATTTCATATTATTATTTCCTGTCCTCACGAACAATATTAATTAGGGTTGCAAATTTCGACTTTAATTTGTCCTTTTTGGTAAACCGACTCTCGATTTTATTTTTTTTTGGTAAAGACTCTCGATTAAACACTAGCCGGAATATCCTTGGCATTCCGCAGACCTGTTGTTATGAATCAATGAGTAAACATTAGGGCTTGAAGCGAAGATAAATTAGGATTCAACGGATTGGGGCGTCGACGATCACTAAAGAGCATTATGGTCCAAGATATAAGGCATCGAAGATTAGCGCCTGGTATTAATTCTCAACGGAGTTAGATCAGGTTGAAGTTCTCGGATCTGATTCAGTTTGTCGTTCTTTTTTTCCCTTTTTTCTAGTTCTAGCTAGATTCTACTTGTAAACTCTCTTGTAAGTAAAGAGTTGGTTGGAGTCTTCACAATTTTAACAGTGAAAGCTCCAACAGGAATCGTGTCTCTCCTCTGCTTTCCCTAATTTACATACTATCAGAGGATGGGGCATGATGATAGCAGAAGGTCCAAAGAAGATGCCAATGGTGGTGAGCGATATGAGGATGGCCGTAGACACCGTCAATCTGAGAGTCGGAGGGACAAAGACAGAGACAGGAACAGGGGCAGGCGCTACCATGAGGATTCAGGCGAGGAAGATGATGGTAGAGGCAGAGAATCTGACAGGAACAGAGACAGAGATAGAGATAGAGAAACTGACAGGAACAGAGACAGGAACAGAGGCAGGCGGCACCATGAGGATTCAGGCGATGATGATGGTAGAGACAGCAAGAAAATAGAACGAAGAAGTGGAAAGGATGATAGGACCCACGACCGGAGGTCTAGAAGTGAGCGGGAAAGTAATTACAATGACCAAAATGGACGAGGAGATGATCAGATGCATAGAAGAGAGAAGGGTTCAAAGGTAATCGATGAGAAGGAAAGAGATGGTAAGAGATCTGAGAATTCAAAATCTCAGGAGCAATCGATGCCGCCTGATAAGAATCCGAATGTTGATACAGCGAACTTGGGGAGGAGTGGAGGAGTTTACGTTCCTCCGTTTAAGTTGGCTCGCATGATGAAGGATGTGCAAGATAAAAGTAGTCCTGAATACCAGCGCTTGACGTGGGATGCTCTTCGGAAGAGTATTAATGGACTTGTGAACAAGGTTAATGCAACTAACATTAAGAATATCATCCCAGAATTATTTGCTGAGAATCTTGTGCGTGGTAGGGGGCTATTTTGTCGGTCATGTATGAAGTCACAAATGGCATCCCCGGGTTTTACTGATGTTTTTGCTGCATTAGTTGCTGTTGTCAACACCAAGTTTCCTGAAGTGGGCGAGCTTCTATTAAGAAGGATTATTTTGCAGCTCAAACGAGCATACAAGAGGAATGACAAGGTATGTATTAATTCTCTTCATCGTTTCCTCTATTTTATTGCTTGTAAGCATTGATGCTGCTGAGTTTTAGTTTTGTTATCATCCTCTGATACTTTGTTTCCAATGGACAGCCTCAATTGCTGGCAGCGGTTAAATTTATAGCTCATCTAGTGAATCAGCAAGTGGCACATGAGATTATAGCATTGGAATTGCTCACTTTGCTGCTGGAAAATCCTACTGATGATAGTGTTGAGGTGGCTGTTGGCTTTGTCACAGAATGTGGCTCATTGCTTCAAGACCTTTCACCACAGGGTCTCCATGGTGAGTGTTCTATATGATTTTTTGGTGCAACAGAATTCCTTTTTGGCATAGCTATGAACAAGTATATCATTCTTTTGTTCATATTGGCTATTAATAAATTTTATGATTTCTAAAAAGTGTTGCAATCTTAAAGTACAATTTTATTGTAAAACCTTGTTTATTTTTCTTTCCCGAAACTAATTTTCAAACTTAATTTCTTGGTTTTTTTTTTTTTTTTCAATTGGGAAATTTGACATTCTAGGAGATGAACCCTGGAAAAGTTAAAAGAAGAGGGTTTTTGGTCCCTCAGAAGTGATTATCATGAACCAGTATATGAGCTGTGACTGTTGAGCATATACACTCGAGAAAAGCTCATTTTGCTTGAAAGTTGGAGCATCTTGAGCTATATGATCTGGCAAAAATTAGATGAAGTGAAGTCAGTGAACAGAAAATCATGGTGGATTTTATAGGGAATCCCTTGTTTTAAAACTTCTCACATTCTGATGTTTTATGGTGAACCCCAGTTCTTCGTTCAATCTATTAGATTTTTGTGCTTCTGGGATGGGATTGCCATAACTTTAAACTATCTCCACATGGGATCGCCATAACTTTAAACTATCTCCAGTACTTCATATACAGCGTGGATACTGTTGGAAACTGTTCGCTGAAAAGCTATTCAGCATGGTACTGCACTGCTAATCCTCGCAAAACAAGTCTCCATGCCCCATTTGGTGCAGCCAGCAAATCCTGATCTCATATTATAAACTAAGTATTTGATTGGCTATAAACACTATCCCAGTTTCAAGTAGACTTTTCCCAGACAAACCAGGGTTAAGGGGTTACTAGTTTTGATAATGCAGCTTTATGGGGATGGGGAAAGAGACTGGATGAAGAAGAGAGGAAGTGAACAGATAAACAGGCTGTTTGGGGTTGAACAGTTTCCATGGACAGTACCCATGAATCTGACTGCATTGTCATTACTAACATCTCAATGTGTTCTACTTCTCTAAGAGTCATGCTGCCTTATAATGTGCTTCCGAAAGGCTGCTATCACAAGAAAAGATATACCAGATTGTTACTCTTATCTGTTTCTTATAACTTGTCCCAACTCTTGAAAGGCATATCCTCTTGATGTGAATTGGTATAATGCATTGGCTAAGTTATATGTACACTGTAAGTCTGTAATATGTGCTGGGGCTTATGTTTTGACATACATGGGCTTCAATACAATATTGTTCATGATACCAAGTTCAAATTTATTCATAGATTTTTTTTTTGGGGGTTTGAGATGTTAGAGAGTATAATGTGTTCCAATTGCTTGTGTGGAGTTAGGAGAGATTTGGGTAGCTAGCATGTAGGATAGAGATGCAGTGTCCCAGGCTTAGAGAACAGTACGGCCATAGAGAAGATCAATGATGAGTGGACAGCCTAATAGGAAGCCAGTTGAGTCTTGCTCATGCACAAGTCATAACTCTTAGCCCATAAAGAACTCATGTTGCTGCGACATGTGGAGTTGCTACAATCTATAAGTTATCTTAGTTACTATCTTGTTTCAACTTCTATTGCAAGTCAGTTTTTGTAGTAGACTAGTAATTACAGAAATGGAAATTCCTATTTCTTTGCAATAGAATTGGATCTTCAAGACAAAGATCCCAAGTAACTTGGCAGCAATGTGACCCCCCCCCCCAAACACATGAGAGGGTTACTATTCTTATAGTTATTGATTGGTTAGTACTAATAATGATGATTATCATCCACAGCTATGTTTTTGAGTTAATATCAATACGTACCTCTACATTTTGAATCATAACAATCACCTTAAATGACAAGTTTTCACCAACTGTACCCATGCTGTTAATAAACACTGTTTTAGTGTTGACATGTCATTCAAATTAATTTGTAAATCTCAGTATACCAGTATGTGTTGTGATGTTCCAATATTACCCTCCCACAATGTTATGGTCCAGGCCCATATAGTTTTTAGAGGTGGGTAAAGACATATCTCCACCTTATCGTCATTTCCAAAACAATATATAGATCAGAATCATTCTTACCTTGCCCCTATCACCATGTGAGTAACCAGTCCAATCCCCAGTGTGCCCACTCCACCTGCCCTGTCTCAACGCCCAACGCACTCCTACCACCTGTGTGCAATTTTGACCTTCCCCAGACGCCACATAGCGGGAGCCTTGTCTGGCTAAGCCTTTTTCTGCGATTAGTAAATGCACATGTTCATGAGAAGTGAGAACTACATGGATTAACATTTGCATGGTTTACAAGGTCTACGCCTTTCTGTAGAGAGTCTTCATTTGTATGTTCTATTTACATCTTTGTTATTAGTTTTATGAATATAATAACATATGGAACTCTACAACCAAAGTTCATGTTAGTTGCTTCAAACAAGTGTAGTGCAAAACTTCTGGTTTTTAATATGTCAAGTGGGTAATGTTCTTCTTTTATTGACCAAGTTCTGATATCTTCAATTTATTTACTATCCATTATTTTACTTGTTCCCATTGTATATGCAAGGCAAGGGAAACCCTCATTAATCTCTCAGGTGGTGTTAATATTATAATGGTTCATTCTGTGTAGGTATATTTGAGCGGTTTCGGGGAATACTTCATGAAGGAGAAATTGATAAGAGGGTTCAGTTCTTGATTGAAGGCCTCTTTGCAGTAAGGAAAGCAAAATTTCAGGTATAATATTGCTATACATTCTTCCTATATGAAATAAATTTGAGTTAAAAGAACCTGTATTATTAAATTTGGATTGCTACATTTTTCAGGGTTACCCAGCTGTCCGTCCAGAACTGGACCTTGTGGAGCAAGAAGATCAATTAACTCATGAGTTATCCCTTGATGATGAGATCGATTCACAGATTACTTTAGGTATATTTAGGGAGAAAAAGCATCTTTTGGTTTAATATTTTGTTCTCCTATTTCTTTTTGTTTGGCTCAACTTTATATTTTCTTGTAATTTCAGATATTTTTAAGCCGGATCCAAATTTCCTGGAGAATGAGAAACGTTTTGAAGAATTGAAGACAAATATACTTGGAGAGGAGTCGTCAGAAGATGAAGAAGGCTCAGAGCCAGGCTCAGATGATGAGGAAGATGAAGAATCTGAAGAAGAAGAAGAAAAAATGATGCAGATAAATGACGAAACAGAGACAAATCTTGTAAATTTACGAAGGACAATTTATCTGACAATCATGTCCAGCGTTGATTTTGAGGAGGCTGGTCATAAGTTATTAAAGATTAAACTAGAGCCAGGGCAAGAGGTATGCTTTACAAATTCTGCCTATTGATTTACCAATATAAATTGCAGGTTGATATGGAACCCCACTTATTTTTATAATACAGCCTTTTAATCTGCTGCTAAACTAATTATGTACATAGGGATTTGCCTTTTAGAAATCTCCATGCATTTCGAGTCGGGTATAAGATAATTTAATTGGTTTTCTTCTTGTTTTATTTGTGTTTGCTTCTTTATACGGATTGATTATTCAAACCTTTCAACTTACATTCAAAATTGGAACCTGCTAATTTAGTTATCCTGGAAACATGGCAGGTGTATGCAAAATAAAGACGATTATGGATATTATGATAGAAATAAGAGCAGAAAATCCTAGAGTAGCAGGTCTGAACCGAAAGAAGATGGTTAATGTTGCAAGTAATTAAGATGGAACATCAATGAGAATTGAAGTACTTGTGTAACCCTTGGGAGTTTTTCACTTAATGTTGGAGCTCCTGCTTCATTCAATACATATCAACTTAGGAGGCAGAATATGGAAATGAGTAGTAAATATAACGGAATTCTTGAACTATTCTTGACTAGAACTAAGACATTAAACATTTCTGTTAAGAAACTTGAAGAAGAAGATCGAAAATATAAAATAAGCAGAAATTATTAATAACCTGAAAAGTGTGTAAAACAGGATAAATTGAACAAAGCTTTCAGGATCTAATGTAAACACTTTGAAGGGAATCAACTAGGGCCAGTTAACCAAGATTTCTAAATCAGAACCAACTCAAATAGTTTGAAAACTTGGGTTTGTTGGAATCTTCTGTTAGGGTGTATGGGTTTCAATGGGGTCTTGTGGTTTTGGTTGAAGCTGTTATGGTTGTGATCTGATGGGGTTCAGGATTCGGGATTTCAAGTTTGAATCCTGATGGGTTTACCATGGGATCACAAAAGAGAAGTTTCTTGAGAATTAGTGATGGGGCTAAATGGGGTGAAACTCTTGAGATGGGGAAATATGATTTTTGATCATGGGATGGTTTTGTAACTTTAAAGGTCTAATGATGAGGATGGGAAAATGGTTCTGTCCTAATATGAAGTGATTCTGGTTAATTCCCAATTCTTCCTTCTCTTGATGTCCAAACCCTTCTCACCTGCATCTATGGGATGCATGGTTCCTGTGTTCATCACAGAGGCGCCTCCCCCATCCTTTACATGTCGGACCACATTCTCATTTGAAATGTTAGGGGCCTTAGCTCCCTTGCCAAATAGACTGATGTCAAGCTTCACTTCTCTAAGGCTTCTATCTGTGCTCTTCTTAAAACCCATGCCTGCCAGGACAATGTCTGCTCTATTGCCTTCTCATTAGCCCCCGCTTGGTCCCTCATCATCAATTTTGACCATTACCGTAATGGTTAGGATTCAGATTCTTTTTGACCCTTCAAATTTACAAATTTCCTCCTTCCACCCCTCTTCCCAATACATCCATCTCCTCATCTCTCTACCTTCCTCCCCTTCTCCTTTACATCTTACCATTGTCTATGCCCTCAATCACTCTCCTTAACTGTCTCCCCCTCTGGGACAATCTCTATTCCCTCTCCTCTTTTGTCACCTTTCTTCCTTAGGGTGTTGGGGGGACTTCAATGTGTTTAGATTCGGTCACGAGAAGCTTGGTGGCAATTCTTTAGATGCCCTAGCTGTTGATGCTTTTACTAATTGCTTGGAGGACATCTCCGTCACTAGCCTCCGTTGGTCCAACCATCTCCTCACCCTAGCACAACTAGAGATTCAGCCAAAGCTGCATAGCCTCCGAACTGGATAGGTTTCTTGTGAACGAAGCATGGCTTATGTATCTTTCCTTACTCCCATGCCTGTTTTCTGCCTCCTAGCTTCTCTGATCACTCCCTTTGCCTCCTTCATATTCCTTCCTCCTCCTTTGGCCTCAAGCTTTTCAAACTCTTGGACATGTGGATCTCCGATCCTTCCTTTCTCTCTACTGTCCAGGCTGCTTGGAACAAGCCAGTTCATTGCCTCTCCCTCCTCCTCGTAGCCTTTTCCAAGAAGCTTGGTAATTCCAAGGTCGCTATTAAGGCTTGGTTTCCATTTCCTTTGGCAACGTTACCTCCCTTGTCTTCCCCTGTCGCTTTAATCTTTCTCGTGTTCAATCCCTCCTCCAGTTGAATCCCTTTGATCTTGCCTTGGCTGAGGAAGAAAGATCCCTTTTTGGAGAATTTG
The DNA here is from genome assembly GCF_041222555.1 of Hakea prostrata. Classification (NCBI taxonomy): domain Eukaryota; kingdom Viridiplantae; phylum Streptophyta; class Magnoliopsida; order Proteales; family Proteaceae; genus Hakea; species Hakea prostrata. The sequence goes on from NC_142602.1 coordinate 27,043,680, forward strand.
CCTCCCTTAGCTCTCAAAAAGAAAGCTTCTGCTGCCAAAAATCTTGGATTATGTGGCTTGAATTGGGAAACTTGAATTCTGGAACTTGATTTTGCACAAGTTGTAATGGTAGATCTAAGCTATCCGTATTAAAATAGGATATCTGAGAATGAATATAGACAAAAGAGGGGGTGAAGTGTGAAATCTCCTTACCAATTACAAGCTTCCCAAGCCTACCTTTCCTTGTAGAAGACTATGCATGGGTCTTGGTTCAATTGTTTCAAACACAAGAACCAATGGAGTTTCAAACTCCAAGCACACACACTCTTTCTCAAAAAAAGGAAGTCGATAGCCCAAGCACAGCTTATAAGATCGATTTAAATTATCTAGTCCACCAGAGTATCGTATGGTGGGGCTGTTTGAAAGGCTGTTTAGCAGCTTACACTCTGGTTGTTAGGAGTAGAAGGTCTAATAACGACCTTTTTTGGGCAGTGTACCCTCATTTTTTCCCTCTAGATGAGGTGCATTACGTCTTAAACCCAAGGTTTTAGGGGACCAAAGGTTTGAAATTTCGGTTCACGAAGCACGGAAATATCGTATTCTTTTCCTTCAAATTTGGATGGGGTGATTTTGGTGGGGAGTCCGTTTTTTTGGGTGGTTTCAGTGCCCATCCTTATTTGAGGCCAATAAACACAATGTCAGTGTTATTTTTGCCTAAAACTTAACCTAAAGTGGTGTTTTTGATAGGCACATGCTTGACTTTATGTGGGCGTAACTCGAAGTTTGGAATATGTATTTTACTAATGTAATATGGAGATTATGCAAGATAACACTTAAGATTTTCATTACAATGTGGCAACAAATGCGGCTAGTAGAATTCAATATACTAGTATGTGTCAAGCTGGATCCATCCCTTGGGTTATGGAGTAGTACTCTAAATATTCAACATAAGTAGGCCATGACATGGTATGGACAAAGTTATCCATATAGTCTATCATTGCGCTTCTATAGGTAGCATCATTAACATTATGTAGATTTCCTACCCTAGGAAATGTGGCATACGGCCATGGAGTGTAACCCGGTTGCAGAATTGGCATAACTAGTTGTGCTGGTTTGATGGATTTTAAAAGATGGGGTCCATAAGTGATGCACCTGATCCCTATATATACCCATTTGCAGACAGGCTACTGGAATCAGCAGATGGACCACCATATACTTCACCATATCCATATCCATACTCATAAGCCTCGTATGTTAAGACCCCTTGAAATTTTCAAAGTTTCACCAAAATTTCAAGATTTTGGCGGAATTACCAAAATTTCAGCTAAACTTTTCAGACTCGAATGTCGGCCATGGTTTAGTTTTGCTGACGAAATTTTGAAATTTTGCTGAAATCTTGCAAAATTTCATACCGAGGACCCCAACTCTAGCTTTATTTCCCCTAAAATGACCTCAAAACAGGTTCTGGATCTGCATTAGGATCTGAAACCTTGGAGTCTGGTTTCATTCTCCTGTGGATGAGAGCTGAAACCAAAATTTATGAGAGCTTAAACCAAAATTTATAATTTATCTGAGCAGAGGTAACATAGGACTCAGGGACAGTTAGTAATTGTGTTTATGAATTTGAATTTTTCTGGGTATTCAACCCCTGTGCAAACTGAAATATTTTGGTGAAATTTCTGGAGAATTCTATAATTTTTGCATGTAAAATGTGGTAGTCATATGTTATGTTTAGACATGTCAGAAATGCTAAACTTTTGAACTATGATGAAAACGTGTTAGGGGTTATATCAGTGGTAGTGATATGTAGCAAAAATTCGAATCTAGTTGTTGGATACAACATATAGGAAGGAGATTCCACAAAGTGACTACTTTAGATAAGTGGGCTCAGTCATAAGTAAAGAAGGTGACAAAGGATAATATTTTGTTTAGGGAATTAAAATATAATGGATGAAGTGGAGAGGTGCATCTGGAGTGTTGTCATTGGTATATTCCTTTAAAACTGAAAGGAAAATTCTATTGCGCTGTCACATGGCCCAGCTATGGTGTGTGGAGCAAAAAGTTGTGCATCATGTAAATAATATAAGTGTAACAGAGATGAGGATGCTGAAAAGGATGTGCCAAAACTGAAAGAATAAAGTAAATGAGGACCATATCGGAGCTTGGTTGAAACATATATCCCATTCACAATTAGCTTTATAAGAGTTGTTTGAGATGGCATGGCTATGCTCAGCAGAAGTCTTGTTCCCCAGTGTGGAGGAGTGATTTGATACAGATAGAGGACAGCCAGGGCCAATCAAGCCTAAAGTAACCATAGAAGTGGTTAGGAAAGACACGATTAACTTGGGCCTCATATTTTACGTGTAGAACTCACCGGAGAGTAAGGATCCATGTGGCCAACCCAGTTAGATGGGATAGCTCTAGGTTGATGTTTAACTGATTCAACATATGATAATATTGAAAGAATTAAGTATGAGTTTCAAAGTAGGATCACTAATCTGGGATGGATAAGCAGAAATTTTCTAATGGGATTTAAGTTCAAAACATCACTAGCGGTGTTAGAAAACTGTTTTGAATAATGAGATGAAGAAAAATATAAAGCAGTAGGAAAAGAGAGTTCAGGGGTTTAACTTCTCTGATCTACAAATCCTCCTTAGTTTGCCTCTTGTTCTCAACAAACATGAATCCAGATGATATATCATTCTTATAGCATTGATAGCATTCGGATGTCATATGCTTCATAGAGGGTTGGTCAGAGCCATTTCGATGAAACCACGGATCTAGGGTTAGGGTTTTGGTGTCAAACTTCCCTAGAATGTGGCTGCCCAGGAGTTCCAGCATAGGTAGGAAGAGTTTTTGGCCTTCTGAGAGGGTTTAGACCTTGTGAAACTAATCTCCGGATCTGAATCCTCTTATACTTGGAGACAGATTTGAAAATTTGAATTCAAAAGCTTCTAGGGTTTTGGTTAGGGTTTGGGGAAGGACTAGGGTTGGCTGCAAGGCTTGGGCAGATCTCAGAATACTTCTATTCTGTAATTCAGAAGCTATCTCAGAGAAGTAGTGGCTGAAACTTGAGGTTTTAGGGTTTTCTGGAAATTTTAAAAATTCTGCAAATCTACTTGAAGAAGGTGTGAATTGCAGAAAATTTCAATTCTCAGAAATTGGATAGGTTTGGGGAAAGTAAGATTAGGGATGTACTCTAGAGGTTTATGCAATTCTAGAGAGGGTAGAATATAGGGCTTTGGGGCTGGGAATTGATGGATCCTAAAGGGGCTGGGATTTGGTGCCACAGGGAAGAAGGATGAAAGGGGAGGGGCTCTAGGGTTTGATGGAGGGGCTGGAAAGGCTGGGGGTTGAAGGGGAAGGACCAGTAGAGAGATGCGATGGGTTTAGGGGTGATTCCTCGGTCAGACAAGAGAGGGGAAGGGCTGTGATGGGTGCATGGGGTAGGGGAGGTAGAGGGAGACTTGCGTGGGTGGGGATGGGGCTAAGACTTACTTGGGATGGCTTGGAGACTTGATGGTGGCTGCTGTACTTGCTGTTTGATGCTTCAAAACTTGACTAGAAGATTGCTTGAATGCTGGGAATCTTGAGATCACTCACAAAGACAACCTCAGGGTCCCCCTCAAAGGAACTCTGGCACGCTTAGGCAATTAGACATTCAAAGTTTTAATTCATCAAGTCTTAAAATAGCTTATAATGAAGATGTGATTTACAGCCTAAAATAATAGACTCAAACTCAACTTAGGAGATCCTTACTAGATAAGGATTCTATTACATATCAAATTGGGCTCTTTATAAAGAAACAACTCCTGATTAGATAAGATAGTGAATCCTATCCAACCTCAACTATGACTCTTTGCTTTCAAACATAACTGCAACTCTTAATAAAAGACTCCAAACAACTTTAAATTGGAGTCAGATTGACTCCAATAAATTCTGAATTAAATCGTAATTTAATTTCAGGAGTAAAATAAGGGCTAAAATTTTCAAAATAACCCTTTTGCAGGGTTCAGCCAGCTTAGGGTGGCTTCTTGGATCCATGTTGGGGGATCCACTTAGGGTTTCGGTCAAGGGGTTCTTTGTGTTCACATCCACATTTGTTTAGTGTATTTTTGTGGTAGTGGATCTTATGTTTCCTCTGTGGTCCTTGAAAGTCCATTCCACATTTTTAGGGTTTGGTTTGATCATAGGGCTGCATGTTTGCTATTTTTCAGTAAGTTGGGCTGGGGACAAAATGTAGAGTTTGGTTTTTGGGGGGGGCCCCCCCCCCCCCCCCCCCCCCCTTTGTCGTCCCCCCCCCCCCCCCCCCCGCCCCCCCCTTGGTTTTTTTTTTTTTCTTCCTTTCCCTATCCCTAATTCCCTATTTCAATTTTTCGTTTCATCATTCACTCCTCTTCTTAGTTTACTTGTTTGTCTCTTTAATTAGATTTATTTGCTTTATCTGTTAATTTCAATTATTCGATTGGTTGTCACATTTCATTAGCTCTTAATGCTAATCCAAGTGGCTAATTTCATTCGTCCATTGCCGTACTAGATACCTTGTTTAAACCCTTTTCCCGTTCAGTTCAGATTCCAGCCGATTGACACCCTTAGCTTGGGCCAAGTTCAGTTCAGATTCCAGCCGGTTTTGCTCAGTCTGGTCCAACTCTGCTTTGTCCTGGTGCTGCACAGTCCAAGTTAATATCCATCAAGGTGTTGTATTGTAGAACCTATGGTTGGTTAGGCTGAAAATTTAATTGAGGTAAAAGTGGTCTTATGAGTTTGATGCAGTTTCGTATGCATGTCATGACTGACATGATTCAGTCTGGCAACCAGATGCAGAAGAACAGGTACAACCCTGGCTTGGTTCACAAGGGATATTTAGCCCCTTGTTTTTGGGTGGGGGTTATTCTGTAATTTGAATTTTATTTTCATTATGGTAAGCTTTTGATATTGGGAGTTCTCTGATACTATTTGAGAATCTATATACTTTTAAACCATTACTTAGTAGGCAAAGTTGAAAGAGGAGAATTTCTATTGATTGTTGTTAGTGGTTCCACGTGTTGGAGACGATTGGTTGGGTTGGATGACCCCGATCCTCTTTTCTGTGTTCCTGTTTCATGTTTGATTCTCAGGTTTACTAAACACCCCCAACCTGCCCACCCACCCCCCCCAACCCCCAAAAAAAAAAAAGTGGAAAAATTTTAGTCTGTTGTCTTTAAGTTTTAATGTGGTGATACCCTGTTCTGACATTGAGTCCAGTAAGTGACAGTTTGAACTCTCATGTCTTTCACTCTCAGCCCCAAACTTTGGGGCTTGAATTGCTATCTTAAGGAAACCATACTCTAGATCCTTGTACCTTATTAGCACCTTTGTTGAGTCATAAACCAGGGAATCAGCTACCCTAATATTAGTTTAGGAATTTGTTTCACTTTTCAGTTTGATAAATTCAAGGCTTATTGGTTGGAGTGAAATGGGCATCTCTATTTATTTTTTATTTTTAATTTATTATGCGGTGATACCCTGTCCTGACATTTGTGTCCAGCAAGGTAGAGTCACTCTTTCATGTCCATCACTTGTAGCCTCAGACTTTTGGGGCTTGAAGCAGTATCTTAAGGCAACACATACTGTGGATCCTTATACTACCTGTTAACATCTTTTCTGTGAGACACAACCAGCAACTCCTGCTTCCTAGTACAGTACGCAAATATGTTTTTCAGGCATTTATTTCAGTTTCCAGATTTATAAATCCGAGGCTGTTTTTTTTGGGGGGAACCAATAGGTCTTTGAATGGCTGACCTTCCTATTTCTATATGGTCAATTAGAGGTCATACAGGTGGCATCTCACCTTGAATCAAGTCTGCTCACCACTTTTAACCCCCCCCCTAACCGGGAAAAAAAGAGTCTGTTCACCACTTGTTTGTTATTGTCATTAGATGGAGATGACCCACTCTCATAAATTACAACTAAGGACTGGTTTTCTGTGATTTAGGTAAACTTACCTTCTATTTTCTAGGTTGGCCACATGCAATTTGAAATTTCAATAACGCCCTTTGTTTAATTTTGGTTTCCAAATTTCATATGTGTTTTTGTTTTCTTACTCCACGGATCCTAGAGCGACTGAATTTTTGACTTCCCTGTTTTCTATTTGGACTTTGGCCCATATCACCCTATTTTGGTGGTTTTTTGGCCTTGGCTTATCTGAGTCGGGGTTCAGAAAATTTCAGGTTTTTTGTTTGTCTGTGGCTTTGGCGTGTTTCCTCTCCCCTGTCCCATGGTTTCTCCTTTTTGATTAATGGGAGTGAAGTGTGCTTTTTTATTTTGTTGTGCAATGGTTATTGGGTTTTATTGGTTTATTTCAGGAGTATCATACTTTGTTAGAGACGTCAATCGCTAGTTGATAAGGGGCAAGAAACTTTGGTCCTTGCTCTTGGGGCCTGCTGTCTATTCCCTGTAATCTGTAGGTTTAGGAATGATGGACCATTTGAGGTCTTCGGGGAACCAGATCATCATTGTTCTAATAGGATTGAAGGACCTTTTCTGTTTTTGTTTATATAGTTATAGTTATTTACATTTTGGGAGGTGGGATTAATAGGGATATTGGGTTTCTGTGTTGGTGGTTGGTGTATTTATGCTTGCATTTCTGCAAGTTTGTGGGTAATTTGATTTGTGTTGTCTAGGAAGTTTTTTTGTTAAAATTTCCAGTATGAAAGGGTAGAAAAGATGCCTTTTGCCATTTGGCAGAGACTGATAGGGAAACTTGCCATGCCAATCCAATCTAGGCTGAAACTCAACTGCCAGCTGTCCTATGTCCAAATAATGTTAAAATGAGGTTTGAGAACAATCTAAACAGCAAATTTGGGCTTGAGACGTGAAGTAATACATGATACATCAGTAGGTTTAAGTTCACACTCACGTTACATTTTTATGGTTGGTCTACTTGGGCTTTCTGAGTTGTCTCTGCTTGTGTGGATGAAGCAATTTTTGATGGTGTAACTGTATTTATCTAGATCTATTCAGCAGTGATGCTAACATAGCTATTCTTGATCTGAGTTATGCAGATGGAGTTGTGCATCATGCTTCTTGAATGCTGTAGTCAAGAGAGAACATATCTTCGATATTATGGTCTCTTGGGACAACGATTTTGCATGATCAACAAGATTCACCAGGAGAACTTTGAAAAATGCTTTGTCCAACAATATTCAATGATCCATAGGCTTGAAACGAATAAATTGCGGAATGTTGCAAAGTTCTTTGCGCATTTACTTGGAACGGATGCTTTACCTTGGCATGTTTTATCCTACATTCGTCTGACTGAGGAGGACACAACATCGTCATCCCGAATTTTCATAAAAATTCTATTCCAGGTATCTAGTTTGGTTGAAATCCACATTGTTTTGTCAGTTCCTTTATTTTGATGATATCATGCTTACCAATTACCATAATATGTTATCTAATGACAGGAATTGTCTGAACACCTTGGAATACGGTTGCTGAATGAACGCCTTACAGATAATGCCATGCAAGAATCTTTTGAGTCTATTTTCCCAAAAGATAATCCTAAGAACACAAGATTTTCTATTAACTTCTTTACTTCCATTGGATTGGGCGGTATAACAGAGAATCTACGGGAGTACTTGAAGAACATGCCTAGAATAATTATGCAACAGCAGAAGGCAATCTCAGAGTCGGAGCCTGAATCAGATTCTGGAAGTTCAGGTTCCTCCGAGTCTGAGGATTCTAGTTCTGAATCTGAATCTGATTCATCGAGTAGTGATGACTCCAAAGATGAGAGGGATAGGAGACGGCGCCACAAACGCCGCAGGAGGGATTGAAGAACTTTGGGTGTGGCTTTGAGGTCAGTGTGGATGCATTGGCAGAAATACTTAGTAGAAGCTGAAACTAATTATCTGGGCGTGGGCAGTTTCTAGCCGGATTGTTTTCATGTCAAGATTGTTATCTTTTTATCTTAAAATGATGGGAGGACCCCATTTGTTCTTTCTACACTGCAGTTGATGTTCAGTTTCAGTTCTAAGTCTCTCAACCATGATTTGTGATGCCATAAGAATTTTGCTGGCTACCCATAAATCTTGAGATCTGGAATACATTTGTATTAGCATGGTTAGCAAGCTCGTTCTTTCCATCCTACTCGTATCGGCCCGCCTCCTTGCCAATAGTAACACATGCACACAAAAAGAAAGGCCTTTATCTTTTGTTGTGCTATTTTGGATGATATCTGTATTATAAAACCGTGTTGGATATTTTTGGTAGCATTATTGGACAGGTGATTAACCTGGATAAGAGTAAAGCATTCTTCAGCCGAAACACCCCTATATCAACCTAGCAACAAATCCTGAATCTTCAAATCCTGAATCTTCTAGGTATAAAGGAAATGAGTAATTCTATTACCTATATGGGTAACTCTTTGATCATTGGAAGGGCTAAATCTCATAGTCTCTCCCGCATCCTGAACAAAATAAGAGCTAAGTGTTGGTTGGAAAGCTCATTACCTCTCCTATGCAAGGGGAACTGTTCTTATTCAATTGTGTTGCAAGCGGTGCCTCTTTATCACATGCAATATGTCATGTTTTCCATACTGTTTTGCAAGTCCATGGACTAGATTTATCAGAAGTTTTGGTTGGGTAAATTTGGCCAAGGTAAGAATCTTACTTCATTTCTTGGGATACATGTTGTTTACCTAAGAATCATGGGGGTTTAGGTTTTAAAAAATTGGAGACAAGGAATAAAGCCCTGCTTCTTAAATAATGTTGGAGGCTTTTAACTAAACTTTCTTCGATCTGGGTTCAATGTTTTAAAGCCAAGTACTTTAATTGTACTTCCTTTGTTGACTTTAAGTTGCAGTCTAAAGCTGGGTCGATTGTTTGGAACAACTTACGTTCAATTTACGAAAGTGGGGAATGGGGAAGATACATCATTTTGGTTTGATCCTTGGATTAAAAAGTCTATTGATAACTTGGTAGGGGAATTTAATATGCACTTTGCTCCCCAAGGGGTGACACTAGCTGAGGTTGTTAGGACGAGAAGGCGTTTTGCATCTGAAATTTCTTTAACATTTTGCCCTAGAATCTCTTTTGCAATCAATAATATTTGGCTATCTTCGAAATCAGATATGTGGAGTCTTAGTTTTTCTTCTGCCCCCCATTTGACTACTAAATTAGCTTGTCAACAGCATATGGCTTCTAATATTGCTTCTCCCCCCTCCCACCAAATATATATAAATGTTGATGGTTATTTTTTTGGAAATTGCGTATTCATCCCAAATTTAAACTTTTCTTTTGGGGTCATCTAAATGCAGGAATTCCAGTTAATGCAGTTCTTGCCAAATGGAATACGAATCCCAATTGTTGTGTGCTTTGTGGTAGAAGTAGTGAATCAAGTTGGCATCTTTTTTTCACCTGTGACTGGATGAGACGGATCTAGGTTGTAGGACCATTAGGATTAAGAACTGAAAGGTTACCGTTCTCTAACATTCTCGAACTCTGTTTGGACCTATTTTATAATTTCCACCTTGATAAACCAATGTTAAGATGGATGGTATCCATAATAATCATCACATGTTTTAGCATCTGGCATTCTCAAAATGATATGCTTTTTAGGAATGAACCACCCCAACCCATACAGGTTCTAAAATATATGATTATTTGGTGCCATGATCTCCAACTAAAACCACCTGGGTAGCCTGATGACATAAATTCGGTCATCATACCAGATCATGTTAACATTGATCCTGTGCCAAACTTTCAAACAGTTCCCTTCCCTAATCTAACAATGCTATTTTGTGTAGGTGTCGTGAACCCAATGTCCAAGGAGACAGGATGTTGTTCTTGAGAAAGTGTTTGGCCTTTAGGGCATGTTTGGTTACATGTTTAGAGATTTCAAATCTATGGAATCATAATTTATAAATTTAAGTGTTTGGTTTACCTAAGTGGGTGGAATGAACTCTATGAATTCATCTTGAGAAAGTGTTTGGTCTAACATGATTTTTGTGAATGCACAAATGTTACATTTGCGCTTTTATAGTAGAGGTAAAATCTTATACCTATAAATCTACAAATTCATGTTTTTTGTGTAAAAAGATGAATATTTAGATTTCATTAATTCAGGGATTTTCATAACCCAATGGATATAAATCTCACATTCATGAATCTAAAGATTTTAAATATCTGGATTCATAAAACCAAACATACCTTTACGATGAAAATGTCAATGGAAGAAAAAATATCAATAAATACCATATATATATATATATTGACATTGAGGTTTGGTCAAACGGTCAGAATCTTATCAACATCATGTTTTTTTTTAATGAAAATGTTAGAAAACCGTTCTGCGAAAGAATACTATTTTATTTTATTTTATTTTTATTTTTTTAACGAAAGAATACTATTTATTCCCCCCCTTTTTTTTTAGATTTCTCTTTCCCTTTCTTCAATATTTTGAAAGTTTTCTATAAGGATTCTTCTGGTGCTTGTTTCATGTATAAAGTATCAAAACTTGCTTCTTTTTGAGTGAAATTTTTTAATGACAAAGGAAATGGGTAAAAAGGTCAATGTGGTTTTTCACTTATTCTCGCTTTTGTAGGAAATTAATGGTAGGCTTTTTTTTTTATTATTTATTTATTAAAATATTAATGGTAAAAAAAAACCTTAATTGGATAAGAAAAAATTATAAACTCATATAAATGACGATTATAAAGTTTCAGCCATTAACCGGATAAGAAAAAACTTATCGGATCGGATAGTAGTAATATACCATATTCGCATCTTACGGACGGATTTGGATAATATCCTATGGGTTTTCGGATGGATGAATTCAATCGGATTTGATGATATTTGGATAGTTATTTTTTTAAAATAAATTCTTCTAAATGAGGATGAATACAATATCTAATACAAAATTTTGACAACAAATCTTTACCATTTTATTTGTGAGGGTTATGTTTGAAATTTAAGAATCTAGCAACTTTGGTATTTATTTTAGTAGAAAATTTAAAAAATATTCACATATCTCAAATAAAAGTTAATTAAAGTAATAAAACAAATCCAAATAGGTAACTTAATCAGATGGATAATAATATGTTATAAAGGAATATTACCATTTCCGGTATCGAATCCTTGTGGATGCAAAAAAATTCTCGCTGGGAGACTCACCCACCACAACTAGGTGTGCGACGCGGGTGAACCCGGTTTATAAACCGGGGTTGGCAACCAAAAAAAAAAAAAAAAAAATATTACCATATCCGCATCCTATCTAAATAGATATGGGATATAAATTCATAAGTGGATTTCGATTATCATCCCCTCCCCTTGCATATTAAATCCTTGCTCAGTCCCTTGCCATTGTTAGAAAAGACTGAATATTAAGAATATCTAATATCAAAAAAAAAAAAATTTTTATTTCTCCCTTTATTTACTCTACGTTCATTTGCTGGAATAAAGGTGGCGTGGTAAACCAACGGGGGTTGGTTCAAGTGGTAAGCAGCTTGATCCGCTTAAGCAAGGTTCCGGTATCGAAACTTTGTGAATGCAAAAAATCCCCGTTGGGAGACGTACCCACCCACCACAACTAGGTGTGCGATCCAATGATTAGTGGAAAAATTCTTGAAAAAAACAAAATTTTCTTACTTTTCCTTTAAATATTGAAAGTGCAAATTGTTTAGTTATTTGGGATGAAAAAGTTAGAGATAAATTTATTTAAATTAAGGAAACAATATTTTAATAAACAGTATGGTATGAAAATGATATGAAAAAACGGCACGGTTTGGTTTTGTTACGGTATGAAACCCATTCTTCTAACCATGTTGATGCTGCTGGTAACCCTAAGAAATAAGTCAAACAACCATTCCAGGTTTAATGTAGTTCATGTTGGCAATGGTTTTGAAATCCACCGTTATAATTCTAACCATGTGGCTATCAACTTCTCTGATGCAAGATATTTCCGTCATTGAAGCGACTCGATCAGGCTTTCTTTAGTAAGATCTTGTTAATTTCTCCATTTTTATACAGTAATTGCAATTGAACTTAGACTGGGTATTACTAATCCTTCAATATCTCAGGGAGATGATGCAATATCTTAAACACCCCAAAATAAAACCCTAATAAATGATAATCAAAATGCATGTTTGCTGTTGTAGGCTATTTGATTACGTTGAAGGGGAGAATGCTTACAAGGAGAAGATAGAGATGAGTTGAACTTTTGTTGACAGCCCCTGTAATCACGTTGAACTTTTGTTGACAAGTAACATATCTCAGATGACAGCCCCTGTAATCGCTCAAGTTTTCCCTAGTGATGGACCCTTCTGTGCATCCATCTGGATTCGGGAACGCAAAGACAGAGAGGAATTGAAGAAGGAAGAGCTCTAATTCTCTAAAGAGTAAAGGCAAAAGAACGTTTAGGGTTATAACCTTAATGAGTAAATTGTTGGAATATGCTCTTTGAATATGAGTGAATGTGAATGAAAATCATTAATATAGAGAGTTTGTGGAAATAAATGAATTTGTGGAAATATGTGCATGGAATACCAATGGACTACTTGGTGATTCATTGCACAAGGAGAGGTCATGAATGAGGGTTATGGGAATACCTATGGACTATTTGAGTGTTTCATCTCCCAAGGAGAATTCATGAATGGAGGTTATGAGATCTTTTATTTCCTAACAACAAACTTTTCATTTCCCTAGGATGATTAATGGAGGATTTATGGGACTCTTGATTTCCCAAAAAACTTCTCACTACCTAGCTTGTTATTAAAGTCTAAAGCTTTTCATTTCCCATAACTCATTTCATTAAGTTTGGTAATAAGTGATTATGGCTTTTCATATATCGAGCTAGTTAAAGAGACATTGACCTCCTCTATTAATAGGGATCCCCCCTTGGTGAAGATGGTTGTGGTGTTGTGTTTTCTTTTATGATTTAAGAAGAATGCTAAGTGTGTTTTAAGGGTCTTCTTAAAAAAACAATTTGTGAGTATTGTCAATGGTTTGAGTTTGGCTTGAGTTTGGTTTCGTGTTTGAATCGTGTGGTGATAGAAAGAAGGCACTTGTCAAGTTCGTCTTTGCGATATACTTTGTGCTAAGTACATTGTTGTTTGTCGTTGTATCCTGGGAGACAGACGTCCATTGAATCCTCAAGCAAACTGTGGAGCGGACGAATCTGTTTTAAGAAAAGCGTCTGACGCACCTCGACGATTTTCCTTTACTCTTCTTTTTCGGTTCAAGTTCTGTCTTTCCGGATCTTCTCTTAATTCTTTGTTCCCTCATTATATTATCAATTTTGGCTAACATAAATTACACAAATAACCTCCCACATACGGTACAAAATTTGGTTTATGTACGGTATATGGTACATACCGACTGTATGATACCTTATATTGAAACCGTACTGTATCGAATATTCAAATTTCACTTTGGTACAAACTGTACTGAATATTGAAACGGTTCGGTATGATATTGTTTAAACGGTTCAATTTTGGTATCGGTAAATGGTTTTGGTACCAAATTGAAACCCTTAAAGAATAAGAGGTAAAACTTTTAAATGAAAATATAGCAAACATAAAGGAGAGGGATTTTTCATAAACAAATAAAAATTTATTGACATTTGGTGACTCAACTTGTAGAGGTCGTTGTAGGTCTTTTTTATTTTTGGTAATGAAGTAATTTATTGAAACCAAAAGGGAAGGCCGAGTAAAGCTCTAATAGCCAACCATTGAATATGACAACTCGGTTGAGCAAGACAATCCGAGGGCTTTCCTAGCTAGGATATTTGCATTACAACTCCTAGAAACAAAACTGGGCCTAAAGCCCAAAAACCTTGAAGGCAGAAATTGAATGTCTTCAATAATAGGGTGAATTAGGGGTGGAATTGGGCTCTCCTTGTTAATAATACGGATTAACTATTGGCAATCCAAGTCCAAGTCCAATTCCACATAATCAAATGCCTCTCCCAACGCCTCAAGCGGACCATAATGAATTGCAACTGCCTCCCCTTCCAACGCCGATCCGAACTTCCTTGTGGATCGAATGAGCTTTCAAGGGGCTTCCTTTTGAGTTCCTCAAATCAAACCAATTCCCCCCTTACATGTCTTCTGCATCCATGGCACATCCACGTTAAGATTCACATAAAGGGGGGGGGGGGCTTTACTATAGCACATCCATGTTTTGCAGCATGATTTAGCAGCTTCTTTGACCAACCTTCATAATTCTTTGAGATCCTACCACCCATTGCATGGAAGAGAGCCACTTTCAATACCCCAAAACCAATTGGAAGCCCTAGATATTTTGTTGGTCCATCACCATATTGAACCTTTAGAATTTTTTAAAACCATCTCTTAATCTTTGGCAAGGTGTTTGGCTAAAGCACAAATCCGATTTATGGAGATTGATAGTCTAACTGGATGCTCAACAGAATATGTTAAGACATTCCTTTAATGGATACACACTTTGCAATATGACCTTTGAGAAAAGATATAGTCATCTGCAAACATCAAATGGGTCATTGGTTATGTGCGTTTGTTAAGTTTGATGCACTTTAAAACACTTGCATTATCTCATCTACTCAGTCTCTATCTCCCTGAGTAGATGAGATAATGCCTGGGAACAGATGATAAATAAAACAGAGGAGAGGGGATCTCCTTGCCCTATCCATCTCTTTGGTTGGATATCAAACATCTCCGCTCCATTAAGAATAAATGTGTAAGATATTGATGAGAGCACATTAAAGGTGAGATCAATTACTCAGTCATTTAAGCCTAGTTTGGTGAGAATAGCCGCTATATACCTTCACTCCAACTGATCGTAGCCACATGAGGCTTTCCACTTCCTAAAGAAAAAGAAGAAAGGAAAGAAAGCAAGCTTAGCCTTCAAATCTCTAGATTCATGTAACCAAACATGCCCTAAAAATAAAGTGATTCACTCTTGACACTGAATGAATTTGAATTCTTAACTTCATACCATGACATGACAATATTTATTATGTATTTATTTTTAAATTAATTACGTGCAGGGCATCTCACGTTTGACCTACTAGTTATAGATATCTCAAGTTTCATAAATGTTAAAGTTTGAAATGTCTTATATTTTTTAATGGATGTTTTGAAGTATTTTAATTTTTAATTTTTACCTGCCGATCCTATGATTGGGGATATTATTTTTCTCCCATGGAGTCCAACACCCATTTGCTATTAGGAAAAAGTAAATAAAAAGGGAGAGAATAAATCAAACCATCCACTGGTTTATTTTTTTATGTAAGCTAAATTATCTTCATGGTGGCCGCTCTAGAGATAATGAAATCTATAAAGTCAAAAATCTGAAAATAGTTAAATAGACACGTCAAGTGTCATAGGAGAAGTTGTTTCCTACCTTAATATGATCAAAGAATAATCCTTTCATCCATTTTTATTTTTATTTTAATATCCTTTATACAAATATCATTAAAGTTAGGTCATTGAATATCCACGAGCAGAAGCAATCATTTGAGCAAAAGGTTGGTGAAGTTACACCCATATGCAATCCCCACCCCGGGGAGGTTTGCTGGTTTTTTAAATTTTGCAGTAAGGTTAACATGAAAATTTATCCAGTCCATTTGCTTGTTAGAAATGGACCATTCATTTCCTTGTAAATGTATGACAAGTCTCCCAACATTACATCAAATGGTTGAAATTCATTTATAAGTCATATCAAAGAGTTGTGAATAAATAAATTAAAAAAAAAAAAGATGTGATCTGTAACTAGACATCAACCTTTAGATGTGATGTTGGGACACATACATCTACAAGAAAATGGAACTTTGATCAAGAAAAGTCCACACAACCAAGTCAATGATTCTTGTACAGACAGGGCTTCAACTCAGGCCATTTGATTTCCTTTCATTGACATGGTTTTCCAGCATAAAATCATAAAAATAGTTTAATGAATTAGTGACTGCACATTCCCTTCTATAACGAGTAAAACTAAGATTTAGGATTTTATTTCACTAAAGACAACATCGTAAAGTTACAAAAGATTGAAGGCAAAGAGATTAAGGGTAGTATTGTAAAGTCACAAGATATTAAGAGCAATTTAAGAATTATTAAATTATCTAATGATGACTTAATGGAATATATCATTGTGCAAATATAAGAGACTTATTGGAGTGTTTGTGCTAATTTGATATATTTTTGAGGGTGTCTTTGATTTTTTTTTTTTTTGCCAATTATCATAGGTTGTACTTGAAATTTTCCTTTTTTTTATTTGGTTGAAAAAAAAATTAGAGTGTTTTGGAGGGTGCCTACTTAATTAGGCCTATAATTCTTGACTGCACACTTTGCACTTTTTGTAATTTGCAAGTTACCCAAGGTTAAATCTTTTGTTAGTTTGAAACTAAAATGACCATTTTGCCCATGAAAATATAATTTTTGTTTTTAACTTTGCAATTTTTGTTGAATTGCAGGTTACTTACGATTAACTTTTCTGTTAGTTTGAAACTAAAATGATCATTTTGCCTATAATATGTTGATAAATATAAGTTTTGTCCTTAAGATTTTAAGTTACTAAATTTACAAAAGAAGTCCCTAACTTACACTCAATTTCAAAAGGTTGGAATTTTTCCTACTTGTCGAGTTGTCGTTGCCTCCCCTGCCATTGCCGGAAACCGCACTAGCAATACAACTATTGTTAACTCTTTACTTCCTTTCGGACAAAACCTATGTTCAATGGGTCGTCAAGCTCCGACTTTGACTCTTAAGGGCAACTTGGTTTAGCCATCTCAAAACTTTGGATTAAGGGGAGTGAAGCTTGGTGTAGATGGAGAAGAAACTGAGGAACTGAAGTTTTGAAAGCAACCTGATGGTTTGGGTTGTTGTCCTTGCTTGGATTTTAGTCAAGAGTATCGACAGTATAGGGAAGGAATTGTCGAGGATCGAACAAAGTACTTGATGGTTGTGGTTTTTGGTGAGATGAACTAGTAGAGGAACCAAATAATCGATGTCATTGTTATTGCTCGTATTCTTGGAGCTGCTTTGGTTGTTCCGATCTTGCAAGTGAACATCATTTGAGGAGAGGAAAAGGTAAAAATAGAGTGTTAGAAAGACTTCGTTTTTAAAATGGAAAAGAAATTAAGCTTGCCATTGAGTGGAGAGAAGATTGAAACTTCTACTCAATAATGGGTTTTGAGGCGGTGGTGAGTATTTCGACAAGGGGTGGTGACGGGAAGGAGTGGTGGTCGCTAGCAATGGTGGGCATTTCGGCTAGATATAGGAAGTTCTCTCTTCTCGCACCTAGGAAGCAAAATGGGAGGAAAACTTATCTAAGAGTATTTTGTTCTTTCTACACCTAGAAGGGTATATGAGTTATTTTAGTTTCAAACTAACGGAAAAGTTAATTGTGGGTAACTTAGTGGGCGTTGTGCAATTTACCCTACGTCAGAAATTATAGGTCCACTTAAACAAGCACCCTACATAAAACTCAAAAAATTAACTTTGATAAAAGCAATAAACCTTACCTATCATTAGACTTGTAAATGAATTGGATTCGGCTTGGATATATCACTATTCGGATCCGGATCCAATAAACAAAATAGCTATCTGAATCTAATCCAATATCTAACGAAAATTTATAGAAGGTACTCAAATTCAAAATCAAAACTTTTAGGTAAATGATAAGCTATTCGATTCCTGATTGGCATTTCTTTTGATTTCACGTTGCTGATTATCAGTTTTCGAATCCGATTGTTAGCCTTTTATAGAAAGTTAATGTTTAAGCTAATGGGTTTTTGTCTAATTTGGCTAGTGATTTGCCACGTCACTTGTCAAATCTCTTCCTATGAGGCTGACATCATAGGAATCTGAAATTGACTAAGGTGTATTAAATCCACTTGCCCTTGGTAGGTTGGGTACAGATAATGCAATTCAATGCTATGCAAGATACATAATTTTCACTCTCGTTGTCTTTTGTTTGGACTCTCACTTATCACTCAGACCTTAAAACCGCTCCAATCTAACTAAAGTTCGGAGGCCATCCATCAATCCCAATGATCGGTCCACTCTGACTTTCTTACTTCTTAATTGAGACCAAAGCAACGCTCAAAACCAGGTTCATCTACAATGAAGCCGTTGGATCAGATTTGGAGCACCAAATGAAATTGCACATGAATAGTGTTCCCATAAACGTATGAAATGGAGTAAGGCTACCTTTAAATGTATTCGTAATTCTCAAGTTTAATAATAAATTTTATCTTTTCTCATAAAAAAAAAAACGAAAAAAAAAATGAAGCAATGGCTTGGTTAATATACATATATACGTAGAGAATGTTTTCAAGGGAAGCATCCGTCGGGAGGAAAGAAGATATTTAATGGGTTTGAGCTGTCAAATTTCATTACCCAAAAGGAAGAAAAAAAATGAAATTCACAAACTAGCCATATGGGTTTTAGAGAATCATCTGAGAATGTACCCTTCTGAGAGTTCTTGTCTGACGAGGAAATATATCTGTCACTTCTAAACATGTTCCGTTCTAATTCCCCTGTGTTTCTTTTCTTTTTGGTAAATATATTCATTTTCTTTTTCTCGTTTGGTCAGCTGATTTCTGGGTGTCTTTTGTTGACTTCTGTTAGATAATGGGATCCCTGTTCTCCCGTGGACTATATCAAACTGCCGAATGACTTCTGAAAATCCAACGACAAAGATAAAAGGTGAGATGTTATTTTCACAATTTCATCACAGGCGACAACTTTGAACTTGGGATGTTTTATGGGTTTGACTTAAAATTGGGTTGTGAACAAGGAGTCATTGTGTTGCATCTCAAGGTAATTCATTTCTATAGAAGCTAGGCTTTGCAGGAAGACTGAGTTGAACAGTTTGTGATGGATTGAGTGTCTGCCGAGAATCGGAGAGTTAAGAATCCAAATGAGGTCGTTGAGTAGTGTCAGTCTAGAGTGATCGGTTTAATGGAGAATCCCTAGGTGGAGATGGGTTTTAGGTATTCTTTATCTTGGTGAATTTTTTTTTGGTAATTTCAGGAACCCATTAATTTGAAAGTTAGATTTATGGAAAAGGTTGGTGTTCATGAACTGATCGGGGTTTATGGTGGGCTTTGCCTGCAAGGAAATATAGTTGATTGTTGTTTTTTGGTTTATTTGGAGTCTTGGAGATGTCGGCTTTTATTTGATGTGTTTTTTTTCCCCTTAAAGTAGATGTCTTTGTATGGTCCATTTTTCCTTTCCTTTTATGAGTAGAGTGTTGAGTTTATCTCAATTTCACCTTTTTCTTTGCCAATTTGATCAATTAGTTGTTTGAGTTAATTAGTTTTGTCCATTTTGGGATTTCGTGCTGGCATATTTTGAGGCTTTCTTTCTTTTGTACTTTGGATTCGCAGAGGAGAATCAGTGTAGTAGTATCATTCGAGGGAGGATTATGAATTGCTTCTTTTTCTCCAATACGGAGAAGGATGAACTGAAGACCGTAAAATCCACCTCAGTTCGGTCCTGGGCATCCTCATCCAGTGGTTGTGATATGAAGAGGTCAGGATCTGAGTTCAATATGTCCTCGGAGATGAGCCCAGGATCTATTGGGCGCTCCACATTTCCAAGTTTTTCTCAGAAGCCCAGCAACCTTAGAGTGTTCAATTACTCAGAGCTGAAGACAGCCACCAAAAACTTCAACAGGTCACTTATGATCGGGGAAGGAGGGTTTGGGTGTGTTTACAGGGGTATGATAAAAAATTTAGAAGACCCACATAACAAGCTCGACGTTGCTGTTAAACAACTAAGCAGGAGAGGATTGCAGGTAAGGTTTCTTCCTCTTGACTTTGAGTGCTAATATTTTAATTAGTCTAAAAATTTGTTTATGAGTCCTTGCGTTTAATGCGATGCAAAGTTGCCTTATTTATAATTGTCTCATGCAAGGAAGATGAGCTGCAATCTTGTTTCCAACTAATGTAATTATCAATATAAACTCTATGGTAGGGTAATGGGAATTGATTTACTGCTAGTTGTGATGAAGCCAATCAACAAGGGTAACAGAAGGAACCAATACAATGTCAGTGGCATGTTCATCACCATAAGGTGGTCCTGGTTTGCCGTCAGCAGCCCATTATATTAATGAAGGATGAACTTCATGGTTGGCCAGTTGGGACTGCTCAAAGGGCTCTGATATTTTCTACCAGCAAATTATTGGCTTAACATTTGGTAGTTGTTAGGTTGCCAGCTCTGGATAGAATGGGAAGCTGTAGATTTCACACCTAAGAATTCTGGGTAGAGTTTTGGCACCGCAAAATGGCTGACCTTATAAGAAAGCTGTATGCTGTACAAGTCATACCCTGTGCACAAGGCTCCTGTGTTTAACAGGGTCAGGGGAGGGTCAGATGTAGGCAACCGTACCACTGTTTCTGGAGAGGCTGTTTCCAGGACGTGAGCTCATGACCAAGTTTACTATAAGTGAGCACTTGATTGACATGCCAAGTGCGGCCCTCCAGTACGGTGCCGTACTGATTGATTAAAAGGGCAAAAAATCCAAAGAAATTTCCTACCCTGGTGCATGATGTTTATTATAATCCAGCTCTATATAACATGATGGTCTTTTGAATATAGGTCCATCCAACTGTGGCTCTGTTATGATCTTAGTTATGGATCTTATTGGCTCCACTGTTGTTTTTCAGTGGTGGAGTAGGAAACCTCACACTGCATAGTAGTTGTTTTGATTAGTTAGTTTCCTTATTCGATTGTGGTTCTGTTGCTGTATATTACACGTCATAAATAGAAGCTGATAGCCCAGCAGTAATGCATAGACACAACTATTGCTGGTTCTATTCTCTCTGTCTCTTAATTGTCTTCTTTCAGTTTGCCTTTTCGCTTTCTGATTATATTGAGTTACGTGGTACCAGAGCAGTCTGATCAATAATGTCTCTTCGTGAAGGATCCCATCCACAAGAATAGGTCTATATTCATGTAAAGCTTATCGCCTCTGTTTTTTTCTGGTTAATCTCCAACATGTTAGCAGAACTACTGATATATTAAGTATAGAGGCAGCATCATTATTTCCTAATGGCTCAGGGCTTTTATTGTCGATATTGATTAGCACCTTTGACTCTGATCCGGAGTTCAAAGTTCCGGAATATCAACTATCAATTGATTCCACTAGCAAGGGTGATACTGTCTTTTTTTTAACCAATATTTATTTCTCTTATTGTCCCTGATCTGGCCAGAATATGTCATTTACGTTTTGAGAGATTATTACCCACCTCTAATAGGAGATTAGATTGCTTTTTAGGGCCCATTTGGCCCCGCGATCTCGTGCTAGTGAAAATATCCAATTTATCGTTTCATGATGACGTATTTGAAGCAATCTGCTTACTGTTATCAGATATCTTTACAGATCAGTATCATACTTTGGGTTTGTTTGCCTGATAACTGTTCTTCACATATATCTAATGGTTTATGTGAGATCAATTTAAGGAGCATTCAATCAAATTCAGGAGTTGTTTTGCCTTCAGCTGTTCTATGTTACTCAGATCTGAGTTTTATCTTCTCAAATATCAAGGTTGATGATTGCTGCTACCACTGTATGAATCTCGGAGAAATTTTGACCCAGCCAATAGGAAGAACTGGTGGAAACAAAAATGACCAAAATTAGACTGAAATTTTGGTTGAAATATTGTTTGAAAATTTCAGTTGAAATTTTGGAAATTAAGTGCGACTCCCAATCAAAGGGATGTATTGAATTGATTTTTGGGAGGACATCTTCTCCTACCCAACCCACCACAGTACATGCTACCAGCAGCCTCATATGAATTTATCACAATGGATCAGGGGGCTTCGTCAGAATTGGCTGATCTGTGTCCTGCGACAGGTACTCAAAGAACCATGCATGTTAGATCCATCAAACTTCAGGAAGTACTTAGCAGATGTATTAAGATCTTAGATAAGTGTGATGAGATGATGAGCTTGAAAATAATGTTATATTAGAACAACTTACATATATAATCCTTTGCAAACTATTACATTTACACCCGCTAAAATTTTTTTCTATTACAACTATCTGCTTGTGCCTAGCATTGTTAGTTTTAAATAGAAAATGACATATTTGCGCTTATTGAATCTTCTATATATAAGGAAAAAATTGAAAAAAGACCTAATAATAGCCAAAAAACACAATGCCACGTACAAAATTCCCTAACTTCTCGATTCAATTAAAAAAATAAATTATATTCCATAGTTCTTGCTAAGTAGGGGTGAAAGTTAAGCCCTGGTGGTCTATTATTCTCTCGCTTGACTTGTCCCTGATTTTCTGGCTCTGATTTTGGCCTTAATCCTTCCCCTGATTTTGTCCTTGATTTAGCCCTGATCTTGACCTTGATTTTGTCCTTAATATTTTCCCTCATATTAACCTTGATCCTAGCCATAATTTGGCTATGATTTTAACTATGGATTTAACCGTGAATTTAACCCTAATATTGATCCTCATGTTAACGTTGATCTATACCCTGAGTTTACCACGAGTCATTCTAATCCCATGACTCCACTTCTTTTCTATATTATTTTTTATTTTGTTGTTGTTGTAGTTTAGTAAAAATAAATGATTTATTGTTTTTTATATTTACATGTTACCATAAAAACAAACAAACTAAGTCCTTGGCTACACCCTATTTAATATGTAAATTTTTGTTGACTTACTTAGCTATATTGTACTCTATTATTGTTGTAAATGGAATCTAAAATCCAATTAAATTAGGGTGTTTTTGAATCAAAGTTCTAATTGAATTGGAATACTTTTAAAGGCCAAAAGTTTAAGGTCATAAATCGTTACTTTTGATCTAGGGTCTTGTAGGATCAAAATTCCACGTAAACTGTTTCAAGTGCTTTTCAATGATCAGCACACATAACAAGTTTAACTCAGGACTTCCTACGAGTGTGAATGTGTAGTAGCCTCATACTGTAAACAAGAATTGAGAACCAATTCAAGTCATTGTTGCACTAAAGCATAATTTTTCTGGATAAACAACCTTGATTTCAACATCTAAGTAAAATTTAGAAGTAGAAGATTTTCAAGAGAAAACTTAAATTATCATTATGTATATATTAAATTTTTTTTTTGATGGCATAATGTATTATCAAAATATTTTTGACCATATTAATTGTTGATAAAGGATGATGCTTCAACGTCTGATGATGTGAGGTATCTATCTTTAACCATATTGTTTGTTTTATACTTTTATGCATTTTATTTTTACTTTACCTTGGATTTTTTGAAATTTTTGATATCAGATTTATTAGTAGCTTGGAAGTTTTATAATTTAAAATTTTTTTTTATATATAGATGGTTTGAAGTTAAAAATAGGTTAGATTATGCATTTAATTAACATATATATTGTTGAGACTTGTGCAACCTTGATGCACAAGCCTTGTGGCTGTTGACTTGGTGCCTAAGACTTGGGGCAGCAGTCTGGGTGCACAAGTTGCATAAGTTTCTATTTTTGGAGAAGTCTTGGTGCACGAGTTTTGAAGAATTAGAGTCTCTATTTTCACTTTGTTACTATTTTCATATATTCTATTTTGGGGCAGAATCATGTGTAGTTTATTCTGTTATTCGCTTGTAATTTTGTTTCCTTTCTTGGAGGACAAGGTTACTTGTCTCTCAAGTTGTAATTGGTGTTTGAAGGCTATAAATAAACCAGCTTGCGGTTCTGGATTAATGTTGTTGGTGGTTTTCTTCTTCTCCTTTCTCTTGTTGCTTGCTTTCTTCTTCAGTTCACCTACTGGTTTGATTATTACAGCTTGACGTCTAACATGGTATCAAAGCTCTTTTAATCAAATCAGTATTCTCCCAATCGAGCTCTTCTGAAAAGCTTCTTTTTGTTATTCTTCCTTTTGTGTACAACAACTGTCGTTGCAAATAACATGTTTTTAGATCAGTCCTTCATGTAAACTGATGTCCCCTGCCTACTACCTGTATTGAAGCCCCCAGAGCTTGGATCGACTTCAATTTTTACTACCCTATCTCCCCCTTTATTTCTGCATTCAGCGGATTACAGTTTTTTATAATCCAAGTTCTGGGCTACGGCTATCTTTGCACTTTTGCACTGCTGGTTTGTTTGTGTTTTCCACTACGGTGGTGTTATATCTGGTAAGATCTACCTCAGTTTTCTATGTCAACCATAATTGGTGATTCCACTATGAGTATTGCTGACTCCAAGGGACCTCTAGGAGACAACATAGATGTTCAGATCATGTCCATTAAATTAAAAGGTAGTTCTCACTACCTATTATGGTCTTAAGTTGTTTGTGTTTATATTCTTGCAAAGGGTAAGCTCAAATTTATTGAGACTAACCTCCCAGCTGAAACTAATTAAACCTATGCTAGTTGGGCCCAAGATGATGCGATCATTAAGATCTGGATGTGGAATGGATGGAACTTGACATAGTTGCAAATGTTATGTTTCACAAAACTGCCAGGGAATATGGGATAATTTCCATGAAACATATCTCAAGCCAAAAATATGACCCGCATCTATAATATTTATGAAAAATTATTTCAGTTTCGGTAAGCTGATAAATCTCTGTGGGATTACTAAATTCTTTCAAAGGCATGATTGAGGAGTTGAATGTCTTTTAGTCTCTCTCTACTAATATAGAGAAACTTAAAGCTTAGAGGAATGAAATTGTTTGTGTCTAAGTTTCTTGTTGGTTTAAATTATGAACTAAAGGCCGTCAAATGACATCTCTTAGTAGGTGAATATGTTCCTAATCTCAATGATGCATACTCTAGACTCCAATGAATTGCATTGCTTGACAGTAATTCTCCTGGGATTGGTTCCAAAGGAGAAAGTTCTGCTTTTACTTCTACTCGCGGTAGGGGCCATGGTCGTGGTTGGGGGGAGTTAATCGATCATCTGGTGGTTGTGGTGTTCAGAAGTTAGATAATTCATCTTGGTTATGAACTCATTGTGGTCATTGTGGCAAAGTAGGACACTTGGTAGAGGCTTGTTGGGTTAAGCCTGGGAAGCCAGAATGGGCCAAACAACTTGCCATTCATGTTGTATCCGATGGTGGTATAAAAACGTTAACATCTAACAATAATGCTTCAAGACCTTCCTTTTGGGGACTATCTAAAACTCTACGTGATGATGTGAGTGAAATCCTTTGTCACTTACAAAGTATTGGAACAACTACTTCTACATCCACGTACTTCTGCCACAATTCTTTCTTATGCAGGTAATACAACATTACTTACTTCTACATCCACCCTTTTGATCATCGATTCAGGGGCTTCTTCCCATATGATTGATAGTCATCCCTTTTTAGTTTGTTCTCTAAATCCACTACAAATAGTTTTGTTGTTATAGCTAATGAGACTTCCACACCTATTTTAGGTTCTTGAAGTGTCTCTCTTCCCTTAAACTATCATCAGTTCTACGTGTTGCTCACTTTTCATTCAATTTATTACTTGTTAGTCAGTTAACTAAAGCCTTAAATCATTCTGTAACATTCTCTCCTACTTCTTTTGTTTTTCAGGATCTTAACATAAGGAAGACGATTGGTTGGGGGGGGGGTGAACTGAATGGACTTTACTATCTAGACTATGCTACCCCAATTGCGGCTCTTTTTGATAATGGTGTGGATGCTTTTCAATGGCACTATTGATTAGATTGTCTTTCCTTAGCTTGGTTGAAATTTTTATATCCCTCTTTTAGGTTTGTGTCTAAGTTGAACCGTGAGGAGTGTGAGTTAGGAAAACATCATCGTGCCACCTATCCTCCCCACATTGTCCTTCGTAGTGAATCTTTATTTTCTTTAGTTCATTTTGACATCTTGGGGCAAACAAAGTTAGTAATAAACATAGCTTTTGCTATTTTGTGACTTTTGTGGACGACTTTTCTCGTCTTTTCCACGTGGTTGTATCTTTTAAAAGATTGCACTGAGTTTTTATCAAAATTTAAAAGTTTTGTTCATGAAATAAAGAGATCTGATAATGCTTTGGAATATGTGCAAAATGATGTATCTAGTTTTTGTTTCTGCATGATTCATCAAATCAGTTGTTCCTTAACTCCTCAACAGAATGGAGAGGCTGAACGCAAGAATCGTCACCTCTTGGAGGTTGCACGAGCTCTCTTACTTTTATATGAATGCGCCCAAGAGTTACTAGTGTCATAGTGTTTTGACTGCATTTCATTTAATCAATTGAATGCCCTCAGCCTTACTTTTTGATAAGTAACGGTTTTCGATTGTTTTTCCCAATGGAGATCCATTTTTAATGCCACCTAAGTCTTCTATTGTGTCTGTTTTGTTCATAATATACATATTGTAAATAAGCTTTCTCCCTAGTCTATAGAGTGCATTTTCATGGGTACTCACGTACTCAAAAGGTTTTCAGTGGTATGATCCCATTCGTCATAAATAGTTTGTGAGTGTTGATGTGGCATTTTTCGAGGATACCCCATATTGTTTGAGTCCATCTCTGTTTGATGAAAATTTTGTTCTAAATGATACTCCTCCCATTCCTTCTTTAGTTCCGTCGACAGACAATGCTCCTCTACTGGTCTATCAGCATAAGCGTAAGTTGACGGGTCATATTATGGATAATAAAGTCCCTCATAGTGACACTAGCGTTTCTCCTCCAATGGATGTTGATGTTAGTTCCACTATGGTTCCATCTTCACCCTCTCCATTAGTGGATTCTTCTACTAGTGGCCCCCTTTTGACTTTGGATGACTTAGCTATTGCCATCCAGAAATGTACATGAACTTGCACTCTCTGTTCCAATGTTGTTTACCCAATTTCTTATTATGTGTCTGTATCCCATTTACCTTCCTCTTTTCATGATCTTGTTGTTTCCCTATCTGTCACTCATATTCCGACCCATTGTAGTGAGGCCTTTAGTCACTAGCTGGAAAGTTGCTATGGATATGAAAATGGATGCTTTACAATCTTGTAATACTTGGTCTTTGGTAGATTTACCCCTTGGGAAGGATGTGATACGTTGTTGGTGGGTGTATACTATCGGGTATCACTCTGATGGTACAGTTGAAAGGTTGAAGGCTAGCATGGTAGCCGAGGGCTATACACAAACCTTGGTGTTGATTATTTAAGACTTTTTCACTTGTGGCTAGACTCAATTTTGTTCGGTTTTGATTTATTTGGCTATAATCATAACTGGCCTCTTTTTCAGCTAGATATAAAAAAATGCATTCTTGTATGAGGTATCTTAAAGAGGAGTTTTATATGGAGCAACCTCTAGGGTATGTTACTCAGGGGGAGGATCGTAGTCGTGTTTGTAAGTTACATAAAGCAATTTATGGTCTCAAATTGTCTCCGCGAGCTTGGTTTGAGAAATTCAGCAGTACTATGGAGTCTTTCAGGTATGTTTAGTGTTATTCTAACCGTTCTATTTTTGTCCGACGGCAAGGTGGCAATATAGTTATTATGGCAGTGTATGTAGATGAGATAATTCTTTCAGGAAATAATGTTGCAGCTATCGATGCAGTTTAGGCGCACTTATAAAAACTCTTCCAGACTAAAGACTTAGGTAATCTACAATATTTCTTGGGAATTGAGGCAATCCAAAGTAAAAAAGGAATTAGCTTGTCACGGAGGAAGTATGTTTTGGATCTTTTTACTAAGACTGGAATGCTTGCCTCCAAACCCTCTTACATTCCCATGTATCCTCAATTAAAATTTGGACTTAATGATGGTGAGTTGTTGGATGATGTCCATCACCACAGAAGTCCGGATGGGAAGCTTATCTTATAGTTACACGGCTTGATATCTCTTATGCTATAGGAGTGTTAAAGTCAGTTTTTGCAGTCCCCTAAGAAGGCCAGTTGGGATGCAACAATAAGGGTGCTTTCTCAAAAGTGCTCCTGGTAAAGGACTTATTTATCGACCAAATCGAAGTATGTATTTGGTTGCTTTCTCTGATGTGGATTAGGCAAAAACGACAATTGATCGTCAGTCTACAATAGGTTATTGTACTTTTCTTGGTGGGAATGGAATCTTATGACTTGGAGAACTAAAAAGCAGTCCATTGTTGCCCAATCTAGCACTGAAGCAAAACATAGAGCTATGGCCCACATGGCTACAGAGTTAATGTGGCTTCGAAGCCCCTTGTTGGAGGAGATGGGGTTTCCAATTTTCTCTCCCATTAGGATGTTTTGTGATAATCAAGTTACCGCTTATATTGCTAGTAACCTAGTTTTCCATGAGAGGACGAAGCATATAGAGGTAGATTGCCATTTTGTTTGTGATGTAGTTAAGAAGAAAATTATTGAGACATCCTTTGTGGGTTCTACTGATCAGCTAGCTGACGTGTTCACTAAAGCTTTGTTCAAACCTAATTTTGGGTTTATTTGTTCCAAGCTGGGCATGAGAGACTTGTGTGCTCCAGCTTGTGGGGGAGTGTTGAGACTTGCGCAAGCCTTGTGAGTTGCATAAGTTTCTATTTTTGGTGAAGAAGTCTTAGTGCATAAGTTTTGAAGAATTAACGTTTATGTTTCTACTTAGTTTCTATTTTCAGTTTGGTACTATTTCCATACTTTCTATTTCTGTTTCTTTCTATTTTGGGCAGAATCCTATGTTAGTTTATTTTGTCCTTCATTTGTAATTTTGTTTCCTTTTCTAGAGGACAATGTTACTTGTCTCTCAAGTTGTAATTGGAGTTTGAAGGCTATAAATAGACCAACCTGTGATTTTAGGAAGTTAATCAAGAATCACAGGCTACTACTGGTTCTTCTTCTTCTCCTTTTTCTTCTCCCTTGCTTTCTTCTTCAGTTCAACTACTGATTTGATTCTTAGAGCTTGATTTCCAACATACATATATATACTAACCAGATGCTAGGGTTTGGGACAAGAATAGGGCCATCGAGGATAAGGATAGGGATAACAACAGAGACACAGACATGGCCATGGTAGGAGATCTCGCAAGATGTTGTCAAGATCTTGCTCTTCCATCGCCTCAAGACAGGACCAAGAGATACCAGGATTTTACCCCAACTCAATCGACATCTTGGTTAAGTCGAGATCTCGGCTTGGCCAGGGATCTTGGACGAACCAACACCAATATTACCCCCTCTTGTTTGAGTGGAGACGAGATTCCAATCTAGTCTCGACTCTCTCTCGCTCCTCTTGCTCCATATCTTCACAGCAACCTGCAAGGGTGATTTTGGCTGGATTTTTTCATTAAATTTTGTTGGATCTTTGCATGCACCACTCCTAAGGACTCTTTAGCACATCTATATCAACAAACCAACATCAATCATGGCCATTTTGAAGGTGTTCTTCTAGCAAGGTGAAATTTCGTGAATGATGATACTCTTCAAGCAAAACCATTTAAAGTCCTCATCAGATGTGAAATGAGGTTCAAACAACACTTGGTTGGAAACCATAGGGATACACCCAAGTGCCCTGCTGTCACTAATTTTGTGAGGGATGACATTCTTGACCACCTCGTCGGGTTGGCTGAAATACATTGAGATGCCAAAGAGGACTTGCAAGATGTGGTCCTAGTGTTGGTGGAGCTGAGCCTTGATTAATTTCATCTCACCTTGTTTTATGAAGTTATAATTTATGTCATAAGTGCTTGTACTACTGTATGCTCAAGAGTTGAGAATGATGATGTAGTATTGTACTTATGTGGATGGAATTTTGAACAATGTAAGTTATTTGGTGTGTCTTATCACTTGGTTTTCAATTATATCAATTAATGGTTCTAAATTTCATGTTTTATAACATTGTATGTTCATTCCTATACCATTTCGGTTTCAACCTTAGGGTTGAATTGGAACTCATACATAGAGTTGTTTTCTCACAAATCTAAGGTCACCAATATGTTTAAAAGGTCTGAAATAGGGCTAAATATCAATTTCCAAGCCCAGCCTGACCCTTGAAACCGCCAAGATGGGCCCTTGAGTTCACTCAAGTTGAACCCCTGAGATTTACGACATCTCGACTAAGATCTCGGTATTTTTGAAGGGCGAGATTGCCCTCAAGAGCGAGATATCCTACTATGGACATGGCCAATTAGGGACAAGGACAGAGACAGGGACATGGCCAGCTCGGGTCGACAAGTCTCAATTAGGAACAATTAGGTAGGGCTTGGGTTTGGTTTGGCCTATCAGGGTCAGGGTCGGTCAAGGACAAGAATCTTAGGCTCTGAATGAGGGTTAGGGTGGGTATGGGCTTAGGTAAGAGCGTTTAGGGCTCAGATTGGGCTTGGAAAAGCCCGGCCAGTCTTTCATATTGCAGTCTTGTTATGAAGCAAAGGAGGGTATGGGAATTCTGAAAATACAATAGATGTTGAGTCATTACTTAAGCCGGTAAGGCTGATATATGATTTGAAATAGAGGCTGTAACTCAAGGTGGTGTAAATGTAATAGCTTACAAACCTAAAGGGTGTATATGTAATTTTCTCCAATTATTATGAATCATTGACAATATGTATAAATGATTTACTTCGTTAATTGTTTAAAACTTTAAATTGCTTATCATTTATGCTTTTAAATACTCAACCAATGTTTACATGTTATTTATACATGAGGAGTCAACGATATATTGCCTATAAAGGATGCCAATGCGAAACACCAATTTAGGTGACTCTTTTTGCAATATGATCCCTGTGTTTATTTAACCTAAAATAGGGTTTTCATGAATGCGAATTTATGCTTCATTCAGATTCTACTGCATGCAACCCAGCAAGAGGAGTGCAAAAGACCATTCTGATTTTTTGTTTCTCTCTCTCTTCTCTTACCAAACCAATCCTAGACATGTTTTTATAAGCCTTAAAATAGGCAGCAGAATCAGACCCCAAAAAATGGATAAAACCCACCAAAACATATCACCAAAAGCTGGCAGATACTGATTTTCAGCATGATTTCATCAAAATCTTGGTATCTTGGTAGGGTCGAAATACTGAGACCAAACAAGAATTAGTACTTCCTCTGCTGCTACTAGTCTTCCTGTAAATTGTTTATACAAATTTCTTAGCAGGTCAGAAAGGTTTTACCCAACTATTTTATTATTTTCTATTTAGGATGATGGCTTACAAACTTGAAACCAGGTATTTGAAGTTAAAAGGACGGACCGAAATGGTCCACTTGGTCAATTCCAGTGAGTCAGTTCAATCTTGGTTGAAATTTCAACCAAGACAAATGGAGATTTGACACTTTTAGGTTGGGACATTTCATCTTGTTTTTCGAAATTTCTGCTTGTTTTGACCGGAATTTGAACAGTGGCAAAAACTATGGTTTATTGGGTCACACTATTTAATAAAATACAAACTCACTTTCAAACTTCAAGGCCTGGGTTGCACTAATGTAATTTCCCTCTTTCCAACTAAGCATAGCTCATGGTTTCGTCTATTCTCACTTCTCACTATCTTGCCCCTAGCAAGATGACCGAGATATCAAGATTTCTGTCAAAATCTCGCTGAAATCTGGTACAAGGTCTGCCAAATTCCAGTGGCACGTTATGGTGTGTTTTAGCTATTTTCAGGCCTGATTCTTATTGGGCAGCCTATTGCAGTGCCTATAAACACATATCCATGATTAGTTTGGTGAAAACGAATAGCCCACAATAGTATTTTGGACTCGCACTCTGGCTTGCTCTATGTGGTCAGTCTGAATGTATTTTCACCCATCTAAACATTAAGTCTAAATTCACATTCATGAAAATCTTATTTTAGGTTGTATTAATATTAACACATTTAGATGACCATATTGCGAAAATAATTACCTAGTAGGTGGTTTATATTCACCCTTGATTGCCAATATACTGTTGAATTCTCATTCATAACTACACATTTATACATTGGTCAAGTACATCCTTTTGAGTGGGAGTCCCGAGTCACATAATTTCCAAAATTCTCAAGATTTCAACCGAAAATTTGAAAATTTCCAAAATTTCAATTGAGTTTTTGCCCATCTTCATTTCGACCTACTATCTCATTTCATTAAGGTCGAAATTACTGAAATCTGCCGAAATTTTGGTGAGATGTTGCCAGATTTAGTACCATGTTTTGAGTCTGCTTAAATGTTCTATTTACATAATTGGTTGTTTATGTGTGTTTACTATCTAACAGGGGCACAAAGAATGGGTGACAGAAGTGAATGTCCTTGGTGTGGTTGAACACCCAAACCTGGTCAAACTTGTAGGCTATTGTGCTGAGGATGATGAGAGGGGAATCCAGCGACTCCTGGTTTACGAATATATGCCCAACAGGAGTGTTGAGGACCATCTATCAACTCGGTCACCAGCACCACTTCCTTGGGCCATGAGACTGAAAATTGCTCAAGATGCAGCTCGTGGCTTGGCACACCTCCATGAGAAAATGGATTTTCAGGTATGCTCGTTTTCCATCCCATCTTGTACTTTTATCTGGTTTTAGGTTCTCCTTTATTTTTGTTGGATGTTATAGATTTCTTTATTTTTTTATCATCATGGATTCGTTTTATAAAGTTAAGTTGATGATTATGATGTTTTCATTTATATTTCGTTCAGAACAATAATTTATTCAGAATGTCAGATGCTTTGGAGCAATGTAGTATGTTATTCAGAGAATGGTGATGGGCCTTCACTGTCACATCCCACAAAAATCCACCCAGGGGATACCCTATCTGGATTACTCGGGGGAGTGATCCACAGCCCAAAAGATCAAGTTTAGGAACGATTATATCCACTTAGCACAATAACTTAATCAAAAGCAAGAACAAATCATAGTTTTCAAGTAATTTAATAATAAAAGTCAAGAAAGGATTTCAAAAGGATCACAAAGAACATCAAAGTGCAGAAAATGATACCAATAGAATAAATAGTCAAAGTACGAAATAAAAGGGGAAACCCATTCTACAATAACAGCTGAAGGTAGATCGAATAAAAGTAAATGTTACAACCAGTTCTTAAAAGAAGGGAAAGAAAAAGGTAAGCAACTAAGTTACAGTTTCTTTTAACTTATACAATGTTTCTTCAATAAGATAATCATAAGAAACTAGACAAGGCCGAATCTCCTCCTAACAAATATCAGTCTCGAACTGATAGTCTTCACCGACGTAGTCGCCGTAACCAGTATTGTATGAGTCACCAACTTGGTCTTCAAAGTGTTGACCATTATAGTCAACAGTAGTAGTACCTGCAGGAAAGTCTAACAAAAGATGTTGCAAAAAGGAGTGAGTTCAAAAGAACTCAGCAATGTAGTTATTCCATAATACATAAGCCATATGATACAAGTCATAACATGATGCAATATGATGTGAAACACATGGTGCAAGTATGATTCTAACTCGATGAATGTTGGTCTCTATGGTAGACATGCTTTAAGTCATAGCACCATACTTCTTTAGGTCGTTTGTCACTCCCCCTCAACCATTTAAGGTATCTTGGGTCTGCCGGGGTAGTTGGGTAAAGTCCAAGTCAAAAACCATGGCTGTGGATTTGGTCACTATTTTCTCACATCACCATTGGTATAAGTATTGGCGCATGTCACGGTAAAGCCTAGCCCAATGCAAGTCATCTACTCAGTCATGTCAACTCAGATCCGGATACGTCCATTCCTCAACCATTTTAGATATCTTGGGATCCTTTCTGGTATCCTTCACACTAGAGTCACGTATCCTATGGCTCCAACCTAC
This sequence comes from Hakea prostrata, assembly GCF_041222555.1. Taxonomy (NCBI): domain Eukaryota; kingdom Viridiplantae; phylum Streptophyta; class Magnoliopsida; order Proteales; family Proteaceae; genus Hakea; species Hakea prostrata. The sequence continues at coordinate 27,077,241 of NC_142602.1, forward strand.
TCGGACTACGGACTATTCAACCCTATTGGTCATCCACAAATAGTGGACGGGAAGCTCTCACTTCCTCTCACGGGTTGGTTACTGGTCTTGTGTGCCCGTGAGCCCAAGTCTATCCATTTGCAACCCTACCAATAAATGGCCCCCACAATGTGATTCATGTCCTCTCACGGGTTGATTATTGGTCTTAAGCGCCCACAAATCCCCATTGCTACCACGGGTCGTTCGGTCTCAATGCCCTTCCGATTCGGGTCTGACATGACGGGGACATCCTAACCAAACACCACTAGACAAGTCCTATGTATGTTATTCAATAATTCGGGAAAGCGTTGATGGGCATCTTCGGAGAACATCCCATACTATTCCCTCCAATGTCCAAGGACAGAAGTGTCAGTAGGACACTCCCCAATCCCTAATTATACCTAAGCAATCACATGCTTATTTCCATCATATCACATATCAACAATACATCATCATAAGAAAAGATATGTCATAACATCTCATGATCAAGTGTATAAGTACATGACAAGAATAAATAGACATGATAAACAAAGTAATTAAGCATGGTGCTACTGTCATCAGGTAACTACAGTAGTCATATGATGTTTAGAATCAACTAATAAGCTAAGTCTACTAAATTGCCAACAACAGTGTAAAAGTCATACAGTCTATGTTATATGGCGATAACTGTCCTCACCTTAAGCTGTGATGATGATGATCCAAAGGTTACAAAAGAATGATTCAATGATGGTATTAAGACCTTAGACAAACATAAATGAAAGATTGGAGAAGAAATCCGGAAAATCGGAGGTCAAATGGGTCAAAACGGCGAAGAACACAGTTCAGCACCTGCTGAATCGATGCTCCTTGGTTGATGGGATCGACCAAGGAACAAGATCGAGGCTGCATAGTGTATTTTGGTGATTTTGGTCCAAAATCGGTCTTCCGTGGCTTGGATTGATCCGAAACTTGGAGGATGATTAATAACAATATAAGAACACATCTAAGCAAGTAATTAACATCATCTAATGGTTTAATTAGAAAGCCCCAAATCGGAATACTAAGTTCTAGAGACAAGAATCATAGCATCAATGAGAAATCAATGTAATTGAAAGGGAAGCTAGGGAATTAGTTGGGGAATGGATTAGGAACAATATTACAATCATTTGCAAGCCATTACTTAGACTAATCATACTTCACACTTCAGTTTAGGACAAGAAATCAAGTTACTAAGCAAGGATCAAAATGAGAGTGAGGCATAGCAAGAATGAAGGGGAAACTAATGTAAATGGGAGGGGACACGCATGACAAGGTGGTCGATCCCATCAAACAAGGTGTTTGCAAGGTTGAAGCACCTTGGCCATGGTCTCAACAGTAAGAAGAAGAAGAGGGATGAGTAGGATAGAGAGCAAGAGAGAGAATCATACCTTAGAAAATGATAATGGAGGCAAGAGACAATGATCGCAATGATTAGAGTAGAATATCCTTCACCAATATCAAGGAGGAGCTTTGGGGAATCTTCTCCACGTTCTCAGGTGTTGAAATGATTAGAATAGGGTTCAAAACACGAGACTAGCGTAAATAGGGGGTGGAATATTTCAAAAGAATCATTAACTCGCAGCTGGGCAGCCTTGGTCGATGCTCCTTGGTTGATGGGATCGACCAAACAGGATTGGCCAGGCATAGTTCAGCAACTTTGGACAGGGATTTGGAGGGCTATACAGGGTCAAATTGAGTGGGGTTTTCTCCTACAAGTCAATCAAGAAGTCTAGTTTCAGGAAATACCTTCGGATCGAGCACGGGAGTTCATTAGGTACTTCAAATAATTCATCCCTCTTCGATGCGCAGTTTCTTAACAAACACTGACAATGCTTCCCAGTGTGGAGCACCATCATCAATATCCATGGGTTTCGGGTCAAACACCATGTCTTCTACAGAGAGGGCCCACAGAGTCTTCTTCCTTCACTTCGGGACATTGGATCTACCCTAAGGAAAAGGTCAGACATGATTTCCTAAGGCTTTCAAAGATAGCAACATTGAAATCAAGGTCCGACTTCAAGGTCTAACAATAAACAAGCCTTTCTTTATCTCAAAACAAATAGGGTGTCCTGGCTAGGTTTGGGCTGGATTTCACATTCACCATAGGTCAAAATCAGCTTTCACAAATTGTATTCTTCCGCTAAGTCACATTCTTTTAAGTGGTTAAATATGTTGAAGAGCATGGTTACAACGGACTGAATAGTGCAGAAGAACCCCAAGCTGTGTGGTTAAATATGTCCACCCTCATGCACCTGTCCCATCTAGAATTGATACCATTGCAACGCAAATGTTTCGCCAATGTTGCACAGTGATTTTATAGCTTATAATTAATATCTATTATTTGTTGAGTACTTGTGAACCCAAGCCAGATACTAGTGTAATCAATCAGGTTGGAACTTAGAATTGGGAGATCTCTTCCCACACACCTTTTTATCTGTTGATATTCTTTCTTTTCTATTTTGGATGTGTCACTGGTTGCAGTCAAAGGGGCATCTTGCCATGCCAATAAAAGAAAAACAGTTAATATATTTTGGAGGATTCTACTGATATTTATGGTGTTGGAATTGTCTGTTACTGCATCTCTGAGATTTGTCATAATAATTCGTTAGGCACTTATGCTACGTCATTCGGATTTTAAAGCTACATGCATTTTCTTTGATTGACGAATTGTAGTGAAGACCTATACTAGTATGTAATTGCATGATTTTAGATCCAAACATTGTCCAAGCAATTGCTCTTTGTATTGCTGCTTTGTCACTAAACATGACATGTTTCCTTGAACAGATAATATTCCGGGATTTTAAAGCTTCGAATATTCTGTTGGATGAACAATGGAATGCAAAACTGTCTGACTTTGGATTGGCAAGGCAAGGCCCTTCAGAAGGTTTGAGTCATGTCTCAACTGCGGTATGTATATGTTCATTATGCATGATACATTGCATGATTTATAAGAAAAAGTATCGGCTGGTACTAATCACATGGTAGTAGATATCCCAAGGAAAAGATACATGATTGCTATGATACTATAATGATGCATGTGACTTGCTAATGTGAATAGGGGTACCAATACCTGATCTTTTTTCAGATAAGATATCTCCAGACTTCCCTGGTTCATATCCTGGGCATTAAAATTGTGGATATAGTCAATGCTTTTATATAAAATAAACCATGGCTCTTTTGTGATGGGTTGACCACGTTCAACGGAGGTCTTTGGATGCTCTAGTCTGGAGGAGTGATAAAGAGCCCAGGACGTACATAACTGACCCTTATGATAAGTGGTGAGGAAAGACATGGATATCTTAGCTCTTCTATCCAGGACAACTTCAAATGGAGCTGATTGGAAGGCAAGGATCCTTGTAGGTGACCCCATTTAGAGGGATGAGGCTGAGTTGTTGTTGCCTGCTTGGGGCCAGCAGTTGGTGGCCTTGGACAGTCTCTAAAAGGTCATGTAGAGCAAAAAATGGTGCGATCATGGGGTTGGAAAACCCTGTTAGGGTTAGCTATTGACTTACATGAAGAGTAGAACACTCAAATCAAATGATTGTTGGTGAAACAATAAATAAACTGAAGTTTGCAAGACATTTGAAGAACTGTAAATATAGGGAATCTTAAACGAAATTAAAGAACAAAGGAAGATAGGGTCTAAGGGGGATTATAAATTAAAGAGAGAGGGAGGGGATAGGTTTGGAGTAAAGTTGTAAAAATGATGAAAGGGTAATAAGAAAAGGGGAGGGTATTTTGGGGATCCAATTTTTATTAGTGTCCTAATCTAAGTGAGTTTCCTATTACGCTTTAGGCTTAATTAGGTAAGTGCTAGAGTTGTATTTGAGTTATATTTCTGTTCTGTAATTTCTATTTTAGTTTTATTATAAATACGTGTTCGCTAGTACGATAGAACATGCAGATTCTATAGCCCAACCGAATTGTCCAGTTGTATTCTCTTCTTATTCCTCAATCTCTCTTTCTGCTCTCTACCTGGTATATTGATTACAATCCTTAGGACTGTGTACACGGTATCAGAGCTATAACTGGTTTCCGCCTTTCCGGTTTCAATTTCGATGAAGAACATACTTGCTGTTATTGCATTATGAACTGATCTTTGGTTGATTGTTGATTTGTTAAAAAGCTTTTTGTTGGGTGGAGGTTACAAAACCAACACTGGTTTATTTTATTTGGTTTTCTTCTTACTTGTTTCCTGGGAAATTGGTTATTGAGAAAGGGGAAAAGAAGGATAATCCTGAGGGCCAAAAGGTTATCTAGTCCTCCACTGTTATCTTCTTCTTTTAGATTATATGTTTATAGAGTTTTAATTGAAGATCATTCAATGCTGCTGTATATTCTTTGTGTCTTTTCTTTTCGTTTCCAGAGTTATGAAGAATTTTACCAGACTGAATGGCTTGTATTTGCAAGCTTTTGGCATCGATGGTTCCATCCATGTTCCTGCGGGCTGTGGTTGAGTATGGATGTGCATGATGAACACTAAAAACAATTTGAATCTTAGTCAGTGTGGTTCTTATTTATTGTGAACTGTAGTGGGAGGACATATTTTCGAGATTTATTCCCTTTTAGAACCTACCGCACATGCTGTCCGTTGGTATGAGACAGTCAACTAGGATTTCTGTGCCAAAGTCAGTTGTTAAAGATGCAGATGAGGTGAGGGTTTTGCGATCTGGGAAATGGTTGTGGTCAAACTCTGCTAACAAGAAGGAAAAATGGTTTGGTTGGTGATTCGTCGTTTCCACTGCTTGATCATTCTTGCAATGCGGATAATGTTTTTTGTTGCAAGAATGATGAATGTCATAATGCTTTGGCGGGGGAAGAAGTGGATGTGAAGCATTTAAATGGGGCTGCCAATCATCAAGAAGATATGGTCGAGTCCCCTAGGTATTCAGAAGAAGATCCGCCTGGGCTTGTTGTGGTTGAGCAGACTTTGAATCCATGGAAGCTAATTAGGATTTTGCAGTGAGTTCGAGGAAGGCAATCGCGAGTCCCATTTCGTTCTTTGTTCTCCTCCTTTCGCTTTTCTTTACACTGGTTTAGATCTTATGGCCGTGAGTGTTAAGAAGTAGAAGACAATCATGACTCCAAGATCGATTATTTCTTGGCGTTAAGTTATTTTCCTTTTAGTTTTTTCTGATTGGCATTATTGCCCCCGTCCATTCCCTTACTCCACCTTTTACGTTGCTGTTTTTGGCTGCACGTGACATCCTTTGACTTCTTCTTTTTCAGTTATTGATGTATTTAGTATTTAATGTGTGGAAATCCCATGTTTAAGTATTAAGCATATCCTGCACGTTATTTACCTGTTGCCATTGAAAGTTTTTGCTTTCCAAGTTTATCCTTTGGCTTAGGTTTGTGTTTCCTTTTGAGACTTCTCCTAATTAATTCATGCCATTTCCATCAATTTTGTAATATTTACAGATTTGCCAGTCTTTTCCTTTATTTACCAATAACTACTTGAAATTTTCTGGTTTATCACGATATTGCCATTACTTCTGTAAGTGGGGCTAGTTTGTTGATTCCTGTAAGCCCATGAGTTGTCAAAATGGGTTCGGAACTCAGGATTTACATGATTTGTTATATTCACTTGGACTCAACCATCGATTGAGTTGGGATCGATGGATTAATTATTAATTTGCATTATCTTATTTTGGTGGACTGTGCACCACATCAGTATTGGGGTTTTATTTGTCAGTGAAGGGTGTTGGAAACATGTGTTTGTTGGTACAGTAGAATATACACTGTTATTCCCCAGCCCAATTGTCCAATTGTTCTCTCTTCTTCTTCCTCAGACTCTCTTTCTCCTCGCTACGCGGTATTGTTTACAGATCTTGGGATTGTTTACCGCCAGCAACTCCAAAATGAGTTGAAAATCTCAATCTTCTGCTAATCAAGAAGGTAGTGGTTAGAAATTACATGTGAAGCTTTCTTAAACTGAGAGACGTGAAAAACTGGGTGCACCTTGGCTTTTGTTGGTAAAAGAAACCAGTAAGCGACAGGACCCACTTGCTTCATGATTGGGTAATGTCCACAGATGCGGTGGTTGAGCTTCTCATTGGGCCTTTTCTAGGCGTGAACATTAGCTAAAGCACTCATATGGTCTTCAGCAACCTGGCTTGAGGTCATCCAACACTCTTTCTCACTCTTGGAGGTTAGACTTGAGGTCATCCACCCTCCTGTATCAACAAAGCTGCCCTACACCACCTGAAATGGCTTATCTTGGTGGGTGAATAATAGGTGGTGTTGCACCAATACATGAGCCAATTAGTCCAATCCTTGGGCTGCCTTGCATAAAATCACCATAAGTAAATTTCCTAGCTCTGATTGACCACCTCTATTTGTCCATCCGTCTGTGGGTGATAGGTGTCACTGAATATCAAGTGAGTGCTTGCCACTTTAAACAGCTCCATCCAAAAGTTGCTAATGAATGGATATAATGGACATGGGCAAGCCATGTAAGCAGATGACCTCCTTGCTGAACATGACTGCTACATCCTTAGCCCAATAGGGATGGTTTAAGGCAATGAAGTGCCCCATACTTGGAGAGTTGATCAATCACCACCAGTATCTTCTCTTCTAGTTTTTGGTAATTTCCAGTAAAGTCCACATTGATGTCCTCCTAGACAGGCTCCAGATCAAGTAATGGTTAGAGGAGCCCCACAGGTTTTATGGACTAATGTTTGCTACGCTGGCAAGAGTCACAGCTGGCCACAAACTCCCGAACAATCCCTTGCCAGTATTGCTTCAAACCATTTCTAAGTGTGTAAGAACTGTGAATGACCCCCAAAGTGGTCAAATGGAACTCAGACAGAATCGCTGGAATTAGTGGGACCTCTTCAGTATCACCAGCCTGCCTTTGTAGAATAGAATGTTATTCCTGAGCTGGTAACTGGGAACTCTTCGGAACCATTTAATGGGGCCTGAATCACCTTCTTGTAATGGTCCGTTGTCTGCACTTCCTCACCCAAACCATTAGCCACTTACCACATTGGTGCCAATAGAGAAGGTGCACTTCGCTATCCAGCTGTCTAGAGAGGGCATTCACCTCCTTGTTCTCACTTCCTGGATGGTAGATGATCTCAAAATTATACCCTAACAGCTTGGTGACCCATTTTTGTTGGTCAGTCACCAAGCTTGTTGGTCCTCTGTCACAATCCTTTGATCCAACAAATATTTTAGGCTCCTTTAGTCAGTCTTGACCTTAAAGTGTTGCCCAATCAAATAGTGGTGCCATTTTTGAATGGCTAGAAGAATCTTCATTGGCTCCTTCTCATACACTGACTTCGCCTGGGCACGGGTGGATAATACTTGGCTCCAATAGGCAATGAGGTGTACCTCTTGCATAAGAACATCCCTTGAGCCTAAACCAAATGCATCAGTCTACACGGCAAACTTCTTTGGAAAATCTGATAGGGCTAACATGGTTACGGAGGTCATGGCTGCCTCCAATGACTTAATTTGCCTTGGTGGCTGTTGCATCCCAGTGGAGAATATCTTTCTTCAACAGGTTCGTGAGTGGTGCTGCCTCTTTCCAAAAATCCTTGACAAATCTCCTATACCATGCCTTTAGGCCCAAAAGACCTCTAACTGCTTTAAGGTCTTGTGGGCGAGGCCATTCAACCATGCATCTGATTTTTTGCAGGTTTGCAGCCACACCTTCTCTGGAGATGAAGTGTTCCAAATAATCTAGCTTTGCCAACCCAAGTAGGCACTTCTTTTGGTTCACCGCCAACCTTTGTTATGTAAACAAAACAATTGTTGTTTGGAAGTGGACCAATTGCTTGTCCATGGACCTGCTATACACCAAAGGGTCGTTTTAAAAGACATTGGAATGTTTCTGGTGCATTTATGAGTTTGAATGGCATAGAGAGAAACTTATAGTGCCCATTAGGAGTGCAAATTGCTATGTTTCCTACATCTGCTTTTACTACTTGAATTTGGTGATAGCTCAACTTCAAGTCCAGCTTGGTCATGGAGTACTTCATAAGACATTGGAATGTTTCTGGTGCATTTATGAGTTTGAATGGCATAGAGAGAAACTTATAGTGCCCATTATGAGTGCAAATTGCTATGTTTTCTACATCTGCTTTTACTACTTGAATTTGGTGATAGCTCAACTTCAAGTCCAGCTTGCTAGACACCGTGGCTCCTCCCAAGTCGTCCAACAACTCGTCAATCACGGAACTTGTCAGGTATGGCTATCTTGTTGAGAGCCTAATAGTCCACACAAAACCACCACCCGCTGTCTTTCTTTTGGAACAACAACACTAGGCTCGAGTATGGGCTAATGTTGGGTTGTATCAATCTTGCAGTTAGTATTTCCTGCAATAGTTGCTTCACCTCATTCTTCTGTGAGTCGGGATAGCGGTAAGGTTGAATGTTTAGTGAATTGCTGCCCTCAACCAGATGTATAGAGCGATCATGTGATCTTGGTGGAGGCAATCCCTTGGGGTCGGTGCGCAACTACCCAAACTCCGTTAGCAGCCCATCCAGTGCTGTATCCGTTGGCTGCCCCTTGATGCCTTTGGTCGCCGCAAGAGGTTGCAACCAAAACCCTTCTCTAATCTGTATAGACTTCCACAATCCCTTCATGGTGATCTCCATCTGGAGCAGAGCCAGGTCTCCACACAACATCATGGCCTTCTTGTGCCGATCAAAACTCAAATTCTAGAGCCGCTAGTTGCTCCTAATTTCTCCCAATGTCGACAACCACTGGACACCTAGGATGATATCAACACTACCAAGGTTATAGGAGAGAAGGTCCTGGATGAAGGTGACCTCTCCAATAGAAATTGCGATGTCAAGGCAAACTCCCTTGCCCCTGAGGCTTTGGCCATCCCCTAAAATCGCGTGGAAGTGCTTCTCGTACACCTTCAGACCTAGATGTTCATGGGTCCCTAAGCCATGGACTTGTCGGTTCCACTATAGTCCACCAGTACTACCATGACCTCCCCTCTCAGTTTCATTTTTACAAGGTGACTCGAGCCTTGCTAATGAATTGTTTGAGAGCTCTGCCTCCACCGGTGTCTCTTCCTCTTCGTCGGCAACTCTCCACTCTCTGCTTTGGGCATTAGGAGCACTCACAATTGCTTGTAGTCGGTGAGATCTAGAATAAGGGGCATCACACCTAAAACAAAGCCCCTTATCCATCTATAGCTTAATCTCCTTGGTGTGAGCCGTCTTGACTGGTAGTTGTTAGGGTTGCTTTTTCTGGCTTGAGTTGTTTTCCGATACGGATGTTTGACTTTCTGGGTCGTTTTTTGAGTTGGTCGGGTCCGGTTTCATATATTGGCTCCTACTCCAGAACTCGCGACCTGCTTTGATGTCAATGAGCTGTTAATGTTGGATCCAATGTTAGGGGTTTGTTGGGCACCTCCATATGGGCTTGTTGGGGGCTGGTTTGTGATGGGCATCCTGTGCCTCTTCACTGCCCAATTCCTGGGCTTGATGGACTTGGCCATCCACATCATCTGACCCAGCGACTTGGCTGCGAACGGCCTTAAGTTGGCTTTATGGCTTCTCCGAGTCTGGCCATGAAGATCCCATCATCCACCCTGTGCCGCGAGTCCTTGCTGCAGTGAGTAGGGTTTTGAATCTCTTCCTTTACTCCACCACCATGTGAGTCTACCAAAGCTCAATTAGCTCCTCTTGAGGGTTCATCTATGGAGAACCAAATCAACGGAGTAGTTCTTCTCTGAGTTCCTCCCAAGAGCCGATTGGTTCGTGTACTTCCCTGAAAACACAGGTAGCAGCCTACCGCATTTCTTCTCGGTTCAATCCATTCATGGCAAAGTACCTGTGAGCCTTGGCAATCCATTCTGCTAGGTCATGCCCTGTGAACACTGGCATCTCCAAATGGCTTGGGTAAAAGTCACATCTCCCTCCGATGACCCCCATTGAATGAATGATCATTGCCTCCATTTCATGTCTGGTTTGTGGCAAATCGACTGCCCTCTCCACCATGACCCCAGGTACCTGCAACTCTACCTCCACTGCTTTCCCTCTCATCAAGTAAGCCCTCAGTTCATTTCTGAATTCATTATTACTCTTCTCCTCCTCCATATGTTGGCTAGAGATCCCAGCTTAGACTCAAGGGCTGACAACTGCCCCTGAAGCTCTCTCACCACTGACTCGAGTTCATCAACTCTGGACTCCATTCGGCTCCTAATCATTCCCTGGATAAGATACCAATTTGTTAAGCTTTATAACCCCAGCTTAACCGCAGTGCACTCTCATGGCGACAGACGCCACACTTGACTTGGGTTTCTCTACACATACTTACCCCAAAACAGAGCAATAACAGGAATAGAATAGAGAGACTAGCTTCATTAACATTCAGCAAGAACAGAGCAACTATTACAACATAACTTCAGCAAGAAAACTCCATTAATTCAGTAACAAAACACCTCGGCCTATGCGAGCGCCATGCTCTCCCCTGCAAGTCTATCTTACAACAGCCCTTAAAATTTTTTCCTTACTTTCTGCTTCCTACTTCTATCAATATAACAGTCCCTTCCCTATGTGTATGGGTGTGGCTGTCCCCCAATGATCAAGTCCCAGCTGTCCTCCTTTTGCTGTCAGTTAGAATGCTCATGTGCAATGCTTCCCGTTATCGTTCTTCAATGCTTGTGAGTGTGCACCCGCAACACTAGGGGCCTATCATCCTGCAAGATTGAGGTTGCAGAGGATTTTCTCCTTATCCTTCAACCTTCGGGGCTGTGATTGGCTGGAACCAAGAGGCTTTAAGTATATGCCTTCTACAATCTTCGGTTGGCTGGATTCTTTTGTGATGAACTGGGACCATCGCAAGCTACCATCACCAACCTTTTCTGCTGGTCCTATTGTGATTGAAGGTTGAAGACGACTTCAAACCCCATTCATGACTCATGAAGTTGATTGCTTATTTGCCCCCGATATTTATTATACTCTGCCCCTTCATGTTTTTATTCCTACTTTATCCCTAGTTAATAATTTTTAAAATTCCCTTTTGGCCCTTGTATTACCAAGTGACCCTCTTGTATTTAGTTCAGCTGTGGTTGCACTCACAACAAGGGATAACCCTCTTTATGGAGACAACCAGTCTCTTTTCAATGAGGAGGCGCTGGTTGCGCTCGGGTCTCGCCGGTGTCTTCACCAACGTCGTCACCAAGAGCCTCCCTTGCATCATCACCTCGATCGCTCGGGAGTGGTCCCATCGCTCTAATGGCCACTAGGAGCCATTCCACCTTTGATGGGGCTTCTCTTCCATTAATTAGTGATAGCCATTTTTCATTCCATTTTGGAGAGAAAAACCTCTCCATCCACCAACAACCCGAACCCTTCTCTTCTATCCATTGAAGTGCTCCCGTACTCTGGAATGGAATCGTACATTGATAGTGGAGTAAAGGCCCCTTTCCATCGATCTCTCGTCTTTCACTCTTCTCGTGACTAAGGGCCCACATCTTTATTTGGATTCACTCTCCTTTGAGAACTTGTTATATCTACAGAACTGCCGTCACCCCTTAATTGACACTGAGTTTGGGTGTACTCAAAGTGAACCAAAGTAGACTTTTCAACCCTGTGGATCACAACAATGCCAGTGAGGAACCACTAATGTGTGCTTTTTAGATGACTTGTAAGCTTCTTCCTTCTGCCAACAGTAGGGGAGGAAGTGTGCTTAAAATTTTTCTGAATGTAGGGCTTCTTTGAACTTTCTTCTCCCTATTGCACTACTTGTATAATGTCCTCCACTGTAGGCTGTGATTCAATGCTAATGCAACACTATTGAGGTTGCAATTCATCACAACATTGTGACATCAACAGTTATATATTCATGAGAAATCAATCTGCTTAGTGGTATTATCTGGCCAGATAATTCTCAAATGGTCATGCTACCCTGTCTCAGTTGTGTGAGGCGCATGGCTGCTTGTAGTTAGTAGGTGGGAGTGTCTGGTTCAATGCTTTCCTCATCTCTCCCCAGTTAGTGACCAACCAAATGCGTCAACCCGTACCATCTAAGAAGACCTCCTTCAAACTGTGAAACCATTCCAAATATTGCTCTGGGTTATTGTTCTTGCAGATATCAAGGATATCCATCTGGTTGCTTTATTAGCTCCATAATGAGTATCTTCAAGGTCGGCCAGTCCCATACTATACAAGCAGTAGTTTATAACATGGTGGTAGTGTTGAATGATGTCGCAACAGTGTAACATGAAGAAACCCCAGACTGCATGGGGCTCTTTCCTTTATCTGAAGCTGCCAGTCAGTCAGTAGAAGCTTGTATGCATGTCATCATATTCTGGGAGAGACTGAGAGTTGTGTTAATGGTATCAACATGATCTGTGAGCTTGGCAATCTGTTTCTTGCTTTCATCTTTATAGGAGTGATAAACTGTTGGAGAACCTCATTATTGGCCACCATGGTTTGGATATAGAGGAGGATTCTTAGCTCTGTTACCAATTTGATGTGATCCACTTTTTGAAAAACCCTGTTGAGTTCATTATGGGTCCACATGAAGAAATGAACATTCAAATCAAAGGATTTAGGGCAAAACAGTGAATGAAGTGAAGTTCATAAGAACAGTAAATATAATTAGTCTTGAACGATTATTAGGGGAAAAGAGAGGCAATGCTTGGCGTGTTTGTCAAGTGCTCACTTACTGAATATTGCTGATAGGTTCAAGTTCTGGAAACATGCGTAAGGCTGTATACATCTGACCTTTCCCAGACTCTGCCAAGCGCAGCAAGAGCCTTGTGCACTGAGTACGACATTTTTGGATAAAGTTAAAATAAAGAATAAGGGAAATAAGGGGTGGAGTGCGAAGAGGGAAATGAAGGTAGAGAATGGTACCTGCAGTGAAGAGGGACACTGGAAAAGAGCAACAGCAGATGACCAACAGGCCACTCATAACCCTCCCCAGTTCACGTCACTCAACATAATCCACTATTCAAATCTATTCACTGACATTGAGTGGAAGCATCTGCAAGGGAAGAAACATGACTACCCTATTCAAACTCAATGGTGAATTAGAGTTTGTAGCGAACTTTACAGGCCTTTTCTTCAACTCTGTCAATGTAAAGTAATAAAATAAATTTCCCAGATGACTAAATGACTTCTACCAACCCTGGCTAGCACAAAAATTCAGGTTGGGCTGCTTTTATTTGGTATGGATTTCCAAACCTGTTTGTATCTAGAGCCACCAAACCAATGAAGGATGAGTGACCTTTGTGACCAAAGAAGAATTTGTAGAAAGTCTCTAGGTGAAGCAAGTGAAACCTATTTTCATAGATGCCAACTAAACAAAACTATAGAATACTGTAAGCTAGAATGTCATATTTATGCAAATGGTTTTGAACACTGGTCTGAAAAATCTCTTTGGGTTGAATTTATTGAAGGTTCTTAAATGTTTTACTGTCTATGTAGTGTATACCTGTTCATTTGCTTTTGCTCTGCATTGTATTATTCTGGCTATTTCTTGTGGTAGATCATCTGAATGTTGTATGTTGAGCAAAAGTCTGAACTGACGCATAGTACAAAATTTGAATTACCTTATTAATCAACAGGTTGTAGGAACCATTGGTTATGCGGCTCCAGAATATGTTCGAACTGGACGCCTCACAGCCAAGAGTGATGTTTGGAGCTATGGAGTCTTCCTCTATGAATTGATCACTGGTAGACGTCCTTTGGACCGAAACCGCCCCAAGAGTGAACAGAATCTCTTGGAATGGGTGAAGCCATACCTGTCAGACGGTAAGAAATTTCAGCTCATACTGGATCCAAGGCTGGAAGGAAAATGCCCCCTTAAGTCTATACAGAAGCTTGCAGCTGTTGCAAACCGATGCTTGGTGCGGTATCCAAAAGCCCGTCCCACAATGACTGAGGTGCTGGGGATGGTGGACCAGATTGTGGCAGCAACAGATGTTGGAAGCATTCAACCCCCAATAACTAGTTTGTCGACAAGAAATGTTGGAAGCCCTCAACAACCAACTGGAAGTTCGCCGTCATCAGATGTTGGAAGTAGTCAACCATCAAATAGGAGTTTGTCGACATCAGATGGTGGAAACCCTCGACAACCAATTAAGAGTTTGTCAATAACAGGTTCCCCTAAAGAATCCAACAGAAAACAATCCAGCTCAAAGAGAAGAACTGTGGATTTAGGATTTTGTGAAGTTGCATTGTCAGTATGGCGCAAGATGACTCCAAAGCTCATAAAAGCAAGCTGATTGGTACAACATTTGCAAAAGGGTCCTCCATACTTTGTTGCAGCGCTTCTATGATGAAAGAGAGTTCCATCCATGATTATCAGTATTGCTGGTAACAAATATGATGTCCATGTGAGGCATGCTGTGAGAATTCTGGGTTGGTACTGAAAGTTGTTCAGTTGAAACTGAAGTTGGCTCTCGCTTGAGTTGTCATATAGTTTTAAGCAACCAATTGCAATTTAATGTTGACATGTTTACTGTTGTGGATGTGCAAGTGAATGTGTGGAAAGTAAAGGATCAGAATGTAGCAACTGCCAGGAAAAGGTATTTTCATGAAACCAAATCTGAGTGGATTATGTTTGTCTAGCAAGCTCTTTTAAACATTCCTTGCCCCGATGACCAATTCTCTCTGTTGAGTGTGTATGTTAGTTCCATGTACAAATTTGCTCTCCGAATTTTTTAACCCAATTTTCATTTTAGCAAATGAATAATTCTTGAATCCGTAGCAGAATTCAATTTTTAATTTGCCTCCTTTTTTTTAGCGCTCTTTTAACCCATTGAATTATTTCAAATAATTCTTCAAATGAATGATTCCCGAATTTGAAATAAATAACTATGTCCCAACATTTCCAGACTCCAAAAACCCTGAAACCCATCCATAGACAAAGCACTTACAAGTAATATTGCCCAAACTGTTTCTAGTGTGTTTTGGCTCCAGAAATTGTTCTATATGTCATGGCAACAAAAGATTTTCGTTTTCAAATTAATTTGAGAGTGCATATATCAACGGGTTTAGCGAATCTTCTTGATTGATCGCAATTTTAACTCTGCCTCTTTCATTTTTATCTTTTCCTATAAACTTTGTCTTCTGTTTATGGCATTGATTTTCGGATTAGAATCAAACATGACCTCCATGGATGCTTAGCAGAGCATCTCATATGAATGTTAGTTCTAATTTGAAATGTAACAATTCTCAGTGACAAAAACCAAAAAGAACGCAACACAACAGAGATTTCGTTTAGAAAAGTATAAAATCAAAATCATGTTTGAGCAATACGCAGAGAAGAAAACCGATTTCAGGTCTTTCTCATCATCATTCTTCTTCCTGAGGAAAGTGGAGGAGCTTCCCTTATAAAGAATTTGTAGATCTGTTTCCTTTTCTCTATATGAGAAGTCGAATGAGCTGATTAATAAGTGCTACTGAT